>NC_086449.1:697519075-697852075 GCF_028390025.1 Pseudophryne corroboree | reverse complement strand
CTCAGGGGTACAAATTGGAATTCGAGACGTCTCCCCCTCGCCGTTTCCTAAAGTCGGCTTTACCGATGTCTCCCTCTGACAGGGAGGCAGTTTTGGAAGCCATTCACAAGCTGTATTCCCAGCAGGTGATAATCAAGGTACCCCTCCTGCAACAGGGAACGGGGTATTATTCCACACTGTTGTGGTACCGAAGCCGGACGGCTCGGTGAGACCGATTCTAAATCTAAAATCTTGAACACTTACATACGGAGGTTCAAATTCAAGATTGAGTCACTCAGAGCAGTGATTGCGAACCTGGAAGAAGGGGACTACATGATGTCTCGGGACATCAAGGATGCTTACCTTCATGTCCCAATTTACCCTTCTCACCAAGGGTACCTCAGGTTTGTGGTACAGAACTGTCACTATCAGTTTCAGACGCTGCCGTATGGATTGTCCACGGCACCCCGGGTCTTTACCAAGGTAATGGCCGAAATGATGATACTCTTTCGAAGGAAGGGAATTTTAGTTATCCCTTACTTGGACGATTCCCTGATAAGGGTAAGATCCAGGGAACAGTTGGAGGTCGGTGTAGCACTATCTCAGGTAGTGTTGCGGCAGCACGATTGGATTCTCAATATTCCAAAATCGCAGCTGATTCCGACGACTCGTCTTCTGTTCCTAGGGATGATCCTGGACACAGTCCAGAAAAAGGTGTTTCTCCCAGAGGAGAAAGTCAGGGAGTTATCCGAGCTAGTCGGGAACCTCCTATAACCGAGCCAAGTCTCAGTACATCAATGAAAGGGTTCTGGGAAAAATGGTGGCTTCCTACGAAGCAATCCCATTCGGCAGATTCCACGCAAGAACTTTCCAGTGGGACCTGCTGGACAAATGGTCCGGGTCGCATCTTCAGATGCATCAGCGGATAACCCTGTCACCAAGCACAAGGGTGTCTCTCCTGTGGTGGTTGCAGAGTGCTCATCTTCTAGAGGGCCGCAGATTCGACATTCAGGACTGGGTCCTGGTGACCACGGATGCCAGCCTGCGAGGCTGGGGAGCAGTCACACAGGGAAGGAATTTCCAGAGCTTATGGTCAAGCCTGGAGACATCACTTCACATAAATATCCTGAAGCTAAGGGCCATTTACAATGCTCTAAGCTCAGCAAGACCTCTGCTTCAAGGTCACCCGTAGTTGATCCATTCGGACAACATCACGGCAGTCACCCACGTAAACAGACAGGGTGACACAAGAAGCAGGAGGGCAAAGCAGAAGCTGCAAGGATTCTTCGCTGGGCGGAAAATCATGTGATAGCACTGTCAGCAGTATTCATTCCGGGAGTGGACAACTGGGAAGCAGACTTCCTCAGCAGACACGACCCCCACCCGGGAGAGTGGGGACTTCACCCAGAAGTCTTCCACATGTTTATAAAACTCGACAAGTATTGCGCCAGGTCAAGGGACCCTCAGGCAATAGCTGTAGACGCTCTGGTAACACAGTGGGTGTACCAGTCAGTGTATGTGTTCCCTCCTCTGCCTCTCATACCCAAGGTACTGAGATTGATAAGATGGAGAGGAGTAAGCACTATATTCGTGGCTCCGGATTGGCCAAGAAGGACTTGGTAACCGGAACTTCAAGAGATGCTCACGGAGGATCCGTGGCCTCTACCTCTAAGAAGGGACCTGCTCCAGCAAGGACCCTGTCTGTTCCAAGACTTACCGCGGCTGCGTTTGACGGCATGGCGGTTGAACGCCGGATCCTGAAGGAGAAAGGCATTCCGGATGAAGTCATTCCTATCCTGATCAAAGCCAGGAAAGATATAACCGAAAAACATTATCACCGCATTTGGCGAAAATATGTTGCGTGGTGCGAGGCCAGTAAGGCCCCGAAGGAGGAATTTTCAACTATGTCGATTCCTACATTTCCTGCAAACAGGAGTGTCTATGGGCCTGAAATGGGGGTCCATTAAGGTTCAAATTTCGGCCCTGTCAATTTTCTTCCAAAAAGAACTAGCTTCAGTCCCTGAAGTTCAGACGTTTGTGAAAGGGGTACTGTATATACAGCCTCCTTTTGTGCCTCCAGTGGCACCTTGGGATCTAAATGTAGTTTTTGGGTTCCAAAAGTCACATTGGTTTGAACCACTTAAATATGTGGAGTTAAAATATCTCACATGGAAAGTGGTCATGCTGTTGGCCCTGGCCTGGGCCAGGTGCGTGTCAGAATTGGTGGCTTTATCCTGTAAAAGCCCTCATCTGATTTTCCATTCGGACAGGGCGGAATTGAGGACTTGTCCTCAGTTTCTCCCTAAGGTGGTTTTCAGCGCCTGAATCAACCTATTGTGGTGCCTGTGGCTACTAGGGACTTGGAGGACTCCAAGTTGCTAGACGTTGTCAGGGCCCTGGAAATATAGGTTTCCAGGACGGCTGGAGTCAGAAAATCTGACTCGTTGTTTATTCTGTATGCACCCAACAAGCTGGGTGCTCCTGCTTCTAAGCAGACTATTGCTCGTTGGATTTGTAGTACAATTCAGCTTGCACATTCTGTGGCAGGCCTGCCACAGCCAAAATCTGTAAAAGCCCATTCCACAAGGAAGGTGGGCTCATCTTGGGCGGCTGCCCGAGGGGTCTCGGCTTTACAACTTTGCCGAGCAGCTACTTGGTCAGGAGCAAATACGTTTGTAAAATTCTACAAATTTGATACCCTGGCTGAGGAGGACCTGGAGTTCTCTCATTTGGTGCTGCAGAGTCATCCGCACTCTCCCGCCCGTTTGGGAGCTTTGGTATAATCCCCATGGTCCTTACGGAGTCCCCAGCATCCACTAGGACGTCAGAGAAAATAAGAATTTACTTACCGATAATTCTATTTCTCGTAGTCCGTAGTGGATGCTGGGCGCCCATCCCAAGTGCGGATTGTCTGCAATACTGGTACATAGTTATTGTTACCAAAAAATCGGGTTATTGCTGTAGTGAGCCATCTTTACTAGAGGCTCCTCTGTTATCATGCTGTTAACTGGGTTTAGATCACAAGTTATATGGTGTGATTGGTGTGGCTGGTATGAGTCTTACCCGGGATTCAAAATCCTTCCTTATTGTGTACGCTCGTCCGGGCACAGTATCCTAACTGAGGCTTGGAGGAGGGTCATAGGGGGAGGAGCCAGTGCACACCAGGTAGTTCTAAAGCTTTACTTTTGTGCCCAGTCTCCTGCGGAGCCGCTATTCCCCATGGTCCTTACGGAGTCCCCAGCATCCACTACGGACTACGAGAAATAGAATTATCGGTAAGTAAATTCTTTTTTTTTTTTCAAGGATACCATGGGTATCGGAAGTGTGCATACCTGTGGTAATCCAAAACTGGGCGTGATGTTTGCAAGGTTTTTTTTTTACTGTAAAACCTTGTGCACAACTGAATTCCCCTAATAGAGTGTGCTGGGCCCTGCCCTAATGTACCGCATGGTACAGACCCACTCTCTGCCGCTAGAGCCGGCCCGGCAGCTGCAGGCAGGAGATAACTGTCGGCGATCCGCCCCGGATCCATCACTGATATGCACTTTTGTCAGATTTAACCACTTAATTGACGATTTATTTAGCCAAAAACCGCTCCGAAAATATCAGGGTTTTTTTATGAGCGAATTAGGTGAAGAACATGAATTTAACCCTATCCCAAATGATTTTGGTTAAAAGAAAAAAAATATATTTTTTAAATGTATTTATTTTTTATATTTTATTCTGCAGTGGGGTACACTGGTATTCCACAGGGAATAACATTGGGGGTGTAGAGTTGGATCTTGATCCGAGGCACCTACAGGCTAAAGCTTTGACTGTTCCCTGGATGCACTGTACCGCCTCCTCTATATCCCCGCCTCCAGGCACTGGAGCTCAGTTTGTAAGTTGGTGCCTGCAGTGCAGGCAGCTAACAGGGAGGGCTGCACTAGACAGCCCTGAAAAGAGCTTTTCTGACAAGAAAGAAGACTTCAAGGGCCGCAGCACAGGCACTTGGTGCTATATGTCATACTGACATATCGTGCTGCGGCTCCATCACCTCCACCAGCAGCGCTGTATACTCCCGCCACACACACTACTGAGCCTCATTTTGACTTGTTTTAAGGACATTACATTAAAGTTGGATCAGCCTGTAGTGTGTTTTTCCACTTTAATTTTGAGGGTGACTCCAAATCCAGACCTCCATGGGTTAATAAATTTGATTTCCATTGATAATTTTTGTGTGATTTTGTTGTCAGCACATTCAACTATGTAAAGAACAAAGTATTTAATAAGAATATTTTATTCATTCAGATCTAGAATGTGTTATTTTAGTGTTCCCTTTATTTTTTTGAGCAGTGTATATATAGTGTTCCACAGGATATACTGTTTGGTATTTTTCTCTGTGTATTTCAGTCACCTTATACCACTTAAATCCTCTGTTTGTGATCTGCATTGCAATCACACTCCACAGGTTTTATTTGTCAGGCTATATTGTACTGTTACGCCCTAAAGCTACATTTTCCAATAATGTATGGGCGGGAGATCTGTGGCTGATCCTGCGTCATGCAGTGCTGACGCCGTGGATTTATCTGTGGAAAATTTTCCAGCTGAGGGTCCAGGTATAGGGGGTTCTGTGCCCCTCGGCCAGCCTGCAGCACCGGTGGCACACCAAGACCCACCTTGGGCTGCTTTTTCTAATTTACTGACTACGCTAGTAACGAGACTTGCGCCCCCTGTGGGACTTCCTGTGCCATTACAGCCACATATTGGCCCTCATTCCGAGTTGTTCGCTCGCAAGCGGATTTTAGCAGATTTGCTCATGCTAAGCCGCCGCCTACTGGGAGTGAATCTTAGCTTCTTAAAAATGCGAACGATGTATTCGCAATATTGCGATTACACACCTCGTAGCAGTTTCTGAGTAGCTCGATACTTACTCGGCATCTGCGATCAGTTCAGTGCTTGTCGTCCCTGGTTGGACGTCACAAACACACCCAGCGTTCGCCCAGACACTCCTCCGTTTCTCCGGCCACTCCTGCGTTTTTTCCGGAAACGGTAGCGTTTTTCCCCACACGCCCATAAAACGGCCTGTTTCCGCCCAGTAACACCCATTTCCTGTCAATCACATTACGATCGCCAGAACGATGAAAAAGCCGTGAGTAAAAATCCTAACTGCATAGCAAATTTACTTGGCGCAGTCGCAGTGCGGACATTGCGCATGCGCATTAAGTGGAAAATCGCTGCGATGCGAAGATTTTTACCGAGCGAACAACTCGGAATGACCTCCATTGTCCCTGTTGTAAATCCACCATGGGTGGATTCTCTGTCGACTCAGTTACAGCAGTTAAATCAGTCCTTGGTTAAACAAAAGCCTGACCCTCGCCCCCCTAGGACCGAAGGGTCATCTAAGCGGGCCATTTCTTCCTCACAAGCCACACATGTTTTGGATACTTCATCTGATGAAGATGGCGTATATACTGACCCATCAGACACTGATGCAGATGCTTCTGATGTGGAATCTACAACACAGGTGGATATTCCTAACCTCTTGGAGGCAATCAAACTGATTCTTCAGATCGATGATGAAACTGAACCTCCAGATACTGTACATCTAAGAAACCTCATAAGTTCAAACGTCAGAAGGTTACTAAATTAGTTTTGCCACATTCTGACCATTTAGTTGACATACGTCAGGAATCCTGGGAGTCTCCAGGAAAGAAATTCTCCCTGTCTAAAAAGATGCTTGCTCGTTATCCCCTCACTGCAGAGTTAAGTAAAAATTGTGAAACACCGCTGCTGGTGCACTCACATGTTGCACGTCTGGTGGTGTCTTCTACTCTGCCTGTCACTACCGTCACCTCTCTGAAGGAACCAACGGATAAGCATGTGGAGGGTTGCTTGAAGTCTGTTTACACTCCTGCGGGTGCTGTGCATAGACCTACTATAGCGGCTTCTTGGGCTGCAAAAGCTATTGAAGCCTAGGTTCAAGAAGTTGAAGCGGAGCTACCTCCTAATTTTTCTGATAATGCCAGACCGTGTCTTTCATATATTACCACAGCCTCTCATTACATTCAGGAGGCGGCCTCTGATGCCAGTGTGCTGGCAGCCACAGCGTCTATTACGTCCATTCTGGCTCGCCGGATTCTGTGGTTGCGGTCCTGGTCTGTGGATCTGGACTCTAAAAAGACCTTGGAGGTGATCCCTTTTAAGGGATACATCCTTTTTGGGGAAGATCTGAACAAGATTGTTGCTGACTTAGCGTCTGCTAAAACTGCATGTCTACCGAGTACTAATCCTTCGGCTCCGAAGGCTAAAATTACCACCTTTCATTCCTTTCGACCTCCAAGTAAAGCAAAGGGTCAGGCGTACCCGAAACAGGCTTGCACTTCCAAAACCTCTAAGCCCAAACCTAAATGTTCCTGGGCTGCCCGTCAGCTTGCTTCCAAACCAGACAAGCCTGCTGCATGACGGGGGGGGGGGGCCTCCCCCTGGGGGACCCCAGGGTGGGAGGCCGACTTCTGCGGTTCGCCCAGATATGGTTACAGACCACTTAAGATGCCTCGGTGAGGGAAGTCGTCTCTCACGGATACGCCATCTCTTTCAAGAAACGTCCCCCTCACCAGTTTTGCTCGACAAATATCCCTTCGGATCCGTTGAAAGCAAAAACTCTACAATTGGTGGTACAATTCCTCCTGGACACAGGAGTGATAGTGCCGGTGCCTCTGGCTCACAGAGGCAGGGGGTACTATTCAACGCTGTTCCTAGTTCCGAAACCGAATGGATCCTCAAGGCCCATTCTCAACCTTAAGTCTTTGAACAAATTTGTGAAGGTATCCAAATTCCGTATGGAAATTCTTCGTTCTATGGTTCTGGCCTTGGAGCCCAAGGACTATATGGTATCCCTGGACATACAGGATGCTTACCTACATATACCTATTGCCAAGTCACATCAGCAATATCTGCGGTTTGCTATTGGCAACCTACATTATCAATGCCAGGCCTTGCCTTTTGGACTAACCACGGCTCCACAAATCTTCACCAAGGTCATGGCGGTCATGGCGGTCATGATGGCCCTTCTCTGCCGTCAAGGTATCAGGATCCTGCCGTATCTGGATGACTTGTTGATCCTGGCGAGCTCCCCAGAGGTTCTCCTCCGTCATCTGGAACTGACTGTCCAATTCCTGCAAGCCCACGGGTGGCTCATCAACTGGAAGAAATCCTCGCTGGTTCCTGCTCAAAGCATGGTACACCTGGGGGCGTTACTGGACACACACAAACAACGGTTGTTCTTGTCTCCGGAGAAGGTCCTGAAACTTCAGGACAGGATACAATGCTTCCTCTCTCGCCCTCGTGTGTTGATGCACTCGGCGATGCAAGTACTAGGCCTCATGGTGTCGGCTTTCGACATGGTAGAGTACGCTCAATTTCATTCTCGCCCTCTGCTGCGGTTAATCCTTTCCAAGTGGGACGGCCTACCTCACCGGATCAGGTCTCACATGATTTCCTTGACTCCGGAAGTTCGTCTGTCTCTGAGCTGGTGGCTCCAGGACCAACAATTGAGCAGGGGTCGTCCCTTCTGGATCTCCAACTGGGTCTTCCTAACAACAGATGCCAGTCTGTGAGGTTGGGGCGCGGTGTTGGAGCAACACTCTCTTCAGGGTTTGGTGGTCCTGGGAGGAATCTCTCCTTCCGATAAACATTCTGGAGTTGCTGGCAGTGTTCAATGTTCTGAAACTGGCCCTGCCTCTGGCACAGAACAGCCTGTTCAAGTACAGTTGGACTACACCACCATGGTGGCGTACATAAATCATCAAGGCGGCACTCGAAGCCGCATGGCAATGATGGAAGTGTCAAAGATTCTTCTATGGGCGTAACGCCATCTGCCAGCCATATCGGCAGTGTTCATTCCGGGGGTCCTCAACTGGGAAGCGGACTTCCCCAGTCATCAGGACGTACACGCTAGAGAGTGGAGCCTTCATCCGGAAGTCTATCAACTCCTAGCGGACAAGTAGGACCTACCAGATGTAGACCTGATGGCGTCTCGACACAATCACAAGGTTCCGGTCTTCGGAGCAAGGATAAGGGATCCTCAAGCAACGTTCGTGGACGCCCTGGCTGTTCCATGGAACTTTCGGCTGCCATACGTGTTCCCTCCAGTGTCACTCCTGCCCAGGGTAATAAGGAAGTTCAAGCAAGAAGGAGGATTACTACTTCTAATCGCTACAGCGTGGCCAAGACGGCATTGGTTCTCAGACCTGCAGGGTCTCTCGATAGAGCGTCCTCTTGTACTTCCGCAACGCCCAGACCTCCTCGTTCAGGGCCCTTGTGTCTATCAGGATCTGGCCCAACTGGCTTTGACAGCGTGGCTCTTGAAGCTTCAGTTGTGAGGGCCAAGGAATTTTCTGAGGCAGTCATTCAAACTATGTTGAAAGCCTGTAAACCGGCTTCGGCTTGGGTTTATTTTAGGGTCTGGAATTTTTACTTCACATGGTGTGAAGAATTATGATGCGTACAAGTTCAGGCCTCCCTCAAGGTTCATATTTCAGCCTTGTCGGTATGGTTTCAGAGTAAAATTGCAACTCTGCCTGACGTTCACCCAGAGCGTTTTATGGATTCAACCTCCCTATGTCCCTCCTGTGGCTCCTTGGGATTTGTTGGTTGTTCTGGATCCCCTACAAGAGTCTCCGTTTGAACCTCTTGAGTCTGTGGACCTTAAATGGCTTACACTTAAGGTCTTATTTTTGCTGGCTATTGCCTCTGCTAGAAAGGTTTCAGACTTGGGTGCCTTATCCTGTCGGTCACCCTTTCTGATTTTTCACCATGACCATGCGGTTCTTAGAACTCGCCCTGGTTATCTGCCTAAGGTGGTGTCGTCTTTCCACCTTAACCATGAGATTGTGGTTCCGGCCTTCATCTCTCCTGGTTTGTCCTCCAAAGAACAGTCTTTGGATGTGGTATGGGCTCTCCGTATATATGTGAAGAGAACCACCTCTCTTTGTCCTTTCTGGTTTTCACAAACATGGCTGGCATGCAAATAAGCAGACCATGGTCATATGGATTAGAATGGTGATTGCACAAGCTTATTTACAGGCTGGACTTCCAACTCCTGCTGTATAAAGGCCCATTCTACTCGGTCTGTTGGACCTTCTTGGGTGGCTCGCCGTGGCGCGTCCCTAGAACAATTGTGCAGAGCGGCTACGTGGTCCTCAGTGAACATGTTCATCGGGTTCTATGCCTTTGATACTTCCGCCTCCCAGGATGCTTCTTTTGGACGCCGGGTTCTTGTGCCTGCTACAGTGCATCCCCTCCCATGAGGAACTGCTTTAGGACATCCCCAATGTTATTCCCTGTGGAATACCAGGGTTCCCTGCTGCAAAAATGGAGATTTATGGTAAGACTTACCATTGTTAAATCTCTTTCTGCGAGGTACACTGGATTCCACGGGGCGCCCACCCTGACGCACTTAAATTCTTTGGGTTTGTATAGCATTAGCCGCTGGTACTTTCTCCTATCATGAGAATGTGGTTGTCTGTGGCTACTAACTACTGTCGTCTCTTTTACCTGCTGCTGCATTGGACTGGTTAACAAAACTGAGCTCCAGTGCCTGGAGGCGGGGATATAGAGGAGGCAGTGAGGTGCATCCTGGGAACAGTCAAAGCTTTAGCCTGTTGGTGCCTCGGATCAAGATCCAACTCTACACCCCCGATGTTATTCCCTGTGGAATCCAGTGTACATCGTAGAAAGAGATTTAACAATGGTAAGTCTTACTATAAATCTCCTTTTTACAAACATCGAAACATCGATCGGGAACATAGTGACCATCGGAACATCTGGAACATCGCGACCATCGCGGCTTTCATTTTGAAAGCCGGGACAGCCTCCAGGTACACAGGTAGGGGGGGGGGGGGTCTGGGGGGGGCTTGGGAGGATCAATTTACACTCCCCAGCGGCTGCCATTGTCAGCAGTGATCGGCAGCACGGCAATCAGTAGGGGAGAGTGCAGGGAGGCAGAGGGACCTTTTGGTCCCTCTGACCGCATCAGCGGACGAAAGTTTCTCTTTCCTGCCACTGCTAACACTCTATCTGACTGGTCACATCCTGTGCGACCAGGTCAGATAGAGCACTTGCAGGCATGGGGGTTTATTTACTAATATTCGTGTTTTTGCCGTTTTTAAGGGTGTTTGAACTCGAATGGTATCGGGTGCATTTTACTGCAACTTTTTGAATCCTGATACGGTTATTCACTAAGCTGCCGAGTTTTGCACAATCGTTTTTTCCGATGTCGATGTGATTCGTAATATCAGGCAGTGTTTTACGGGAGTGATGAGTAAAACACTGCCTGACAAAAAACAAGGAATCCCGGCCGGATCTGTGAGATCCGTGCAGGGCTTCATTGTGTACCTTAAAAAGTTGTTTAAAGTCTTAAAAAATCTGTTAAAAAATTGCGTGGGGTCCCCCCTCCTAAGCACAACCAGCCTCGGGCTCTTTGAGCCGGTCCTGGTAGAAAAAATATGGGGGGAAAAATGACATATACAAAAGCAGGCATTATTCTCTCTTCAGGCAAATAAACGCATTTGCACACCTTGGGGCTGATTCTGAGTTGCACACATGCCCACTTAACCAACCCCACTGTTACCTCCCACGTATGCCCACTAAAATCCACAGACCCTGCGTCCTTTACTGTGCTGCATCTCTGAGCTGTAGCTATGCAGACTAATGCGCTGTGAGACTCAGACACCTGCACAGACTTCCAACATCGGACAGCTACATGCAGCATCAGCGCTGCCTCCCCATCTGAATCAAGCCCCTTGTGTTACAGCATGCGTTCTTCCAAACTGCTCCTTTGCTGTATTTTCTAGTTTTGTTCTGAATCAGGCCCCCACAAATGTATTATGGGGCTGATTCTGACTTGATTGTTGCTGTTTTCGCACAGCAGCGATCAGGTCTGAACTGCGCATGCGCCGGTGCTGCAGTGCACCGGCGCATGGCAGACAGCCGACGGCTGATGTAGCCATGCGATCACCTGGCGCAGAGGGGGCGGGCCAGCGTAATTTAGCCGCCGTTTAGGGGGCGCAGTCCAGGCAATGCATGCGTTACCGGTCCGTTGGGGGGGGGGGACGGGCTGCAGCGGCTGCGTGACATCACATGCAGCCGCTGCGACCCGGGCAGCGATGAGTAGCTCCCTGCCAGCGTGCAGGAGCTGCACTGGCTGGGAGCTACTCCTGAAGTACAAAAGCATTGCCGCTGTGCAATGCTTTTGTACTTGTGCGACGGGGCAGGGAATGACATGTGGGACGGACTAGCCCTGTGCTGGGCGTCCCCCCGCATGTCAGTGTGACTGATCATAGATGTGCTAAATTTAGCACATCTACGATCAGGTCTGAATTAGCCCCTATGTTGGGGTGCGGTGAATGAGGAACCTTAATATTAATCAATCATATTGAGTCACAATAAAGAATAGAGTGATGGGATTTATATGTTACAATGTTAGGGTTCCTCTTTCATGAATATTCCAATGCTGGTTGATATTGTAATTGTAAATTCATTTTACAGTATAGCTAAGGTGTTGTATAGTATTGTCTCCATTTGCTGTAAACTGGGAGCAGAAAGGACTTCATTAGCATTAAGAAATCATGGAAAGTGTTACCTATGGAGGCTTTCATCAAGCAAACCAAGGCCTTCATTACCATGATCACGTGGCTTTTGTTCTATAAGGAGGTTCCTACACAGATCTACTGACATCTACTCAGCATGGGGCATTGGAAGTTGTAGTTGAGTATGAGCAACACCTTATTGAATCTATGTCCATACAATTGATTTAAATACCAAAGACACACCCTTGGTAGAAACCAAAACTATGGGTAATCTGTGGTGTTAAAAGAGAATACAGGTTGAGTATCCCTTATCCAAAATGCTTGGGACCAGAGGTATTTTGGATATGGGATTTTTCCGTATTTTGGAATAATTGCATACCATAATGAGATAGCATGGCGATGGGACCTAAATCTAAGCACAGAATGCATTTATGTTTCCTCTACACCTTATACACACAGCCTGAGGGTCATTTTAGCCAATATTTTTTATAACTTTGTGCATTAAACAAAGTTTGTGTACATTGAGCCATCAAAAACAAAGGTTTCACTATCTCACTCTCACTCAAAAAAGTCCGTATTTCGGAATATTCCGTATTTCGGAATATTTGGATATGGGATACTCAACCTGTATTGAGGTGTTCTTGGGCTGGGCAACTTCTGGAAAGATTTGTATTGAAGTCCAGACTTCTGCCTGGCCTGTTTGTGATACTTTGATCTTCCTGGTACTGGAACTTGTCTCTTCATGAGTAGAAGCAAGACTATGTGGATAGGGGTTATCCTTGGGACATTGGTTCCTAAACTTTCTTGAATCACGGCGCCCTATATTATCAGCATTTTTTTCACGGCACCCCTAGGCCAAAAGTTTCTTTTGAGAAATTCAGCTAAAATAAATTGTGCGTACATGTTACCCTTAGGTTCAGTTATGCGGTGGTGTTGGACAGGGTTATGCTTGAGTTTAAGCCAAATACAGGTTGGATCGCAATACGCGATTACGTGATCCAACCACAAGAAATGCTAAAAGGATGCGGCGGCATGCGCGTGGGGGAAGGGGGGGGTGGCGGCAATGCTCCAAGGCGGAGACAGAGCATTGTGGGGGCGTGGTGTCAAGATGGGGGCATGGTGGCGTGATCGGGGCGGCTGCGTGACATCACATGCAGCTACTGAGATCACAAAACTGGCAGCAGCAAAGCTGCACCAGCAGGAGGCTACCTAATTTTTAGTGAGCACGCTGAAATTGGTGATCAAGGGGGCAAGGGGTGGCTGTTAGCATGCTGTGCGGCCTTGCCCCGCAATGGACGGCCCCCAGCATGCGATCCCAAGGATTGGAAATTTTGCTACTTAGCAGAATTTGCAATCTTTACTGAATCAGGTCCTTTGGGCCTCATTCAGTAAGGATTGCAAATTCTGCTAATTAGGTGAATTTGCAATCCTTTGTTAGAATGCTGAGGGCCGCCCATCGCAGGGCAAGGCCGCCCAGCATGCTGACCGCCGCCTCCCCCCCTTCAACAAGCAGAAATTGGTTGTTAGCAGAAATTAAGGATGACAGGAGGCCCGCCACCATGTTTACGATCACAGCGGCTGCATTTGACGCCACGCAGCTCCCACGATCACGCCCCTGCCACGCTCCCCACTTGCACCACTCTGCCCCCCCATTCCCTCTGCCCCCGCAATGCTCCGTTTCCACCTATGAAACGGAGCGTTGCCGCCCCCCGCCCCGCAACCGCCTCTGCCTGATTGACAGGCAGAGGCGATCGCATTTTCTGTTGACCCCCCTGCAGAAAATGTGGGTGCATGCACAGGACAGGCCCTGTGTTTGCGCCCGCATCTTTTTTTGTAATTTTTGCAGTTGGATCGCACACTGCGATCAAATTAGCACCTTTGTCCACATATTTTATGATTGGCAGCCACCAGCACTGGTTTTGCCTATCGCATGGATCATAAATTATTTGATTTGGTTGTGGACCACCAACCTATAACACACCTGCAAGTGCAACCCAGGTTGTCAGTGCACTTAATTTGGGAGCCACTGCCTCAGGGGTTGGAGTCTCACCTGGCTATTGCTCAGGCTATTGTCTTCTACATAGTAATACTGTGTTGCATTATATTTTATACTTCGTAAAAAAACGAGTTTTATGGTAAGAACTTACCTTTGTTAAAACTCTTTCTGCGAGGTACACTGGGCTCCACAAGGAATGGACAATGGGGTGTAGAGTAGGATCTTGATCCGAGGCACCAACAGGCTCAAAGCTTTGACTGTTCCCAGAATGCACAGCGCCGCCTCCTATATCACCCCGCCTCCCTGCACAGGATCTCAGTTTTTAGTTAACCAGTCCAATGCAGTAGCAGGAAAACAGACGACAACGGTTAGTAGCCACAACACTGCATTCTCACGACAGGAGACGAGTCAGCGGCTAATGCCATACCAACCCAAAGAAACTAAGTGCGTCAGGGTGGGCGCCTTGTGGAGCCCAGTGTACCTCGCAGAAAGAGTTTTAACAAAGGTAAGTTCTTACCATAAAACTAGTTTTCTGCTGCGGGGTACACTGGGCTCCACAAGGAATGGACAATGGGGATGTCCTAAATCAGTTCCTTATGGGAGGGGACGCACTGTAGCGGGCACAAGAACCCGGCGTCCAAAAGAAGCATCCTGGAAAGCGGCAGTATCGAAGGCATAGAACCTTATCAACATGTTCACAGAGGACCACGTAGCCGCCTTGCACAATTGTTCAAGGGTCGCACCAAGTTGGGTCGCCCAAGAAGGTCCAACAGACCGAGTAGAATGGGCCTTAATGTGATCAGGAGCAGAGAGACCAGCCTTCACATAAGCATGTGCAATCACCATTCTAATCCATCTGGCCAGAGTTTGCTTGTGAGTAGGCCAGCCATGTTTGTGAAACCTGATAATGTCGATATTATCTTAAACCATAAAGCTATACCTTTAAACACACTTTTATAATGGAGCCGCTGCGGCCGCTTCACTTGATACCCACGCTACGTACTTTGTACGCTATTTGCGTACAGAGTCCCGTACCGCGTACGGACTTAGTGTACAAACGCCGCGCTGGGGGTACAAAGTACACACAGCGAGCACACACACTCTTGTTAAACTTTAAACCTTATGCAGCAAAGCACTGCAATGATGTTACACCTTAAACCTTATGCAGCGCTGACGGTATAAAGTACCCGCAGTGCGTACACACCTTATCAATACACTCTTAAACCTTATACAGTTAGGTAATATAATACGCTTTAACCCCTAGCAGGGAAAAGAGGACACAACACCGATTTGTAGTTAAACACTGGGCTCCGAAACCTCAGCGTATATATCTGAAAGGGGATAACAATACAATTTATACACTACAAAATACAACAGAGTAAAATGGCTACAGTCAATTGTACATACGTGAAAATATTCGCTTGCGCAACCTGGACCAGTCCTCCGCTCATCAGGTAGATAGCGTTCAGAGTCTTCTGACCGGCCAGACAGCAACAGGCTTTTTATACACTTCTTCCAAAAACAATACAATGGATACTGTAATCCCTTTGTCCATTGGACACAGAGATGCATCTTTACATTACAGGAGAGGTCATAGGTTGATTTGAAAAGGTGGGCGATGTCTTTCCCAACTGCTCTTGTGGGTGGTCTCCTCTGGATTCCCGCCGCATACATAATATAGAGTAAATACAGTTTATACCTATATTCTACTTCTGCACATAACTATACGCAGGAACATACGATTTTCCTCTAACCAACACCGGAATGTTACCCTTAAAATACCCTACAGCTGGATACTAGACATCACCTTATAACCTTAGTCTGTCCCTTCCTATCATGCAAAGGTGAATCCCTTAGTCCTGGAATCATTTAAACTGTTGATACTTGCTGATGTGGTGCGGGGGAGCTATGTGTACAATGTGCACTATTTGGGTTAAATATGTAATGTTTTGATAACCCTCTATGCGCTCACAAACTCCGCCGTAAATACGCATACCACGCGCAGGACTGCGGGAGCGATCATACGCAAATTACGGATATGTGCACGCACGGCGGAACAAGTGCACGCGCAGCGGGCATGTGTGTGTGGTTAGTACATGGTGCGTGTATTACAATATTTTTCGACTTTGACAAACCCAAACACAACAAAAAGAGAATCAGATTTCCTAATAGGAGCAGTTCTCTTCACATAGATATGGAGAGCCGGAGCCCGTACCACATCCAAAGACCTCTCTTTGGGAGACAGATCAGGAGAAACAAGTGCCAGAACTACAATCTCCTGATTAAGGTGGAACGAAGAAACCACCTTAGGTAGATAGCTGGGACGAGTCCTAAGAACCGCCCGGTCACGGTGAAATATCAGATATGGGGAACTACAGGACAAGGCACCCAAATCCGACACTCTTCTAGCTGAAGCAATAGCCAGCAGAAACACCACCTTAAGGGAAAGCCACTTAAGGTCAGCTGAACCAAGAGGTTCAAACGGAGACTCTTGTAACGCCTCCAAAACCACCGACAAGTCCCAAGAAGCCACAGGCGGGACATAGGGAGGTTGGATACGCAACACGCCCTGAGTAAAGGTATGCACATCAGGTAAGGTCACAATTTTTCTCCGAAACCACACCAACAAGGCAGATATTTGAACCTTGAGGGAGGCCAGGCGTAGGCCTAAGTCCAGGCCCTGCTGAAGAAAAGCCAACAACTTGGCTACACTAAACTTAGAAGCGTCATAATCGTTAGATGCGCACCAAACAAAGTAAGAATGCCAGACCCTATAGTAAATCCGAGCCGAAGCCAGTTTCCGGGCCCGCAACATAGTTTGAATGACCGCCTCAGAAAACCCTTTAGCTCTTAAGACGGAAGCTTCAAGAGCCACGCCGTCAAAGACAGCCGGGCTAGGTCCTTGTAGACACAGGGGCCCTGAACAAGGAGGTCTGGGCGTTGTGGAAGTAGAACTGGACGCTCTGACGATAGGCCTTGCAGGTCTGAGAACCAGTGCCGTCTGGGCCACGCTGGAGCTATGAGAAGCAGAATTCCTTTCTCTTGCTTGAACTTCCGAATGACCCTGGGCAGGAGTGACACCGGAGGGAACACGTACGGCAGCCGAAACCTCCACGGTACCGCCAGCGCATCCACGAATGCTGCTTGAGGATCCCTTGTCCTTGCTCCGAAGACCGGAACCTTGTGATTGTGTTGAGACGCCATCAGATCTACGTCTGGAAGGCCCCACCTTTCCACTAGGAGTTGAAACACTTCTGGATGGAGGCCCCACTCACCGGCATGCACGTCCTGACGACTGAGAAAGTCCGCTTCCCAATTCAGGACTCCCGGAATGAATATTGCCGATATGGCCGGTAGATGGCGTTCTGCCCACTGTAGAATCCGTGAGACTTCCTTCATTGCTAGGCGGCTTCGAGTGCCGCCTTGATGATTTATGTAAGCCACTGTGGGGCGTTGTCCGACTGTACTTGAACAGGACGATACTGAATTAAATGCTGGGCTAGGTTGAAGGCACTGAAGACTGCCCGCAACTCCAGAATATTAATCGAGAGGAGGGACTCATCCTTGGTCCATCACCCATGAAGGGAGTGTTGCTCCAGCACCGCACCCCAACCTCTTAGACTGGCATCTGTCGTCAACAGTACCCAATCGGATATCCAGAACGGACGGCCCCTGCACAGTTGTTGGTCCCGGAGCCACCAGAGCAGCGACAGACGGACCTCCGGAGTCAATGAGATCATTTGAGACCTGATCCGGTGAGGCAGGCCGTCCCATTTGGCTAGAATCAGCCTCTGGAGAGGGCGAAATTGAGCGTACTCCACCATGTCGAATGCTGACACCATGAGGCCCAGCACCTGCATCGCCAAATGTATCGACACTTGCGGACGAGAAAGGAATCAACGAATCCTGTCCTGAAGTTTCAGGACTTTCTCCTGAGACAGGAACCGCTGGTTGTGAGTGTCCAATAGTGCTCCCAGATGTACCATGCTCTGAGCAGGGATCAGGGATGACTTCATCCAGTTGATGAGCCACTCGTGGGCTTGCAGAAACCGGGCCGTCACATCTAGATGACGCAGGAGAAGTACTGGGGAATTTGCAAGGATTAACAAGTCGTCCAAATACGGCAGTATCCTGACCCCTTGACGGCGGAGTACCACCGTCATCACCGCCATGACTTTTGTAAAGACTTGCGGAGCCGTTGTTAAACCAAAAGGTAACGCCCAAAACTGGTAATGGCAGTTGTCAATCGCAAATCTCAGGTATTGCTGATGAGACACTGCTATAGGAATATGCAGGTAAGCATCCTGTATATCCAGGGAGACCATGAAGTCCCCAGGTTCCAAGGCCAGAACTATAGAGCGAAGGGTTTCCATCCGGAACTTGGAAACCTTCACAAACCTGTTCAATGCCTTGAGGTTGAGAATGGTCCGGGAGGACCCATTCGGTTTCGGGGCTAGAAACAGCGGAGAATAGTACCCCCGGCCCCCCTGCGCAAGAGGCACCTGAACTACGACTCCTGTATCCAGGAGGGTCTGTACCACCGAATGTAGAGTGTTTGCCTTTGTCTTGTCCAACGGGACATCTGTCTGGCAAAATCGATGAGGGGGTCGGTTTTTGAAGGCTATGGCGTAACATCGAGTGACGACTTCCCGTACCCAGGCATCTGAAGTGGTCTTCAACCATTCCTGGGTATAACCTAGAAGCCGGGCCCCCATCCTGGGATCCCCCAGAGGGAGGCCCGCCCCGTCATGCGGCAGGCTTAGCTGTCTTGGAAGCTGGCTGACGGGCCGCCCAGGCTCTTTTGTGCTTAGGCTTACCAGGTTTGGAAGTGCTGGCCTGCTTGTTGTATGCCTGACCTTTTGCTTTACCTGAAGGACGAAAGGGGCGAAAGGAAGTACCTTTAGCCTTCGACACAGAAGGAGCAGTACTTGGCAGACAGGCAGTTTTGGCAGTAGCCAAGTCAGCCACAATCTTATTTAAATCCTCTCCAAACAGAATATCTCCCTTATAAGGGAGTACCTCCAGTGTTTTTCTAGAGTCCAGATCCACAGACCAGGATCTCAGCCACAATATCCGGCGAGCCAGGACTGATGTAGTAGAGGCCTTGGCTGCCAGGATACCTGCATCAGAAGCCGCCTCTTTAATATAACGAGAAGCTGTGACAATATAAGACAGGCATTGTCTAGCATGGTCAGAAGAGATTTCAGCATCTAACTCCAAGGCCCATGCTTCAATGGTCTCTGCAGCCCAAGTAGCTGCAATAGTAGGCCTTTGTGCAGCACCCGTGAGGGTGTAAGTAAATCGCTTTCAGACAACCCTCCACACGTTTATCCGTAGGCTCTTTTAGAGACGTGGCAGTGGTGACCGGCAGAGCTGAGTAAACCACCATCCTAACCACATGTGAGTCCACTGGAGGAGGCGTTTCCCAATTCTTAGACAGCTCCGGCGCGAGGGGATAGCGAGCCAGCATCTTCTTTTGAGGCACAAACTTCGTACCCGGGTTTTCCCAGGGTTCATGACGTATATCAATTAGGTGGTCAGAGTGAGGTAAAACTTGTTTAATCACCTTCTGACGCTTGAACTTATCTGGTTTCTTAGGAGGAATGGATGGCTCGGGATCATCCGTAATCTGTAAAATTAACTTAATAGCCTCCAAAAGACCAGGAACATCCACATGTGAACCACCCTCCCCATCAGCCGTATCTGAGTCAGAACCTGTTGGGTCAGTGTAAGTGCCGTCTTCATCCGACGAGGTGTCAGTGACAGCAGTGGATTGTGAGGAGACAAGCGCTCACTTAGAGGACCCCTTGGACGTAGGCGAGCGACGGTCAGACTTTTTAGTAGTCAGGGACTGGTTCAACTTCTTTATTTGAGCAGATAAATCGTCCGCTCACGGCGGGTTAGCTGCAGGGACCACAAGCGGTTGTACCGGCATTGGGGGTCCCATAGGGGGTGTTAGTTTATGAACTAGCGTATGCAGAAGCGTGGAAAAAGTGGCCCACGGCGGGTCATTATTTGCCCCCGTTGCCACCGTCCCACTGGGGGGGCAAGGAGCCCCCAGAACCGGAGCCCAAAGATGCTATATTCTCCTCATAGGTATCTGCGGCTTCAGCAACATCGGCAGTGTGTTCAGCCCCAGAACCGTTGCCCTCAGAAGCAGACATGATATAACTTGCAGTATCAGGTAACACAGTACAATTTGTCAGCAGCACAATACCTCTAGCCCAAAACCCTGCGCAGTGTAGTCAGCACCAGCAGAGATAAAGGAGAGATATGGTGACTAAATCACAGAGAAAAATACGTAATACAGTATATCTTTGTGAAAATCCTATATTAGATAAAACCTGACGCACCAAGCCCCCTCAGGTTATGGAATATAGGGATAGCAGGTTGAGTGAAAGACACGAAATGGACACCACTCAGCTATCAAATGCACACACAAATAGTCACAGTTTGTACAATGCAGAGGTTATTACTAACAATAATACTGCACTGGACTAGCTTACACAGCTATATAACAATAGATATAACAGTACACAGTAAGAACTGGATGTATATCACAGGGTAATTGTACTAGGAAACCCTGACTAAATGCACTCTTTCTTAACTAACACTGACTAAAAAAGGCAGGTAGAATACTTAAGTGTCTTGTAAAGTCACAGCACTGACAAACAGGCGGCTTTACATTAGAGATGTGCACTTGAAATTTTTCGGGTTTTGTGTTTTGGTTTTGGGTTCGGTTCCGCGGCCGTGTTTTGCGTTCGACCGCATTTTGGCAAAACCTCACCGAATTTTTTTTGTCGGATTCGGGTGTGTTTTGGATTCGGGTGTTTTTTTAAAAAAACACTAAAAAACAGCTTAAATCATAGAATTTGGGGGTCATTTTGATCCCAAAGTATTATTAACCTCAAAAACCATAATTTCCACTCATTTTCAGTCTATTCTGAACACCTCACACCTCACAATATTATTTTTAGTCCTAAAATTTGCGCCGAGGTCGCTGGATGACTAAGCTAAGCGACCCTAGTGGCCGACACAAACACCTGGCCCATCTAGGAGTGGCACTGCAGTGTCACGCAGGATGGCCCTTCCAAAAAAACACTCCCCAAACAGCACATGACGCAAAGAAAAAAAGAGGCGCAATGAGTTAGCTGTGTGAGTAAGATAAGCAACCCTAGTGGCCGACACAAACACCTGGCCCATCTAGGAGTGGCACTGCAGTGTCACGCAGGATGGCCCTTCCAAAAAACACTCCCCAAACAGCACATGACGCAAAGAAAAAAAGAGGCGCAATGAGGTAGCTGTGTGAGTAAGCTAAGCGACCCTAGTGGCCGACACAAACACCTGGCCCATCTAGGAGTGGCACTGCAGTGTCACGCAGGATGGCCCTTTCAAAAAACACCCCCCAAACAGCACATGACGCAAAGAAAAAAAGAGGCGCAATGAGGTAGCTGTGTGAGTAAGATAAGCGACCCTAGTGGCCGACACAAACACCTGGCCCATCTAGGAGTGGCACTGCAGTGTCACGCAGGATGGCCCTTTCAAAAAACACTCCCCAAACAGCACATGACGCAAAGAAAAAAAGAGGCGCAATGAGGTAGCTGTGTGAGTAAGATAAGCGACCCTAGTGGCCGACACAAACACCTGGCCCATCTAGGAGTGGCACTGCAGTGTCACGCAGGATGGCCCTTCCAAAAAACACTCCCCAAACAGCACATGACGCAAAGAAAAAAAGAGGCGCAATGAGGTAGCTGTGTGAGTAAGATAAGCGACCCTAGTGGCCGACACAAACACCTGGCCCATCTAGGAGTGGCACTGCAGTGTCACGCAGGATGGCCCTACCAAAAAACACTCCCCAAACAGCACATGACGCAAAGAAAAAAAGAGGCGCAATGAGGTAGCTGTGTGAGTAAGCTAAGCGACCCTAGTGGCCGACACAAACACCTGGCCCATCTAGGAGTGGCACTGCAGTGTCACGCAGGATGGCCCTTCCAAAAAACACTCCCCAAACAGCACATGATGCAAAGAAAAAAAGAGGCGCAATGAGGTAGCTATGTGAGTAAGATAAGCGACCCTAGTGGCCGACACAAACACCTGGCCCATCTAGGAGTGGCACTGCAGTGTCACGCAGGATGGCCCTTCCAAAAAACACTCCCCAAACAGCACATGACGCAAAGAAAAAAAGAGGCACAATGAGGTAGCTGTGTGAGTAAGCTAAGCGACCCTAGTGGCCGACACAAACACCTGGCCCATCTAGGAGTGGCACTGCAGTGTCACGCAGGATGGCCCTTCCAAAAAACACTCCCCAAACAGCACATGACGCAAAGAAAAATGAAAGAAAAAAGAGGTGCAAGATGGAATTGTCCTTGGGCCCTCCCACCCACCCTTATGTTGTATAAACAGGACATGCACACTTTAACCAACCCATCATTTCAGTGACAGGGTCTGCCACACGACTGTGACTGAAATGACGGGTTGGTTTGGACCCCCACCAAAAAAGAAGCAATTAATCTCTCCTTGCACAAACTGGCTCTACAGAGGCAAGATGTCCACCTCATCATCATCCTCCGATATATCACCGTGTACATCCCCCTCCTCACAGATTATCAATTCGTCCCCACTGGAATCCACCATCTTAGCTCCCTGTGTACTTTGTGGAGGCAATTGCTGCTGGTCAATGTCTCCACGGAGGAATTGATTATAATTCATTTTAATGAACATCATCTTCTCCACATTTTCTGGAAGTAACCTCGTACGCCGATTGCTGACAAGGTGAGCGGCGGCACTAAACACTCTTTCGGAGTACACACTTGTGGGAGGGCAACTTAGGTAGAATAAAGCCAGTTTGTGCAAGGGCCTCCAAATTGCCTCTTTTTCCTGCCAGTATAAGTACGGACTGTCTGACGTGCCTACTTGGATGCGGTCACTCATATAATCCTCCACCATTCTTTCAATGGGGAGAGAATCATTTGCAGTGACAGTAGACGACATGTCCGTCTGCATCAGCAGTCGCTCCAGACTGCCCTGCATCACCGCCAGCGGGTGGGCTCGGAATTCTGAGCCTTTTCCTTGCACCCCCAGTTGCGGGAGAATGTGAAGGAGGAGATGTTGACAGGTCGCGTTCCGCTTGACTTGACAATTTTCTCACCAGCAGGTCTTTGAACCCCAGCAGACTTGTGTCTGCCGGAAAGAGAGATCCAAGGTAGGTTTTAAATCTAGGATCGAGCACGGTGGCCAAAATGTAGTGATCTGATTTCAATAGATTGACCACCCGTGAATCCTTGTTAAGCGAATTAAGGGCTCCATCCACAAGTCCCACATGCCTAGCGGAATCGCTCCGTGTTAGCTCCTCCTTCAATGTCTCCAGCTTCTTCTGCAAAAGCCTGATGAGGGGAATGACCTGACTCAGGCTGGCAGTGTCTGAACTGACTTCACGTGTGGCAAGTTCAAAGGGCAGCAGAACCTTGCACAACGTTGAAATCATTCTCCACTGCGCTTGAGACAGGTGCATTCCACCTCCTATATCGTGCTCAATTGTATAGGCTTGAATGGCCTTTTGCTGCTCCTCCAACCTCTGAAGCATATATAGGGTTGAATTCCACCTCGTTACCACTTCTTGCTTCAGATGATGGCAGGGCAGGTTCAGGCGTTTTTGGTGTTGCTCCAGTCTTCTGTACGTGGTGCCTGTACGCCGAAAGTGTCCCGCAATTCTTCTGGCCACCGACAGCATCTCTTGCACGCCCCTGTCGTTTTTTAAAAAATTCTGCACCACCAAATTCAAGGTATGTGCAAAACATGGGACGTGCTGGAATTTGCCCATATTTAATGCACACACAATATTGCTGGCGTTGTCCGATGCCACAAATCCACAGGAGAGTCCAATTGGGGTAAGCCATTCCGCGATGATCTTCCTCAGTTGCCGTAAGAGGTTTTCAGCTGTGTGCGTATTCTGGAAACCGGTGATACAAAGCGTAGCCTGCCTAGGAAAGAGTTGGCGTTTGCGAGATGCTGCTACTGGTTCCGCCGCTGCTGTTCTTGCGGCGGGAGTCCATACATCTACCCAGTGGGCTGTCACAGTCATATAGTCCTGACCCTGCCCTGCTCCACTTGTCCACATGTCCGTGGTTAAGTGGACATTGGGTACAACTGCATTTTTTAGGACACTGGTGAGTCTTTTTCTGACGTCCGTGTACATTCTCGGTATCGCCTGCCTAGAGAAGTGGAACCTAGATGGTATTTGGTAACGGGGGCACACTACCTCAAGAAATTGTCTAGTTCCCTGTGAACTAACGGCGGATACCGGACGCACGTCTAACACCAACATAGTTGTCAAGGCCTCAGTTATCCGCTTTGCAACAGGATGACTGCTGTGATATTTCATCTTCCTCGCAAAGGACTGTAGGACAGTCAATTGCTTGGTGGAAGTAGTAAAAGTGGGCTTACGACTTCCCCTCTGGGATGACCATCGACTCCCAGCAGCAACAACAGCAGCGCCAGCAGCAGTAGGCTTTACATGCAAGGATGCATCGGAGGAATCCCAGGCAGGAGAGGACTCGTCAGAATTGCCAGTGACATGGCCTGCAGGACTATTGGCATTCCTGGGGAAGGAGGAAATTGACACTGAGGGAGTTGGTGGGGTGGTTTGCGTGAGCTTGGTTACAAGAGGAAGGGATTTACTGGTCAGTGGACTGCTTCCGCTGTCGGCTTGACAAATGTTGTCCGCATTTCTGTTGAAATACTTCCACACCGAAGAGCTGATTTTTTTGGTATTTTCACCAGGCATGTCAATGGCCATATTCCTCCCACGGACAACAGGTGTCTCCCCGGGTGCCTGACTTAAACAAACCACCTCACCATCAGAATCCTCCTTGTCAATTTCCTCCCCAGCGCCAGCAACACCCATATCCTCCTCATCCTGGTGTACTTCAACACTGACATCTTCAATCTGACTATCAGGAACTGGACTGCGGGTGCTCCTTCCAGCACTTGCAGGGGGCGTGCAAATGGTGGAAGGCGCATGCTCTTCCCGTCCAGTGTTGGGAAGGTCAGGCATCGCAACCGACACAATTGGACTCTCCTTGTGGATTTGGGATTTCGAAGAACGCACAGTTCTTTGCGGTGCATTTGCCAGCTTGAGTCTTTTCATTTTTCTAGCGTGAGGCTGAGTGCTTCCATCCTCATGTGAAGCTGAACCACTAGCCATGAACATAGGCCAGGGCCTCAGCCGTTCCTTGCCACTCCGTGTGGTAAATGGCATATTGGCAAGTTTACGCTTCTCCTCCGACAATTTTATTTTAGATTTTTGAGTCCTTTTTTTACTGATATTTGGTGTTTTGGATTTTACATGCTCTGTACTATGACATTGGGCATCGGCCTTGGCAGACGACGTTGCTGGCATTTAATCGTCTCGGCCATGACTAGTGGCATCAGCTTCAGCACGAGGTGGAAGTCGATCTTGATCTTTCACTAATTTTGGAACCTCAACATTTTTGTTCTCCATATTTTAATAGGCACAACTAAAAGGCACCTCAGGTAAACAATGGAGATGGATGGATACTAGTATACTTATGGATGGACGAGCGACTGCCGACACAGAGGTAGCTACAGCCGTGGACTACCGTACTGTGTCTGCTGCTAATATAGACTGGATGATAATGAGATAAAATTAAAATATATATATATATCACACTAGTACTACAGCCGGACAGGTATATATTATGTAATGACGGACCTGCTGGACACTGTCTGTCAGACTCAGCACTGCAGACTCCTAAAGTAAGCTACTAGTATCAAGAAGATAAAAAAAAAAAAAACCACGGGTAGGTGGTATACAATTATGGATGGACGAGCGACTGCCGACACAGAGGTAGCTACAGCCGTGGACTACCGTACTGTGTCTGCTGCTAATATAGACTGGATGATAATGAGATAAAATTAAAATATATATATATATCACACTAGTACTGCAGCCGGACAGGTATATATTATGTAATGACGGACCTGCTGGACACTGTCTGTCAGACTCAGCACTGCAGACTCCTAAAGTAAGCTACTAGTATCAAGAAGATAGAAAAAAAAAAAACCACGGGTAGGTGGTATACAATTATGGATGGACGAGCGACTGCCGACACAGAGGTAGCTACAGCCGTGGACTACCATACTGTGTCTGCTGCTAATATAGACTGGATGATAATGAGATAAAATTAAAATATATATATATATATATATATATATATATATATATATCACACTAGTACTGCAGCCGGACAGGTATATATTATGTAATGACGGACCTGCTGGACACTGTCTGTCAGACTCAGCACTGCAGACTCCTAAAGTAAGCTACTAGTATCAAGAAGATAGAAAAAAAAAAAACACGGGTAGGTGGTATACAATTATGGATGGACGAGCGACTGCCGACACAGAGGTAGCTACAGCCGTGGACTACCGTACTGTGTCTGCTGCTAATATAGACTGGATGATAATGAGATAAAATTAAAAAATATATATATATCACACTAGTACTGCAGCCGGACAGGTATATATATTATGTAATGACGGACCTGCTGGACACTGTCTGTCAGACTCAGCACTGCAGACTCCTAAAGTAAGCTACTAGTATCAAGAAGATAGAAAGAAAAAAAACCACGGGTAGGTGGTATACAATTATGGATGGACGAGCGACTGCCGACACAGAGGTAGCTACAGCCGTGGACTACCGTACTGTGTCTGCTGCTAATATAGACTGGATGATAATGAGATAAAATTAAAATATATATATATATCACACTAGTACTGCAGCCGGACAGGTATATATTATGTAATGACGGACCTGCTGGACACTGTCTGCAGAATGCGTTTATAAAAACACCACACGACGAGTGTTTAACTTTTTCAGGCAGACAATCACAATATACTGGTGGTCAGCAGACAATCACAATACTGGTGGTCAGTGGTCACTGGTCAGTCACACTGGCAGTGGCACTCTGGCAGCAAAAGTGTGCACTGTACTTAAGTGCAGTCAGATAATGATATACAGTATATGATGCAGCACACTGGGCTGAGCACAGATATGGTATGTGTGACTGTGTCACACTGTGTATCGTTTTTTTTCAGGCAGAGAACGGATTAATTAAACTGGTGGCACTGGTCACTGGTCACACTATCAGCAGCAAGTAGTACTCCTCCTATATGCTCCCCAAAATTTGTGTCTCTCTCTAGTACTCTAGTCACTCTAAACGGAGAGGACGCCAGCCACGTCCTCTCCCTATCAATCTCAATGCACGTGTGAAAATGGCGGCGACGCGCGGCTCCTTATATAGAATCCGAGTCTCGCGATAGAATCCGAGCCTCGCGAGAATCCGACAGCGGGATGATGACGTTCGGGCGCGCTCGGGTTAACCGAGCAAGGCGGGAAGATCCGAGTCGCTCGGCCCCGTGTAAAAAAAACTGAAGTTCGGGCGGGTTCGGATTCCGAGGAACCGAACCCGCTCATCTCTACTTTACATAGGAGGATTTGCCCAAGCATTCCCAGGAACAGTGAGCTGAGGGATACTGACGCCGCAGACACTGCCAGGGAGTGAGGGAGAGACAGATATGCAGCGCCAGGGCGGGAACATTTGCAGAAAATGGCGCCCTGGGGCTGGGGGAGGGGCTTCAGGTCCAAGCTCTATCCCCCTGCTGGCAAAACCACCGGGTACTGCGGGCTCTAATAAAACGGTTTATAGAGAAAACCTGACTTGTCCCATGCCCTGGTGATCTAGTGGGATCGCCTGTATTGCCACAGTGTCCACCGCCAGCGCGCGCGGCCCGCCTCCCACTGACCGCGCCAGATCACGATAAAGAGCGGGTCCCGCAAGCGGGACCCACTTACCACCTCCCGAAGCACGGCCACGGGATCCCGGAGAGCCCCAGTCGTGTGTGCCTGACAAGAAGAAAACCGGAGCCTCCTGCTATAGTTACCCGGCAACCAGGGCTCGGGAGTGTACAGCGCCGCTGGGGAGAGCCGGAGCTGCAGCCGTGAATGTCCACTGACATGTAACACTGCTGCTGCCCTTGAAGTCTTCACTTTTTTCCTCAGAAAAAAAGCTCTTCTTAGGGCTGCCTGGAGCAACCCCTCTGTTAACTGCCTGCTACTGCAGCACCAACTACAAAACTGAGATCCTGTGCAGGGAGGCGGGGTGATATAGGAGGCGGCGCTGTGCATTCTGGGAGCAGTCAAAGCTTTGAGCCTGTTGGTGCCTCGGATCAAGATCCTACTCTACACCCCATTGTCAGTTCCTTGTGGAGCCCAGTGTACCCCGCAGCAGAAATACTGTTGTGTGATTCCCACTAGCCTTACCAGGGCCGGACTGGGTCCATGTACATGCGCACGTGACACAGGGGGCTTGGACACGACTGAGGGGGTCGTGCCACAATCCAGGAAACCTGGTCTTATGGCCCCGCCCCATCTATCTGTATGCCAGAACAGAGAGCCGGGAGGCTGCGCTGGTCACCCTGTCCCGCTCTCCCTGTGGCTGGACTGGCCCAAAAGGTTGTTAGCCTTTCTGCCATTTGCTAGAAGTGCCAGATGGCCAGTCTGGCCCTGACCTTAGCTGTGCTTCCTATGGGGGTCATTCCGACCCGATCGCTCACTGCAGTTTCTCGCAGCACAGTGATTGGGTCGGAACTGCGCATGCGCCGGCACTGCAGTGCGCCGGCGCATGCCATACATCATTGCCAAGCGATCGCCTCTGAGGCAGAGGTGGTTGCTGGGCGGGAGGGGGCTGGACGGCGGCGTTAAGCCGCCGTTTAGGGGGTGCGGTCTGGCCAATGCCAGACAATGGGGGCGGTACTGACATGCGGGGCGGACTAGCCCTGTGCTGGGCGTCCCCCTGCATGTCAGTGTGAATGATCGTAGCTGTGCTAAATTTAGCACAGCTACGATCAACTCGGAATGATCCTCTATATACCTAGCCAGCCCAGTAGCTAGTACAGTGTATACTGACACGTCCCTGGCGCTAGGTGTGATAACATATAAAAGCCTTAGCACATATAACATGTTGATTAATAGAAATGAATATATACCAAAAATAGTAATATAACAATAATGATTTATTATTAAAAATACTAATAAACGTATAATAATTATACTGCAGAACATCTAAAAACTTGAATGAAACGTGAAAGAATACATTATTGCACACCTTCCAGAAAACAGTACAGCATTAGATACTATTATCCATGTGGAATTGTGTTCCTTTAAATTATGTATAAAAGGAAACTGACTGGTAATAAAAAAATGCCTACTAATATAAATGTCTGGGTGTGATACGCGTGTCTGGGATGCTGGCGCTTACAGAAGACAGACAGCAGCATCCCGATGGAGGGAATCTCTACAGGGGTTCATGAGTATACTTACCCACCTAATTCCTCCTTCCCGCAGCCTAACCGCAACCCTCCCCAGTGGTGCCTACACCTAACCCCCCCCCCCCTCTTCTTGCAGCCTATCCCTAACAGTCCCTGGCGTAATTATGATTGGAATGCTGGCTATTGGGATTCCAGCTAATGTCGGTATTCCGGAGCTGATCTTCTGCCCGCGTGTTGGGATTCCGGCGCCGGGATTTCGACTGCCGGCATCCTGACCGGTGAAACATGATATTATAATTTTGAAATCCTGAATGGATAATGAATTCACCAATACTGATAGTGTCCATGAGGCCTTCAAGCTAATAGTGAAATATTGCAGAGAGGCTGGGCGTCCCCCTGCATGTCAGTGTGCCTGCAAAATTTTGCAGGGCTACAATCGGGTCTGAATTAGGCCCATGGTTTTGCCCAACTGCTAACAAATCTGCTGCGATCAACTCTTAATTAACCCCCCAATGTGCACTGCAGGGGGTACAGAT
This sequence comes from Pseudophryne corroboree, assembly GCF_028390025.1. Classification (NCBI taxonomy): domain Eukaryota; kingdom Metazoa; phylum Chordata; class Amphibia; order Anura; family Myobatrachidae; genus Pseudophryne; species Pseudophryne corroboree. The sequence continues at coordinate 697,822,646 of NC_086449.1, read as the reverse complement.
ATAACATGTACAGAGAGAGTTAGATTTGGGTGTGGTGTGTTCAAACTGAAATCTAAGTTGCAGTTGCAGCCATTAATTACTGTGCACAGAAACAATATAACCCACCCACATCTAAGTCTCTCTGCACATGTTATACCTGCCCCCCCCCCTGCAGTGCACATGGTTTTACCCATCCGCTACCAAAGTTGCTGCTACGATCAGGTCTGAATTAGGCCCATAGTAATTATGCCCTGCTATAAACGGGGGCATAGCATTTGCGGCTGGGTCGTGATATCTGGTATTACAGGTTTGGCATACCCTTTTTAGCAGGTACCATAACTTTTTTTTTGAGGTCTGTACCGATTTTTGGCTCTCCAAACCTCCATGAAAGTATAGGAAAAGGGGCATGACCACACCCCCTTTTAACCGTGGTCACGCCTTCTTTTCTAGTTTGTACCGATTTTTATGTGTAAAATGTTGGAGGGTATGGTTTGGGTGGTAGCGAGTCGGAACACATTCTTAAGCGTAGGAATGGATGTTATAGGTGTCTTTATTGTCTTACCTGCCATTACCTGACTACTGGTGACAACTTTAATCATACATATAATGGCAAGCGCTATGCTATTGGCCATAGACAGACCTGCACTACCAAATACATTGTGTATTTGATTACTTGCACATGTGGACTAAGCTATGTCGGGAAGACTGACAGAACCCTTAGGGAAAGGATGGCAATGCATTGTTCATTGATAAGAGCATAACATGGCATCAGTACGGTATGTGGTTATTGATCATATTCCCCCCTCTTTACGAGTTGGGGATATATCGCTTATGCTTTCACATCGCACAAATAACCCGGTATCAACCCGGGATATTGCCGGGTTGACGCGCGTCGAGGTGCGGTGTGAAAGGGGTAAGGTCCGATTTCCCAGGTCGCCTGACCCGGTATTTGAACCCAGGTTAAAAGAAGGATTTAACATGGGTTATTGGGCCTAATTCAGATCTGTTCGCTGGCTAGCTATTTTTTGCAGCGCTGCGATCAGATAGTCGCCGCCTACAGGGGAGTGTATTTTAGCTGTGCAAGTATGCGATTGCATTTGCAGCCACCCTGTACAAAAATAGTTTGTGCAGTTTTTGAGTAGGTCTGACCTTACTCAGCCTTTGCGATCACTTCAGCCTGTTCGAGGCCGAAATTGACATCAGGCACCCGCCCTGCAAACGCTTGGACATGCCTGCGTTTTTCCAGACGCTCCATGAAAACGGTCAGTTGCCACCCACAAACGCCTTCTTCCTGTCAATCTCCTTGCGATCGGCTGTGAGAATGGATTCTTTGTTAAATCCACCGCTCAGCGACGATCCGCTTTGTAACCGTACGGCGCGCCTACGCATTGCGGTGTATACGCATGCGCAGTAGTTACCTGATCGCTGCACAGCGAAAAACGCTAGCGAGTGAACAGATCTGAATTAGGCCCATTACCGGGTCAGGTGCGGTGTGAAAGGGTTACTCGGGTCAGTGCGACCTGAGACCCGTTCACACTATAGAGGAGGCAGCGCTTCGAGATGATCTGATCTCCAGGCACCGCCTCTGCCCCACCCCCGATGTCATCAGCGCTGCCTCTGCCCCCCGCCCGCCATGGCAACCCGACCCAGCATATTGGTGGGTCGGGAAGTCAGTGTGAAAGGGTCCAATGCCGAGTCGCATCCAGGAAGTACCCGTTTCCAAATCTCGGGTGCGACCTGGCATCGTAATCTGAAAGTGGTATTAGGGAAATTAACCCCCAAAGTGCTTAATGATAACCTTGGTTTACAGTGTTTCCTGTAGTCAGTGTTATTTTTTAAGCATTCAATATAATAGTTGGTATCTATGCAGAGCTGGCCCTAACCAATATGATGCCCTTTCCCAGCACCATCACCCCCCACCCATAGCAGTCCTTATTTTGATGTTCCTACCCATTATATTTTAAATAGGAACAGTACACACATTCGGCGCACAGCCCAAAAAGGGACGTGTTCTTGCTGGCAAGGGTTATGGCCACACAATAGTACCACCAATTCAAATTACGCCACACAGTAGTGCAACTTTAGTCACAGTTTATCATGCGATAGTGTCCCTTATTCACAGTACATCACACAGTAGTACCACTTTACCTTATTACTCCTCACAGTAGTGCCCCTTATATACACTTTAAATCCCACTGAATTGCTCTTTATTCACATTGCACCACATCATATTGCTCTTTAGTCACATTAGACCACACAGTAGTGCCCTTTCTATACTTTACGCCACACAGTAGAGCACCTTACCACACATTATTAATTATAACATTATTAATGCCCTTATACACATAATGACACACATAATATCCCTTACACATATGCCGCACATTATTGAAGACCTTATACACATAATGACACACATAGTGACCCTCACACATGTGCCGCACATTATTAATGCCCTTATACACATAATGACACACATAGTGCCCCTTATACATTTGCTGCACATTATTAATGCATTTATACACATGACACACATAAAGAGGGTTATTCCAAGTTGATTGCAGCAGGATTTTTTTTAGCAGTTGGGCAAAACCATGTGCACTGCAGGGGAGGCAGATATAACATGTGCAGAGAGAGTTAGATTTGGGTGTGGTGTGTTCAATCTGCAATCTAATTTGCAGTGTAACAATAAAGCAGCCAGTATTTACCCTGCACAGAAACAAAATAACCCACCCAAATCTAACACTCTCTGCAAATGTTATATCTGCCTCCCCTGCAGTGCACATGGTTTTGCCCAATTGCTAAAAAAAATCCTGCTGCGATCAACTTGGAATTACCCCCAATGTCTCTTACACATATGCCGAACGCTATTGCACAACCAACCCACTGACACACAGCACTCACATGGCCGTTAACTCTGTGACATCTTGCCTAAATGCGTCATGCAGCAGGAGATACCTGGTGTGAGTCAACTGGCAGCTCTGCTATTGTCGGGCACCTTTTTTGATGAAAATGTGTACTATTTGGCTAGGATGCACAAGCAACTTCTGCTGATTAAAATGATATGCGGCATGTCTATATTCTGTGTGCGACACTGGCTGTATCTGCAAACGAAATGCTACACACAGAATATAGGAATGCCACATATCATTTTAATCAGCAGAAGCTGCTGGTGCCCCTAGGTATACCAAATGCCATAGGCATTTGCCTAGTTTACCTATGCCTAGGGCCGGCTCTGTATCTATGAGTGTGATGGCTATTTGCTGTGCCTGTGGTTAGCATTTCTTTGTATTCTATTGATGGATTTGGTTAATAGATTTTATTAATAGATTTTACAAATGGATTTTATTACACCGTGTTAATATTTAACATGTAGCAATTCATTTATGTATCTGCCGTGTTACGATTATCTGATTGTACACTCTTACTATGGGCCTAATTCACTAAGGATTGCAGTTGCAAAGCTATTTGCAGTAGCTTTGCAATTACAATCCTTAGCAATGCAGGAGGAGGTGCCACCTCTTCCCTACATCTGCGATCGCATCTAAGATGCCCATCTCGACCATCGCTCACGATGATCATCTGCGACAGCAGGCTGAGTGAGCCTAAGCTTTCTCAGCCTTCTCGTTGCAGGGTGGCTATTGAGGCCAAGAACCTGCATCACGCAATGCAATCCTTGGCCTTGTCACTCCCGGAAAATGCCCCCATATTCCCGAACGCCAGTCACCGCTTCCGCAAATGCCTCTGCCTTCTATCAAGCGGAGGCATTCGCATTCCTGCACTGAGATCGCGGGATCCATTCTGCACGTGCGCCATCCTGACCATCAGGGTAAATGCTGTAAGGATCACATCAGATCCTTACTGAATCACCTCCTATGTTACTTATTTTGTAGCCATCAGCTTGCGCTATTTGTTTTTAGTTACTGTGGTAACTAACATTGGAAATGACATCATTTGTGGGCGCCTGTTTTGGTGAGTTCTGTCATCTGTAGCTTTATACTCTGATAATGAATTAAGCATTGAAACATTGGCATTTATCTGCCCGTTTAATCTGTATTTATTACCCGGGTGCCACTGACATTGGACTGTTCATTTGGACTCCTTACATGGGGTACTTACCAAAGGCATGATTAACGTGTGTGCCACCTGAATGGACTGTATATACTGAAATCAGGCCCATAACTAGGTGTGTGCCAATGGTGCCTTCCCACAGCGCAAATGCACTGAGGGCGCACCATCTGGCAGCACACCTGCATGGCCACTATCTTTGGTACACTCACTCCCGCCTCTGCCGTCCGTCTCCCACCGGCCGCTGCTGCTGCTGCTGCAGGGGAGCACTGCCACCGCCGCCGCCAGCTTCTGGGACTGCCAGTGCCAGGATCAGATGATCCGCCCCCCTGCACTCGAACTCGGGAGAGACCTGATGATGTCTCTCTGAACTCGGGAGAGACCTGATGATGTCTCTCCCAGCTGACTCCCACACTGCTCTGTGCCCTGCCCTGCACCGTGAGGAGCCGCTTTAGTTGGGAGAGGAGGAGGAGGAGGCATTCCATGTCGTCCAGCTCGGCCTCACAGTCTCACACTGCAGCAGCAGCCTTTGCGCAGCACAGGCACAGGGTGTGGTGCAAAACTGCAAAAAGGTGCTCAGGTGACCTTTCCCTCACCTGCCCTCACTTGAGGGTGGTGAGTGGTATGTAAAATAAGATTTTTTTAATTGTATATAAATATAATTTAGTAAATCCAGTGATTGGTGGGGCAATCTCTCTCTCTCTCGGACTCTGCTTGCCTATTGTGTAAAAAGGGGGACTCTGCCTGCCGTAATGTGTGAAAAGGGGGACTCTGCCTGCCATAATGTTTAAAAAGAGGGACTCTGCCTGCTGTAATGTGTAAAAAGGGGGACTTTGCTTGCCTTAATGTTTAAAAGGGGGGACTCTGCCTGCTGTAATGTGTAAAAAGGGGGAATCTACCTGCTATAATGTGTAAAAGGGGGACTCTACTTGGTGTAATGTGTAAAAGGGGTCTCTACCTGCCGTAATTTGTAAAAGGGAACTTTACCTGCCGTAATTTGTAAAAGGGAGCTTTACCTGCCGTAATGTGTAAAAGGGGACTCTATCTGCTGTAATGTGTGAAAGGGGGCTCTGCCTGCTGTAATGTGTTAAAAGGCGACTCTGCTGCTGTAATGTGTAAAAAGGGGGACTCTGCCTGACGTAATGTGTAAAAAGGAGGACTCTGCTGCCATAATGTGTTAAAAGGGGGACTCTACCTGCCATAATGTGTGACATGGGCTGGGCTATACCTGGCATAATGTGTGACGGGCTCTACCTGGCATGTGTAAAAGGGTCTCCACCTTATGTAATGTGTGTAAGTGGTACTACTGTTCGGCTGTATTTGAATAATGGAGAGTACTGTACAGTGTAATATGAATTATGTATTATTTTGTGGTCACGCCCCTTCCCCAGGAAGCCATGCCCCTATATTTTTGTCACGCGCATACGGAGTCCACTGGTCCTGTTTTATATATTTTGGGGGGGGGGGGGGGGTGTTAATGCTGTTTATTGAACACAGTGCTAAAATGTCTAGTTACGGCACTGTAGTGTATATAGGGGGTGATTCAGCCTGATCACTGCTGTGCGTTTTCGCACAGCGGGCTATCAGCAATAGACTGCACATGTGTGTGCACCGCAATGCATATATATAGTTACATAGTGAGGTTGAAAAGAGGCAAAATGCCCATCGGGTTCAACCTATATTCTGTGTTAAGCTGTTCATATTATAATGCACCTGCTGAAGTAATGGTTTAGTACCAATTGACAACTATGATTCTACCACTCCCAGATATTAATGTCCAGGGCCGCCATCAAGGGGGTGCCCTGTGTACAGTTGTCCCGTGCCCGGCCACTCTGACAGAGTGGAGGCCCCGGGCTACACAAACAGCCAGCCGTGGCTATTCCTGGCGGCGGCGGCCGCCGGTGAGACTAACCACGGCTGCCCTTTCATAGCCCGCCGTCTGCCGCCGATCACAGCAAGCAGCAGCTTGCTGTTTTAGAAAGTTTTTTTTTAATCCGGATGCGACGCAGCGTGACGTCATGACGTCACACCACGTCGGGTGAAGAGGAGCAGCGGTGCTGAAGAGCTAGGGACAGGAGGAGGCCAGCAGCAGACAGTGTGGGAGAGAGAGAGCAGAGAGGACGGATTTGGAAAGGTAAGTATGTCTGTGACTGTGTATTTGTGAGAAGGGGGCCCGGGGCTGGCAATATATTATAAAAGGTAAGGGATTATTCTCTGAAGGGGGGGCACTGTGAGGACGTGTACCTGGCACTGGGGGCATATCTGGCACTGGGGGGCATATATGTATCTGGTACTGGGGGCATATCTGGCACGGGGGGCATATCTGGCAGGCACTGTGGGGGCATTTCTTTATCTGGCACTGGGGGCATATTTGGCACTGAGGTCTGGGGCATATCTGGCAGGCACTGTGCGGGCATTTCTGTATCTGGCACTTGGGGCATATCTGGCACTGGGGGCATATATGTATCTGGCACTGGGGGCATATCTGGCAGGCACTGTGGGGGCATTTCTGTATCTGGCACTGGGGGCATATCTGGCACTGGGGGCATATCTGGCAATCACTGTGGGGGCATTTCTGTATCTGGCACTGGGGGCATATATGTATCTGGCAGTGGGGGCATATCTGGCACTGGTGTCTGGGGGCATATCTGGCAGGCACTGTGGGGGCATTTCTGTATCTGGAACTGGGGGCATATCTAGCACTGCGGACATATATGTATCTGGCTGCGGAGGCATATCTGGCACTGGGGGCATATCTGGCAGGCACTGTGGGGGCATTTCTGTATCTGGCACTGGGGACATATATGTATCTGGCACTGGGGGCATATCTAGCACTGGGGGCATATCTGGCAGGCACTGTGGGGGCATTTCTGTATCTGGCAATGGGGGCATATCTGGCACTGGGGGCATATCTGGCAGGCACTGTAAGGGCATTTTGTATCTGGCACTGGGAGCATATCTGGCAGGCACTGTGGGGGCATTTCTGTATCTGGCACTGGGGGCATATCTGGCAGGCACTGTGGGGGCATTTCTGTATCTGGCACTGGGGGGGGGGGCTGCCTATTTTGTCAGTCCCGGGCCCCACAATTTCTGGTGGCAGCCCTGTTAATGTCACTATGTTAAATGCTATAATCCTGGATACGTTTTCCAGTTAAAAATGTGTCCAATCCATTTTTAAATGCATTTACAGAGTCTGCCATTATTACCTTCTCCGTCAGGGAGTTCCAAATCTTTATTGCCCTTACCGTGAAGAACCATTTCCTACGTTGTGTACGGAATTTTCTCTCCTCTATCCTCAGCGAGTGTCCACACGTCCTATAGAGTTTTTTTTAATAAACAGATCCCCTTCTAACTCCTTGTAATGACCCTTTACATATTTGAATATATTAATAATGTCTCCTCTTAGATGCCTCTTTTCTAGTGTATACATATTTAACCTAGTAAGCCTTTCCTTGTACTCCAGTGTCTCTAACCCTTTAATCAATTTAGTAGCTCGCTTTGAACTCTTTCTAGTTTCCCGCTATATTTTTCATAATTTGGTGCCCAAAACTGAACACAATATTCAAGGTGTGGACGTACCAATGATTTGTACAGTGGCAGGATTACATCCTCGTCCCTTGTCTCAGTGCCCCGTTTTATGCACGCAAGCACTTTATTTGCCTTTTTTGCTTCATTTCGACATTGTGTACGGTTACTAACCTTATTATCTATGAGCACCCCCAAATCTTTTTCCACCACGGTTACGCCTATATTTTCCACATTTAGAGTGTAGGATGCATGTGTGTTTTTTGTCCCAAAATGCATAACTTTGCATTTTTCTATATTGAACCTCATTCCCCATTTAGACACCCAGGTTTCAAGTTTAAATAAGTCATTCTGTAGAGACTCCACATCGCTTTCTGAATTAATTACCTTACATGGTTTAGTATCATCTGCAAAGATTGACCCTGTGCTTTCCAGGCCTATTTCTAGATCATTGATAAATATAATGAACAGTAGCGGGGACAAGTACGGACCCTTGTGGTATTCTGCTGACTACTGGTGCCCAGCTGGAGAACATCCCGTTGATCACTACTCGTTGTACTCTATTATCCAGCCAATTACCTATCCATGTGCAAATAGTATATCCTAGACCAAGTTCCCTAAATATGATGATCAGTCTCCAGTGAGGCACTGTATCGAATGCTTTTGCAAAATCTAAATACACCACATCCACTGCTTTTCCCTGGTCAAGATTTGCGCTCACTTCCTCGTAGAAGCTGATTAAGTTAGTTTGACATGATCTGTCCCTGACAAACCCATGCTGACTTTTGCTAATAGTCTTATTAACCTGCAGCTAATCCTGTATGCTATCCCTCAAGATACCTTCCAATATTTTACCCACTATAGAGGTTAAACTAACTGGTCTATAGTTACCAGGATTATTTTTAGTTCCCTTTTTAAATAAAGGCACGACCTCAGCTATGCGCCAATCCTTTGGCACCATGCCTGATGTAATTGAACTTTGGAAAATCATGTATAGGGGTTTTGCAAGCTGCAACCTAAGCTCCATAATAACCCTCGGATGAAAACCATCCGGGCCTGGTGATTTATTAAACTTTATGTTGCTTAGTCTCTCCAGGACTACTTCCTCACTTAAACAAGCATCAAGCCAAGAGTCATTACCTTCACTATCGTTATGCACTACTCTCACCATCTGATCCTCCCTGGTGAATACTGCGGAAAAAAATTTGTTCAGTACTTCAGCTTTTATTTTATCATCGTTTATCAAAGCTCCCAATTCATCTTTTACTGAGCATACGTTCTCCTTCTTTAACTTTTTACTGTTTATGTATTTATAAAACTTTTTAGGATTGGTTTTACTCTCTGTAGCGATTTGTTTTTCGTTTACAATTTTAGCTGCCCTTATTACTTTTTTGCATTTTTTATTGCATTCCTTATAATGCTGGAATACCTCCTCCCCTTTATTAGATTTAAATGTTTTGAAAGCACGCTTCTTTTTAGCCATTGCTTCTTTGACCTCCTTATTGAGCCACATTGGCATGTGTTTAGTACTCCTGCATTTACTGCTCATGGGAATGAATTTGTGAATATTGCTATCAAGCAACCCTTTAAAAGCTACCCACATTTCCGTTTTGTCTTTACCATGAAACAAAACCTCCCAGTCAATGTCGTTTAGTTCCTGTCTCAGCATATTGAAGTTACCTTTTCTAAAGTTAAATGTTTTAGTTGCTCCCTTATAGCTATGTTTCTTGAAACTGATGTCGATAAAGTGGTCACTGTTTCCCAAGGTCTCCCCAACTTTAGTATTTGATATAATGTCAATATTATTGGTAATAACTAGGTCCAGAATGGTTTTACCTCTAGTTGGCTCCTCGACTAATTGAGTTAAGTATTGATCCTTTAATCCGGATAGTTAAAATCCCCTATGCGCATGCACGTCGGCAAACAACAAAAAGCATCGCCAGACAGCAACAGGCTGGTGTGAAAATTTCAATCCCACAGCCATTTGCAAGGTGATTGACAGGAAGAGGCTATTTGTGGGTAGTAACTGACTGTTTTCAGGAAGTGTCACGTAAAACGCAGGTGTTCCCAAGGGTTTTCAGGGAGGGTATGTGACATCAGCTCCGGACCCGATCAGCCTGTTCTCATTGCACTGTAGGAGTAAGTCCTGGGCTGCGCACAGACTGCACACACTGGAAAAATCTTTCAATGGTGAGTGAGGTGTGAACGGATTTGCAGCTGTCCGCTGACTGAGGTTTTTGTTTTTTTTGCAGCTCGACATACACATGTGATCGCACACTTGCATGGCGAATATACACTCCCCTTGGGCGGCGACTATCTGAACGCAGCACAACAAATTTAGCAGCCCAGCAATCAGGTCTGAATCATTCCCATAGATACATCTCTGTGTAAATAGAGCTTCATTGGTACAACAATTTTTTTAAGTTTGTGTTATTATTACAGGAGATGCTGTTCACTCGCAGGGCCATAATTAGGTGTGCCAATGGTGCCTTGCCCACAGCCATATGCACTGTTGGCGCACCATCTGGCAGCACCGGCCGCTCTCTCAAGTGTCATACACCACCTCACGCTTCTCGCTGCTTCAGCGCAGCTGACTTGCTTGCGGTGTGCGCTTGAGCCCACACTGCATGAGCCCAGGGCAGCGTGCCATCACTCCAAGTTCAGTCAGACCTCCGGTGACCTTTCCCTCACCTGCCCTCAGTTACAGAACTTGAGGGTGGTGAGTGTAGTTTACAGAATAAAAATTTATATTGTATATTAATTAGTGATGAGCGGGTTCGGATCCTCGGGATCCGACCAGCCCGAACTTCACCTTTTTTTTACACGGGTCCGAGCGACTCGGATCCTCCCGCCTTGCTCGGTTAACCCGAGCGCGCCCGAACGTCATCATCCCGCTGTCGGATTCTCGCGAGATTCGGATTCTATATAAGGAGCCGCGCGTCGCCGCCATTTTCACACGTGCATTGAGATTGATAGGGAGAGGACGTGGCTGGCGTCCTCTCCGTTATATTAGAAAAGAACAGAGTAAACTGAGTGACTTAGTTATGTGGGGAGGATTGGGGACGGGGAGCAGCTGTTAGGGAGTACAGTGCAGGGTTTACCACCAGTGAGTTAGTTTAATCCTTTGTTTCTCTGCCTTAAAAAAAACGCTCCACGATATCTGTGCTCAGTGTGCTGCACTGCTGCATGATATATCTGTGCTGAGTGCACTGCTCACACTGCCTAATTGTGGGGACTGGGGAGCAGTTATAGCAGGAGTACAGTGCACAGTTTTGCTGACAGTGACCACCAGTCCAGTATACGTTTGTCTGCCTGAAAAACACTCCTGTGGTGTTTTTTTTTTTCTTCATACTAGTTTAGCAGTCTGCTGACAGTGTCCACCAGGTCCGTTATATACAGTATATTATATATATAAGCAGTGACGATGCTAAATTCCTTTTGTCGTAATTATAACCCTTTATGAAGTCTAAGAACACTGTACGCTGTTTACTTAAGAAGTACCGTAATGGTACGCTATTTGCGTAACGATCGCTCAGCAGTAAGCGAGACGCTCAAGCGTCACGTTCGCTCACGGCCCAGTGATCACAGGACACGTTATTGGTTATCACTAGAGTAATGATTCGCGGTAGCGTAGCGTACGCTCGAGACCACGAGGAGGTCACCAGCGATGCAGACGCTCACAGCGCTATACCTTTATGTATAAACCTTATACCAAAGAAATACACAGAATACCTTAATGTGAGTACAGGGTGTAAGTGCAACCTTGTGTAACCTGACTAACTACAAGGCTGCTTGAGCGTCACCGACGCTCAAGTGAACACTTAATACTATAGAAAATACACAGATACTGGTTTAGGGTCCAAAGCCTATTAACTGTATTATATCTAATATACTTGTAAAAAGGGGATAACAGTACAAATGATACACTACAATATAACAGAGACTTCCTAACCACAGAACTAAACAATAAATACAAAAAAGACAATACTACACTGACCTAAATGCAATACAATACAATACTATAATACTATGAGAGATATAAGAGAAAAGAGGAGAGAGAGAGAGAGAGACGGGGAGAGATGAGAGAAATTGGCTCACAGAAAGACAATGATTACGGAGAGAAACTTACGCACAAAGGGTATGATCGCCTGCGCCTCGATATCCAGCTCCCGGCTATCAGCAGATAACCGTTGATGAGAGAGAGTGAGAGTTGGATATGGTCGGCCTGCCTATTTATGCCCCACACACAATGCAATCTCATGGTCCTACAATCCCATTGTCCATTGGCCGAAGGAATTCGGCCCTGCATCATAACAAAAGGTCATTGGGTGATTCATACAGGTGGGCTGTGACGATTTCCAACAGCTCAGGTGGGTGGGAAACTGGGTTTCCCGCCGCATACCTGAGTATGTGTAAATAATAGAAATGGACATAAACTTCTTATGTCCATAACTATTCGCACGAGCGATTAATACGCTCCAAACCAACACCGGAATATTACTAATTAAATACTCTTCCGATGGGTACCAAACACTGCTGTATGATTCCTGTCAGACCCTTCGTACAATACAAAGAGGGATTCCTTTAAACAGGGACCTTCTATTTTAACCAAACTTTCAGAATCTATCAAGGGGACCATGATCTACAAACTACATTAATTGTGAACATTTGTAACGAATGAGTCGCACGCTACGACTACATAAACTCTACCGTAAATACGCATACCGCGCCTGCGAGTGCACGCTATCGCGGGTATGCGCCTTCACGGGAGAGCGTACGCATGCGCAGCGCGGACCAGTGTGCGGTGCAAATATGGCAACGTGCATAGAGACATTTTTCTGACTTTGACAGTCCACCCTTTGGCAGTCAATAATAACTGCCACCTTCTAAAATATTTAAGGAGAAAAATGTAAATCAGGGGTTAATTGATTTCCATGGTGGGGTAAGGAAGAAGAGAGGAGTAGGTGTGAAAAGGGTATGACCTAGTGAGAAAGTAGAAGCATGTGTGTATGAGTCCATGTTTGGAGGGTCATGTATCATCGTGCCGTACGTGTGGTAAATCAAGCTTCGAGGTATTGCGAAGTATACATTTGAATTCCTTCTTATCCTGTGGTACAGGTCTGTGGATGGGCTGTCAAACTCTACCGAGCTCATTTCGGCTATGGTTGTAACAAAATGGGGATGCACATTTTAGTTGATGATACATGAATGGGGGAGGTATGTGGTTGCTGATATCTGTGCCTGTATTCCCTATCGTCTATGTGTGTCGTTACCTGAGGGTTGTAGGGATGAAGATAAAGAACACTTACGAAAAATGCAATGATATTCTATGTCAGGGAAATGTACATCTGTTGTTGAAGTTGTGTTCGGTATCTGTTGAGAGTCGTCTTCTTTGCGCTGTATTGCTCCTTGGGCATGAGCAAATAGCTTTGTCTGAGCCATCAGATTTACAAAAAATGTTGGGCTAGCGTGAGTTTAAAAGTACTAGGGAAACTGGGGATCCATGGCAAAGTTCATCAAGTGTCCATATTTAAAGTTGTCAAATCTTCTTCTTTGGTCAATCCGTTGTCTGTATACATCTCGTCTCGTCAGCTTCCTCGTCCAAGGGGGTCTTTGTATCTGGGAGAAAAGCAGAAAAACAGGTGAAAGAAACGGACCGTATAATCGCATTTTCATCACATTCTGGTTTCTATCATTGGGTCATAAATCAAATCCAGGTTAATTACGGTTTCCTCACTCCTCAAGCTCATCACTTTTGTACTTTGTTTGCACCTCATTAAAGCCTGCCCGCATCTAAATATCAATCCAATCGATATAACGACACCCAAGATACATAGTAGAAACTTTCCAACATCCATTATGACTCCTTGAGCCCAGTCTCCTAAACCGGAGAACCAATTTCGCGGGTTCAACCATGACACCCAACCAGTCAGCTCATTACCTACAGCAGCAAGGGTGAGATTGTGTTTTCGACGAAATTCCCACTTCAATTGGAGAATATCGTCCATCTTTTGGTCTATGACCTCTACCGGGTCCTCGGTGCTATTTGTGATGTACGTGCAACACTTTATGCCGTACTGTGTTGCCAATGTAACACAATATCCGCCTGTTACTGCTGTAAGATAATTAAGAACCATCCTATGCTGAACTAGTTCTGTTTTGTAGGCTTGAAGTTCTCTTCCAGTGTATCTAAACGTGTCATCATACATTTCAGTGATATTATCTAACAAATTGGCGAGTGCGGAAATGTATCTATAATTCATCACACCTCGAGCGGTGCGAGTGAAATCTAACGCTACCAGAACCTGAATCCCGGTGGATTCATGGATAAGATCAGAGGCCGGATGCTCTAACCTTTCTGACAGTTGTCGTTTAACTCGGTGCTCGTAATGAGTGTGAGTATAAGGAGCTTGGGCACCACGGTGTATGTCCTTCATTTTGTCATGTGTAACAGTCATCACTTCAGGCAATACTTTTCCAATATAACACAATCCTTCAGAGTTTGGGGCAAGCCATTTGTACGCCTTTCTCCCGCATATGAAATATGCATCATCGGGGAGAACATAAGGGACGGAGAAGGACATGACCATGTTACAAACCTTCCAGGTGAAATCTCCTGACCCTAATTCTTCCATCTGCTTAATGCACGTATCAGTTTGTACGATATGTGCACAGTATCCTGGTGATACCTCTCCAACTTTAGTAATCCTATTTCCTAAGGTATATCGATACCGGAAAGATTTTCCTCTACTGGCTATGTGGCGTACGAGCTCTGTATCTGTAGGCATTCTATCTGCTCTGTGTGAAAAGGTCATGGTAAGGTTGCTCCATGACACTTCCCAATTTCCCGGTTTTCTGGGATTGGAGATATTAAAACATAAGAGGGACCTATCCACATGGTATTGGTGGAGCTTCAAACTAGGAGGGCTGGAGATGTTAAACCTCCGATCCACCGGTCTCCCACCACTTAGCTCAAGTACCTCCCCTAACGTTAAAGGAAATGGTACTAGCCCTGATTTGCTGTGACCCTGAGGTACTTGAGAGCATACCCAACAATCTGTTTGGTTTAACACGTTACCCACTAAGGAGTGATAGTCACTCAATGGATGCCGGTCCATATGGATATTAAAACTAGATTGGCATTTCTTTATGCATCCATCTTCAACCAGATTATCACAGAGCCTACAGATACAATTTTCTTCAGCTAACAATCCATCACAATTTCTTCTATCGGATCGTTTTCTGATACTCGCCTTTGCTTGTTGGTTTGGTTGATCTTGGAAAACTACGCCTCCATCATCATAATCGGAACCCATTCCAGAACCTCTCTCGACCTCTATGGTACTCTCGCCGGAACAGACTGCTCTGGTCAACATCATGGTTAACATCAAAATCCGGATCACAGTCTCTTGGGGCAAGTCCATCTTTGAGGAGGAAATAGAGAAGAATGAGAAGGGGGAAAAAGAAATTTTTTAAGGGAGAGGGGCTGGGAAGTGGAGAAAAACAATAAAAGGGAGAGGGGAGTCGACAACTGCTTCCGGTCTTCAAGGCTCAGGTGCCGCCTCAGTCCTCCTGGAACAGACACTCTAGTGATACAACCTCTACCGTCTGTTCCTTATCACGGGACTTCTCTGGATCAGCAACCTTTTTGCAGTGGGATGAATGGACCCAAGTCTCTCTCTCAGCAACCTTCAATGCTGTGGTGCTGGTCAATAAGACCTGGTATGGTCCTTCCCATCTATCAATAAGACAACCTGAGCGTAGAAAATTTCGTATCATTACATAATTCCCAGGTTCAATGTCATGACAATTACTATCTGGTAAATCAGGAATCACCAACTTCAGATTATCATTTTGATTCCTCAACTGTTTACTCATGTTAATTAAGTATTTTACAGTTACTTCATTGTTACATTTCAAATCATCCTGAGGGTTAATCATGACA
The DNA here is from genome assembly GCF_028390025.1 of Pseudophryne corroboree. Lineage (NCBI taxonomy): Eukaryota > Metazoa > Chordata > Amphibia > Anura > Myobatrachidae > Pseudophryne > Pseudophryne corroboree. The sequence continues at coordinate 697,807,129 of NC_086449.1, read as the reverse complement.
TGCGGTTGTCGACCAAACAAGATTTCAAAAGGAGACAGATTAAGAGGGGACCTGGGAGTGGTTCTGATGCTATACAAAACAATGGGTAAAGCTTCTGGCCACGTCAATCCTGTCTCTGTCATTACTTTACTCAATTTGTTTTTAATAGTGCTGTTCACTCTTTCGACCTTCGCACTCGCCTGTGGACGGTACGGAGTGTGCAGCTTGCTATCAATACCCATTAATTTACACATTCCTTGAAAGACATCACCTGTAAAATGGGTACCCCTATCACTTTCGATGATTCTAGGGATACCATATCTACATACAAATTCCTGCACAATTTTCTTAGCTGTAAACATGGCAGTATTTGTAGCTGCTGGAAATGCTTCGACCCAATTCGAGAAAACATCCATACAGACAAGTACATATTTCAAATTTCGACATGGGGGTAATTGAATGAAGTCAATTTGTATTACCTGGAAAGGGCCGCCGGCAGGTGGGATATGGGATGGTTCTGTAGGTATTGCTTTTCCAATATTCTTTCTCAGACAGGTAAGGCATGACATTGCTCTTTTACCCGCATGAGAGGAGAATCCTGGGGCGCACCAGTATGCTCTTACCAATTTGCACATCCCCTCCTTGCCTAGATGAGTCAGCCCGTGAGCTGCTTCAGCCAGACATGGAAGGTATGCCCTGGGGGCCACCGGTTTACCATGTCCATCCGTCCAGAGCCCTGAGGACTCCTGGCCATATCCCTTTGCCTTCCAGACTGCTCTTTCCTGTGTGGAACACAAATTCTGCATCTCACACAACTTCTGTGTGTTGATGGTATTAAATACCATCAGTTGTGTGGTGTCTGTCTGTATGGGGGTAGCAGCTGCAAGCCTTGCGGCTTCGTCTGCTCGGCTGTTACCAAGGGATACTGGGTCTTGGCTATATGTATGTGCTTTACATTTGATAACAGCCACTCTGTCGGGTTCCTGTATCGCTGTTAGAAGCCTTTTTATATGAGCTGCATGCGCTATCGGTGTGCCAGCTGCCGTCATGAAATTTCTGAGCCGCCATAGGGCTCCGAAATCATGGACTACCCCGAACGCGTATCTGGAATCGGTGTAGATATTGGCAGACTTACCCTTAGCCAATTCACATGCTCTGCTTAGGGCGACCAGTTCAGCAACCTGGGCTGAGTGCGGTGGGCCTAGCGGTTCCGCTTCTATGGTGTCTTGGTCATCTACGACTGCGTATCCAGTACACAAGTCTCCCGAGTCTGACTGTCTATGACAACTACCGTCCGTGTAGAACGTGAGTTCTGCATCTTCCAGTGGATTGTCACTGATGTCAGGCCTTGCGGTAAAATTTTGGGTCAAATATTCCATACAATCATGTGTATCTTCCTTTGCATTAAATCCTCCTTCCCCATCACTCTCACCTTCCACCCTTTGTGCCTGACCAGGCACACCTGGGAGAAATGTTGCAGGGTTTAATGCGCTGCATCTCCTTATGGTGATGTTTACTGGGGCCATTAATGCCAATTCCCATCTCGTAAACCTTGCTGATGAGACGTGTCTGGTTTGGGCAGAATTCAATAAGGCAGATACCGCATGCGGTGTATGGATTGTGAGGTTGTGGCCTAGCACGACATCTTCGCTTTTTGTCACTAGCAATGCTATCGCCGCAACGCTACGCAAGCATGTGGGGAGGGATCGCGCTACCGTATCTAGCTGAGCGCTGTAATATGCAACTGGCCTGCTGGCATCACCGTGTTTTTGTGTTAGTACACCTGCTGCGCACCCAGCACTTTCTGTTCCGTATAGTTCAAAGGGTTTCCCATAGTCTGGCATACCTAGTGCTGGTGCCTGCGTTAGGCATTGCTTGAGTCTCTCAAATGCTGTTTCAGATTCGTCTGTATGCGAAATCCGATCAGGTTTGTTTGAAGAGACCATTTCCTGCAAAGGTAGCGCCAATATGGAAAACCCTGGGATCCAATTACGGCAATACCCACACATTCCTAGAAACGTCCTGATCTGTTGCTGGGTTTGTGGCAGTGTCATGTCTCTAATGGCTTGGATTCTATCAGCGGTCAGGTGTCTCAGTCCTTGTGTTAGACAGTGTCCCAAATATTTTACCTTAGCTTGGCATAATTGCAACTTGTCTTTGGAAACCTTGTGACCTGTGTCTGAAAGATGAAACAGGAGCTGTTTCGTATCTTTCAGAGAAGCTTTCAATGAATCAGAACACAGTAGTAGATCATCCACGTACTGTATCAACACTGATCCACTCTCCGGTTGGAAAGACTGTAGACAATCATGCAAAGCCTGGGAAAATATACTTGGACTATCTATGAAACCTTGGGGTAACCGAGTCCACGTGTATTGGACTCCTCTGTATGTGAATGCAAACAAATATTGGCTGTCAGGGTGCAGAGGTACCGAAAAGAATGCGGAGCAGAGGTCAATAACAGTGAAAAATTTGGCAGTGGGAGGAATTTGCATTAGGATGACAGCTGGATTAGGCACTACGGGGAACTGACTCTCAACTATTTTGTTAATCCCCCTTAGATCTTGCACTAGCCTGTAACCCCTCCCCCCACTCTTTTTAACAGGGAAGATGGGACTATTTGCTGTGCTGGACGTTCTTACTAGAATGCCCTGTTGTAGCAAGCGCTCTATTACGGGAAAAACTCCTAACTCCACCTCTGGCTTCAGAGGATACTGTGGGATTTTTGGAGCTATCCTACCATCTTTTACTTGTACAACTACTGGAGCTACATTTGCCATTAATCCAGTGTCCTGTCCATCTTTTGTCCAAAGTGACTCTGGTATCTGAGATGTCATCTCTTCTACTTGGGATGGATTCCTATTTGTCATAATGGAATGTGACATTAATTTTGATGGGGAGTCTAACATGTCTCGTACTTCCTGAGCGTGATTCTCAGGGATGTCCAAGAATACACCTTCAGGAGTACAATAAATGACGCAACCCATTTTACATAGTAAGTCTCTTCCCAGGAGATTAGTTGGTGCCGATGCAGCCAGCAAAAAGGAATGCTTGGTATGCAAAGGCCCTATTGTAATCTCGGCTGGTTTGCTAACAGGGTAGTGCTGGACTACTCCTGTTACTCCCATGGCTGGAATTGTCCTACCAGTGGTTCTCATGCCCACTGTCGAATTTATCACTGACTTGGCCGCCCCTGTGTCTACAAGAAAGTTTAAAGTTTTTCCAGCTACATTGATTGCAATCTCTGGTTCACTTCCAAGGCTGGCAATCAACTTAACTGGCTGCAGATTACAGGTATGGCCACACCCCTATTGGGTATGCTGACCTCCCTGAATCCCGCTGGCAGCAACTACTTGTGAGGGAGTTAGCTGGGAACTACCAGAGGCATGCCAATCTCTGTTCGGGGGGTATCTTTTTGTTTCCCCTGTATGTGGCTCAAAACTCCGCCTCTGTGGACCCTGCTCCCAATGTCGTGTGTTGTGTTGTTGTCTAGGGGGTTGAAAAGATCTTTGTACATTCTTTGTTCTACATTCTCGTGCAAAGTGTCCCGGTCTGTTACAAGAAAAACATGTTATTACACTTGCCTTACCCACAGGATTCGGTGGTACATACGCAGGCTGCCTTGTGGTCAGCGCCTGTATACTTACTGACATCAACTTATCACTTTGCGACTCCCTGTGCCTAGTGATATTTCTGTCGTGATCAATAGCAGCCTCTCTCAATGTGGACACTGACAGACCTCGCCAGCATGGTTGCGTGGTCTGTACCCTAGCTTTTAATGTTTCTTTCAAACCATCCATCAGTACAGATACTGCTACTTCTCGATGGTTTGGGTTGGTCTTAATGTCTTCTATACCAGTGTACTTTGCCATTTCTAATAGTGCCCGGTGAAAATATTCTGTTGCCGTTTCGGACTCCTTTTGCTTAATGGAAAATATTTTATTCCATTTAACAACGGCTGGGAAATACTCCTTTAGCTGTAAATTTATCCTTTTTACATTATCCTTGTTGTACACGTCTGTAAGCGGTACATCTTTATCCAATGCACAGTCAGCTAAAAATTGAGTTGCGTCAACATTGGAAGGTAAACAAGCTCTTAGCAGTATCTGCCAATCCTTGTTGTTGGGTTCTACAGTGTTACCTAGATCCCTGATGTATTTTTGGCTAGCAACTAAATCCTTCCTGGGGTCAGGAAATTCGGACACTATTGTTCTTAATTCCATTCTGGAAAATGGAGTGTACATGGCAATGTTCCTTATGGGAGTGGCTCCAGACACATCTGTTTTTCCATTGGGAACTGCTATTACCCTTACAGGAGCAATTCTAACAGCCTCTTCCTGTGTAGATTCTACAGCTTGTTGTGGTACAATTGTTTCAGTGTAGTGCATGGTGCCGTACTTACCCGTTGACACGACCTCACCTATCCCTCCGCTAGGGGCTTTCACTAATCTCGTGGGTGTCGCTGTGCCTACTGTGGTCTCTGCTATGGTGGCTGCAAGAGAGAGAGCTGAAATTGTTGCTGAATCGTCTTCTTGATCACACTCCTGAGGAAGGTTCAAAACAGGGTACATCTTGCACGGGTTAATACTTGCATGAGTTATTTGGTTAACATCATTAACATTTACAAGGTTACTAAGAGTTTTTGTTTTATAACCCAGTGCGTTTCTCTCCGTAATCAACTTCTCTCCTGCAATGTATGGTGGAGGAGGAGCTGTGGCTATCAGCTTCCTGACTGCCCCAGATCCTGCCGCCAGAGCCAAACCTCTCTGTATCTCACCTTCCTGGTGCCATAACTGTAAATAATCATGATGCTGAATTCGTCTCTTTGCTGATTTTACGAGACATATCCTCCTCCTTAAATTTTGTAACACTTCTGGACTAAAGCTACCTATTCTTGGGAATTTGTCCCTGTCTTGTACAGTCATTCTCTCCCATTCATCACATAAAGATTCGGTGTGACTTCCATATTTTTCACACATTACATATCGTGCCGACCCAACTGGTCGGTTCACAGAATCAACCTGAACCAGGGTTGATCGCCCCCTACCTGAGCAACTGGCCCCCATAGTCTGCAGGTGTTGCTTAGTCCTCCTTGGATCTCTGTATCAAGGTTTTCAGCAAGCCTTTTCAGACAACCAAATTACTCCACAGTAGGCCGGCGGTGGCGGTTTACCGAGTACCCCACTCACTCGCCCACCTCGACCAATACGACCTGATCACACCGACGTGGTGCTGGCGTACTCGATACAGGGCCCCTATGGAACCTTCAGTTTACTGGAACATATGAGGGTTACCCGCAGGACACTTACTCTTTCCAGTAAAGGTGGGGTTGTTAGATAGTTCCTGAGTGACCAGCGAACTTCCCTTTAAAAATAAAAAATTACACAAATCACGTCAGAATGTACAAATAGCGTTTGTGACCACTTTACTCTAATGGTATTAGGTCAGATTACTAACTACTGCACACAATTACGTGTGGTCCAATCGTTCAGTACACAAGCACTACTTGTTATGTACTGAAAGATCAATGGAATCGATGTTTCCGGCCGCGATTCCTTCAGCAAGAGCTTGTATGGCCTATATGGGTTCTGCACCAACGCCCCCAGGGGTTGTGCCACTGGACTTTTATAGCGGACCTTTTACCTTACGACCTCCTGGTCTTGTTACCTTATGACCTCCTGGTCTTGTTACCTTATGGTCCGCTATACTCTAATGCTCAAATATTATTTAACCAGGGATGCCTCCCTAGCCACCGTATATGTCACTTACACGTATGTCCCTTGACGAGTACCCGGCTTTCCTTTTGGTTCCACCTTAAAGTTGTATAAACTTATGTATACAAAACCACACTCACTCAACACATGTACACTTTGTTTCTATATCTATTTCTGCGCAGAAATTGTCTTCAGTCCAACAGTGTTACCAATTAGGAGCAGGATCTGTTAAACTAAATTTCAGATTTTTCCAAAAATAGATTTGCGTTATTTACCGCTTCGCGTTATCTACCGCTGTGCGTTACTTATCGCTTTGCGCTAATTATCGCTTTGCGCTAATTCAACTTTTCGTGACTTGAGCTACGTGGGCGTAACCGGACGCTACGTTGCGTAGTGAACGCTGCGTGCGTCTGCCTTTGGATTGCGTACGCTAGTCTTTGTTAGCGACACGTGTACGCAATGCAAAGATCCACCGTAACACAATATATACTTTTATCAATGTAAATGATCCCTGATCATCTACCGCAATCCACACTGACTGCCTTGTATCTCAGACAAATCGTGTGTTGTTCTATACTTTAACTATTACCTCTACTATGAAATAACAGCAAATCTCTTTTAGCACTTTCTATCAACTATAAAAATTGGCAAACAGGAATAGTGATATACGAAATTGAAAAAAAAGAAATGCAGATAAATGTATGCGTGCGTGTATACGCAAGACAGAAGAGAAATAAAACAGTTTTAAAAGACACAAGCGTTTTGTTCTTACTTCCGGTTCCCGGATTCCTTCAGCACTCTTTATCTAAGCGAAGCAGACGCTTATCCCGTCAGCACTGCGAGACAACCTCCCACCCTTTGCTGGAGGGATAATGTCTGCTGATCTACCTAGTGCAGATATGAGAAGGATCGGACGAGTCCCCAATTGACGATGCTAAATTCCTTTTGTCGTAATTATAACCCTTTATGAAGTCTAAGAACACTGTACGCTGTTTACTTAAGAAGTACCGTAATGGTACGCTATTTGCGTAACGATCGCTCAGCAGTAAGCGAGACGCTCAAGCGTCACGTTCGCTCACGGCCCAGTGATCACAGGACACGTTATTGGTTATCACTAGAGTAATGATTCGCGGTAGCGTAGCGTACGCTCGAGACCACGAGGAGGTCACCAGCGATGCAGACGCTCACAGCGCTATACCTTTATGTATAAACCTTATACCAAAGAAATACACAGAATACCTTAATGTGAGTACAGGGTGTAAGTGCAACCTTGTGTAACCTGACTAACTACAAGGCTGCTTGAGCGTCACCGACGCTCAAGTGAACACTTAATACTATAGAAAATACACAGATACTGGTTTAGGGTCCAAAGCCTATTAACTGTATTATATCTAATATACTTGTAAAAAGGGGATAACAGTACAAATGATACACTACAATATAACAGAGACTTCCTAACCACAGAACTAAACAATAAATACAAAAAAGACAATACTACACTGACCTAAATGCAATACAATACAATACTATAATACTATGAGAGATATAAGAGAAAAGAGGAGAGAGAGAGAGAGAGACGGGGAGAGATGAGAGAAATTGGCTCACAGAAAGACAATGATTACGGAGAGAAACTTACGCACAAAGGGTATGATCGCCTGCGCCTCGATATCCAGCTCCCGGCTATCAGCAGATAACCGTTGATGAGAGAGAGTGAGAGTTGGATATGGTCGGCCTGCCTATTTATGCCCCACACACAATGCAATCTCATGGTCCTACAATCCCATTGTCCATTGGCCGAAGGAATTCGGCCCTGCATCATAACAAAAGGTCATAGGGTGATTCATACAGGTGGGCTGTGACGATTTCCAACAGCTCAGGTGGGTGGGAAACTGGGTTTCCCGCCGCATACCTGAGTATGTGTAAATAATAGAAATGGACATAAACTTCTTATGTCCATAACTATTCGCACGAGCGATTAATACGCTCCAAACCAACACCGGAATATTACTAATTAAATACTCTTCCGATGGGTACCAAACACTGCTGTATGATTCCTGTCAGACCCTTCGTACAATACAAAGAGGGATTCCTTTAAACAGGGACCTTCTATTTTAACCAAACTTTCAGAATCTATCAAGGGGACCATGATCTACAAACTACATTAATTGTGAACATTTGTAACGAATGAGTCGCACGCTACGACTACATAAACTCTACCGTAAATACGCATACCGCGCCTGCGAGTGCACGCTATCGCGGGTATGCGCCTTCACGGGAGAGCGTACGCATGCGCAGCGCGGACCAGTGTGCGGTGCAAATATGGCAACGTGCATAGAGACATTTTTCTGACTTTGACACAGTACGGTAGGCCACGGCTGTACCTACCTCTGTGTCGTCAGTGCACTCGTCGTCCATAAGTAATATAATACTATACTTACTATCAGGGCCGGACTGGGACTAAAAATAGGCCCTGGCATTTTTGAAGCACACAGGCCCACCTCTGTGACTCCTCCCCTTACTATTCCTGACTCCTCCCACTTATTAGTCTATGCTCTTACAAATATAATTAATATTCTAACAACATACAAGCGTACATCATTTTCTATTAAAATACACACAACCTGTGGTTGAAGTGGAAATTTTTAAGTGGGGGTATGTAAATGTGAAGTTTGTAAATAAGCCGAAAAGGGGGCGTGGCCACTCAAAAGTGGGCGTGTCCTTCAGTGTAGTTTATCACACCATACACCCCTTATACGCATTATGCACCACAATAGTAGGACCCCTTATACTATCTAGTACTGGTGCCTCTTTCACATTATACCACACAGTATGAGCCGAAATTCACATTATAGCACCCAGTATGAGCCGAAATTTACATTATAGCACCCAGTATGAGCCGAAATTTACATTATATGCCCCCAATAGTGCAGTGCCAGATCCACAATTGCCCCCACAGTGTCAGGTATACAAATGCCCCCACAGTGCCAGGTATACAAATGCCCCCACAGTGCCAGGTATACAAATGCCCCCACAGTGCCAGGTAAACAATTGCCCCCACAGTGCCAGGTATACAAATGCCCTCACAGTGCCAGGTAAACAATTGCCCCCACAGTGCCAGGTATACAAATGCCCCCACAGTGCCAGGTATACAAATGCCCCCACAGTGCCAGGTAAACAATTGCCCCCACAGTGCCAGGTATACAAATGCCCCACAGTGCCAGCCAATTGCCCCCACAGTGCCAGATATACAATTGTCCCCACAGCAGCCAGTGCTGCAGCTACTTACCGCTGCTGCACTGCTACTGCTGCTGCTGCTCCTCCGGGCTGTGAGGGACGGGGGTGAATCAGGAGAGCAGAGCGCCCGCCAGCGCGGCTGTGTCTGGTGCTGCGGCGGCTTCGTTCAAACCAGCCGCCGGTTCGTGAGCCAATCAGAGCTCGCGGACCGGCGGCTTCTGATTGGCTGCCGGTCTGCGAGCTCTGATTGGCTCACGAACCGGCGGCTGGTTTGAACGAAGCCGCCGCAGCACCAGACACAGCCGCGCTGGCGGGCGCTCTCCTCTCCTGACAGCTGAGACATGCTGCCGCCGGACTGAGCGGCAGCGTGTCTCAGTGACCGCTGGACCGGCCCAAGTGGCCATCGGCCCTTCTGGCATTTGCCAGAAGTGCCAGATGGCCAGTCCGGCCCTGCTTACTATCCATCCATCTACATTATTGTATACCTACCTGTGGTGGTTTTTTTTTTCTTCATACTAGTTTAGCAGTCTGCTGACAGTGTCCACCAGGTCCGTTATATACAGTATATTATATATATAAGCAGTACGGTAGGCCACGGCTGTACCTACCTCTGTGTCGTCAGTGCACTCGTCGTCCATAAGTAATATAATACTATACTTACTATCCATCCATCTACATTGTATTGTATACCTACCTGTGGTGTTTTTTTTTCCCTTCATACTAGTTTAGCAGTCTGCTGACAGTGTCCACCAGGTCCGTTATATACAGTATATTATATATATAAGCAGTACGGTAGGCCACGGCTGTACCTACCTCTGTGTCGTCGGTGCACTCGTCGTCCATAAGTAATATAATACTATACTTACTATCCATCCATCTACATTGTATTGTATACCTACCTGTGGTGGGTTTTTTTTTCTTCATACTAGTTTAGCAGTCTGCTGACAGTGTCCACCAGGTCCGTTATATACAGTATGTTATATATATAAGCAGTACGGTAGGCCACGGCTGTACCTACCTCTGTGTCGTCAGTGCACTCGTCCTCCATAAGTAATATAATACTATACTATCCATCCATCTACATTGTATACCTGTGGTGGCTTTTAGTTGTGCGCATTAAAATATGGAGAACAAAAATGTGGAGGTTAAAAAAATAGGTAAAGATCAAGATCCACTTCCACCTCGTGCTGAAGCTGCTGCCACTAGTCATGGCCGAGACGATGAAATGCCATCAACGTCGTCTGCCAAGGCCGATGCCCAATGTCATAGTACAGAGCATGTAAAATCCAAAACACAAAAGATCAGTAAAAAAATTACCCAAAAATCAAAATTAAAAGCGTCTGAGGAGAAGCGTAAACTTGCCAATATGCCATTTACGACACGGAGTGGCAAGGAACGGCTGAGGCCCTGGCCTATGTTCATGGCTAGTGGTTCAGCTTCACATGAGGATGGAAGCACTCATCCTCTCGCTAGAAAAAAGAAAAGACGTGCGGCAAAAGCACAGCAAAGAACTGTGCGTTCTTCGAAATCCCAAATCCCAAAGGAGAGTCCAATTGTGTCGGTTGCGATGCCTGACGTTCCCAACACTGGACGGGAAGAGCTTGCGCCTTCCACCATTTGCACGCCCCCTGCAAGTGCTGGAAGGAGCACCTGCAGTCCAGTTCCTGATAGTCAAATTGAAGATGTCATTGTTGAAGTACACCAGGATGAGGATATGGGTGTTGCTGGCGCTGGGGAGGAAATTGACAAGGAGGATTCTGATGGTGAGGTGGTTTGTTTAAGTCAGGCACCCGGGGAGACACCTGTTGTCCGTGGGAGGAATATGGCCATTGACATGCCTGGTCAAAATACAAAAAAAATCAGCTCTTCAGTGTGGAATTATTTCAACAGAAATGCGGACAACTGGTGTCAAGCCGTGTGTTGCCTTTGTCAAGCTGTAATAAGTAGGGGTAAGGACGTTAACCACCTCGGAACATCCTCCCTTATACGTCACCTGCAGCGCATTCATAATAAGTCAGTGACAAGTTCAAAAACTTTGGGCGACAGCGGAAGCAGTCCACTGACCAGTAAATCCCTTCCTCTTGTAACCAAGCTCGCGCAAACCACACCACCAACTCCCTCAGTGTCAATTTCCTCCTTACCCAGGAAAGCCAATAGTCCTGCAGGCCATGTCACTGGCAAGTCTGACGAGTCCTCTCCTGCCTGGGATTCCTCCGATGCATCCTTGAGTGTAACGCCTACTGCTGCTGGCGCTGCTGTTGTTGCTGCTGGGAGTCAATCGTCATCCCAGAGGGGAAGTCGGAAGACCACTTGTACTACTTCCAGTAAGCAATTGACTGTCCAACAGTCCTTTGCGAGGAAGATGAAATATCACAGCAGTCATCCTGTTGCAAAGCGGATAACTGAGGCCTTGACAACTATGTTGGTATTAGACGTGCGTCCAGTATCCGCCGTTAGTTCACAGGGAACTAGACAATTGCTTGAGGTAGTGTACCCCCGTTACCAAATACCATCTAGGTTCCACTTCTCTAGGCAGGCGATACCGAGAATGTACACGGACGTCAGAAAAAGACTCACCAGTGTCCTAAAAAATGCAGTTGTACCCAATGTCCACTTAACCACGGACATGTGGACAAGTGGAGCAGGGCAGACTCAGGACTACATGACTGTGACAGCCCACTGGGTAGATGTATTGCCTCCCGCTGCAAGAACAGCAGCGGCGGCACCAGTAGCAGCATCTCGCAAACGCCAACTCGTTCCTAGGCAGGCTACGCTTTGTATCACCGCTTTCCAGAATACGCACACAGCTGAAAACCTCTTACGGCAACTGAGGAAGATCATCGCAGAATGGCTTACCCCAATTGGACTCTCCTGGGGATTTGTGGCATCGGACAACGCCAGCAATATTGTGCGTGCATTACATCTGGGCAAATTCCAGCACGTCCCATGTTTTGCACATACCTTGAATTGGGATCAGTACTAAATGCCGCCGGTCGGAATCCCGGCGGTCGAAATACCGACGCCGGAATCCCGACCACACAATCCCGACAGGGGTGGTGAGCAGAACGCAGCCCCTAGCGGGCTCGCTTCGCTCGCCACGCTGCGGGCACGGTGCCTCGCTACGCTCGGCACACTATTATATTCTCCCTCTATGGGTGTCGTGGACACCCACGGAGGGAGAATATGTCGGGATTCCGGCGGTCGGGATTCCGGCGGTCGGGATTCCGGCGTCGGTATTTCGACCGCCGGGATTCTGGCCGGCGGCATCTTGACCGCATCCCCTTGAATTTGGTGGTGCAGAATTATTTAAAAAATGACAGGGGCGTGCAAGAGATGCTGTCGGTGGCCAGAAGAATTGCGGGCCACTTTCGGCGTACAGGCACCGCGTACAGAAGACTGGAGCACCACCAAAAACACCTGAACCTGCCCTGCCATCATCTGAAGCAAGAGGTGGTAACGAGGTGGAATTCAACCCTCTATATGCTTCAGAGGATGGAGGAGCAGCAAAAGGCCATTCAAGCCTATACATCTGGCCATGATATAGGCAAAGGAGGTGGAATGCACCTGTCTCAAGCGCAGTGGAGAATGATTTCAACGTTGTGCAAGGTTCTGCAACCTTTTGAACTTGCCACACGTGAAGTCAGTTCAGACACTGCCAGCCTGAGTCAGGTCATTCCCCTCATCAGGCTTTTGCAGAAGAAGCTGGAGGCATTGAAGGAGGAGCTAAAACAGAACGATTCCGCTAGGCATGTGGGACTTGTGGATGGAGCCCTTCATTCGCTTAACCAGGATTCACGGGTGGTCAATCTGTTGAAATCAGAGCACTACATTTTGGCCACTGTGCTCGATCCTAGATTTAAAACCTACGTTGGATCTCTCTTTCCGGCAGATACAAGTCTGCAGAGGTTCAAAGAACTGCTGGTGAGAAAATTGTCAAGCCAAGCGGAACGCGACCCGTCAACATCTCCTCCTTCACATTCTCCCGCAACTGGGGGTGCGAGGAAAAGGCTACGAATTTCCGAGCCCACCCGCTGGCGGTGATGCAGGGCAGTCTGGAGCGACTGCTGATGCTGACATCTGGTCCGGACTGAAGGACCTGCCAACGATTACTGACATGTCGTCTACTGTCACTGCATATGATTCTCTCACCATTGAAAGAATGGTGGAGGATTATATGAGTGACCGCATCCAAGTAGGCACGTCAGACAGTCCGTATGTATACTGGCAGGAAAAAGAGGCAATTTGGAGGCCCTTGCACAAACTGGCTTTATTCTACCTAAGTTGCCCTCCCTCCAGTGTGTACTCCGAAAGAGTGTTTAGTGCCGCCGCTCACCTTGTCAGCAATCGGCGTACGAGGTTACTTCCAGAAAATGTGGAGAAGATGATGTTCATTAAAATGAATTATAATCAATTCCTCCATGGAGACATTCACCAGCAGCAATTGCCTCCAGAAAGTACACGGGGACCTGAGATGGTGGATTCCAGTGGGGACGAATTAATAATCTGTGAGGAGGGGGATGTACACAGTGAAAGGGGTGATGAATCGGACGATGATGATGAGGTGGACATCTTGCCTCTGTAGAGCCAGTTTGTGCAAGGAGAGATTGATTGCTTCTTTTTTGGTGGGGGCCCAAACCACCAGTCATTTCAGTCACAGTCGTGTGGCAGACCCTGCCGCTGAAATGATGGGTTCGTTAAAGTGTGCATGTCCTGTTTATACAACATAAGGGTGGGAGGGCCCAAGGACAATTCCATCTTGCACCTCTTTTTTCTTTCATTTTTCTTTGCATCATGTGCTGTTTGGGGAGTATTTTTTTGAAGTGCCATCCTGTCTGACACTGCAGTGCCACTCCTAGATGGGCCAGGTGTTTGTGTCGGCCACTAGGGTCGCTTAGCTTAGTCGTCACACAGCTACCTCATTGCGCCTCTTTTTTTCTTTGCATTATGTGCTGTTTGGGGACTATTTTTTTGAAGTGCCATCCTGTCTGACACTGCAGTGCCACTCCTAGATGGGCCAGGTGTTTGTGTCGGCCACTTGTGTCGCTTAGCTTAGCCATCCAGCGACCTCGGTGCAAATTTTAGGACTAAAAATAATATTGTGAGGTGTGAGGTGTTCAGAATAGACTGAAAATGAGTGGAAATTATGGTTATTGAGGTTAATAATACTATGGGATCAAAATGACCCCCAAATTCTATGATTTAAGCTGTTTTTTAGGGTTTTTTGAAAAAAACACCCAAATCCAAAACACACCCGAATCCGACAAAAAAAATTCGGTGAGGTTTTGCCAAAACGCGTTCGAACCCAAAACACGGCCACGGAACCGAACCCAAAACCAAAACACAAAACCTGAAAAATTTCAGGTGCACATCACTAATATTAATATAATTTAATACGTTTTTCCAGGGAGTGACTTGGCCCCCTCAAGTTTTAAAATCAGTAATTTCAAAACATGACATTGCGGAGGGGGCGCCGATGATGTTTCTTACACATAGCACTAAAATGTCAAGTTACGGCACTAACTTCACAATAAGAACAACAGTTGCAATACAATTCTGCATGTTTCCAGATCATTTACACAAAGGTTATTTATTATGCTGAAAAGTACATTTCAATAACTAGACTGTCCTGGAGGAGCCTTTATGTATTGACCAAATGTTTTCTGCGAAACAAGAGCACTATGAGATATTTTTCATAATACATGCCATTCAGGAACGGCTGCCTAAGAGAAAAGTTTTCAGCGGAGAAGTCAGATAAGAATCACAAAAATGTGCCTCAGCTAAAGTGCAATGGAATATGCTAGTGCTACATAAAAGTTAATACATAAATTAATACATGGGATACGGTCATTAGGTTGACCACAATTAGGTTGACAGTCATTAGGTCGACCACTATTGGTCGACACGGTCACTAGGTCGACATGGAAAAAGGTTGACGTGGGTTTTTTCACTTTTTTACCATTTTTTAAACTTTATCATACTTTACGATCCACGTGGACTACGATTGGGAATAGTAACCTGTGCCGAGTGCAGCGGTAGCAGAGCGGGGCACCTTGCCTGAAGCATGAAGAGCGAAGCGAGCCATGCGAGGGGACACGGTACACTAATTGGGGTTCCCTTCACTTTATGAAGAAAATTACACCCAAAAAAGTAAAAAAAACTCATGTCGACCTTTTTCCATATTAACCTTGTTCATGTCAACCTAATGACCATGTCGACCTAGTGACCATGTCGACCTAATGCATGTCGACCAATATTGGTCGACCGAAGTGTGGTCGACCTAATAACCCATACCCGAATATATAGATGTTACAGCCAAGAATTATAAAACCCCTTGGTGTCACTGGGCCTTTCAAACAGCAGTGGGACCAATTTGTTTTATTGTATTTTTGTGGGGGCCAATTTTATTGTTTTCTTCTGTGGGGCCAATGTGTTTTTTATTTTTCTCTTGTTTTCATGTGCGCTTGCATCTGAGCTGCACGGCATATGCATGCATCGCATTGGTGTTCGTACAGGGTTGCAGTACAGAGTCAGACACACGCACCAGCAACTGTATTAGAAATGTGTTGGGCATTTCTGGGTGGTTACAGGGGGTTGGCTTATCGGACACAAATGTAATGAAGTGTGTGAGTGTTGCTGATAGTGGTTGCATATAGAGACATTGAATTGCTCTAGCATAGGACTGGTGAAATTTTCAATTGTCTGGCCAATGGTAGTGCCTAAAGAGTCAGACGCACAAAGCATGGTTGCAGCATCTGTAGACACTGACAGGGGGCATATCAGTCCTTACATATTTGGATACACAGATGTACACCAGGAAAGTGCATTGTAGCGTCACTAGCATAAAGTCACAGACGCAACTGCAGCAAAAGATGCAAGGAAGGCTGCAACTGCATCCAACTCAGAATCATGAGAATCATGAATTCCGTCCCCTCAACATAGTCCACCCCCACAACAGAGCCCACCCCCATTAGGACTGCTTCCATAAATTTTCCGAGCTGGTTTTCCATCCCAATCCGCTCCTGTTCACTCCTCTTATACAGTCCCTTTCACAGTCTTGTTATTGTCTCCAGGGGCGTATTAAGAAAGGAGGAGGCCCTATAAATCCCCTTAGAGGCAGGCTTAATGTTATCTTATCACGTAGATCGGCTCATTTTTTGAGAAAACTTGGCCAAAAAAATTATAAAGTGGATAAGGTGGATTCTGTATTAGCAAGCAAACTTAGACAAAAAAGACAGTCTGGTTTCATTGAAAAAAATTAGATTACAACGTTCTGGGGCAACTACTTATGACCCCAAGCGGATAATGTCAGAATTTCAAACTTACTGTAACAATTTGTATAATTTAGCCGTTACTTCACCCCAGAGAGAACCCTGGGAATTTCCTTCCATGTCTGCCTTTTTTCCGACAACTTGCTCCCCTGTCTTAGTGAGCAACAGGTGTCGGATATAAATGCAAACATCACGAGGGATGAGATCCTTGCTTCCATAAAGGGTTTCAAAACGTCCACAGACCACGGCCCTGATGAGTTTACTCCCCAATATTATAAGAAATTTGCTTCCGTTTTTACCTCGTTTTTAAAAACCCTCTTTAATGGTTTGATGGATGGTGTATGTTTAGACCCGTTGACCTCCTTGGCCAGCATAGTTGTGATACCAAAGCCAGGTCGAGACTCTGAGCTGGTTACTAATTATAGGCTCATTTCCTTGCTAAATGATGATATTGAAATTAGAGATGAGCGGGTTCGGTTTCTTTGAATCCGAACCCGCACGAACTTCACTTTTTTTTTCACGGGTCCGAGCGACTCGGATCTTCCCGCCTTGCTCGGTTAACCCGAGCGCGCCCGAACGTCATCATGACGCTGTCGGATTCTCGCGAGACTCGGATTCTATATAAGGAGCCGCGCGTCGCCGCCATTTTCACACGTGCATTGAGATTGATAGGGAGAGGACGTGGCTGGCGTCCTCTCCATTAGAATAGATTAGAAGAGAGAGAGAGAGAGAGAGATTGTGCAGACAGAGTTTACCACAGTGACCAGTGCAGTTGTTGTTAAGTTAACTTTTATTTAATATATCCGTTCTCTGCTATATCCGTTCTCTGCCTGAAAAAAACGATACACAGCAGTCACACAGTGTGACTCAGTCTGTGTGCACTCAGCTCAGCCCAGTGTGCTGCACATCAATGTATAAAAGCTTATAATAATTGTGGGGGAGACTGGGGAGCACTGCAGGTTGTTATAGCAGGAGCCAGGAGTACATAATATTATATTAATTTAAAATTAAACAGTGCACACTTTTGCTGCAGGAGTGCCACTGCCAGTGTGACTAGTGGTGACCAGTGCCTGACCACCAGTATAGTAGTATATTGTTGTATACTATCTCTTTATCAACCAGTCTATATTAGCAGCAGACACAGTACAGTGCGGTAGTTCACGGCTGTGGCTACCTCTGTGTCGGCAGTCGGCACTCGGCAGGCAGTCCGTCCATCCATAATTGTATAATTATATACCACCTAACCGTGGTATTTTTTTTTCTTTCTTTATACCGTCGTCATAGTCATACTAGTTGTTACGAGTATACTACTATCTCTTTATCAACCAGTGTACAGTGCGGTAGTTCACGGCTGTGGCTACCTCTGTGTCGGCAGTCGGCAGGCAGTCCGTCCATCCATAATTGTATTATTATAATATATACCACCTAACCGTGGTTTTTTTTTCATTCTTTATACCGTCATAGTGTCATACTAGTTGTTACGAGTATACTACTATCTCTTTATCAACCAGTGTACAGTGCGGTAGTTCACGGCTGTGGCTACCTCTGTGTCGGCAGTCGGCAGGCAGTCCGTCCATCCATAATTGTATTATAATATATACCACCTAACCGTGGTTTTTTTTTCATTCTTTATACCGTCATAGTGTCATACTAGTTGTTACGAGTATACTACTATCTCTTTATCAACCAGTGTACAGTGCGGTAGTTCACGGCTGTGGCTACCTCTGTGTCGGCAGTCGGCAGGCAGTCCGTCCATCCATAATTGTATTATAATATATACCACCTAACCGTGGTTTTTTTTTCATTCTTTATACCGTCATAGTCAGTCATACTAGTTGTTACGAGTATACTACTATCTCTTTATCAACCAGTGTACAGTGCGGTAGTTCACGGCTGTGGCTACCTCTGTGTCGGCACTCGGCAGGCAGTCCGTCCATCCATAATTGTATTATAATATATACCACCTAACCGTGGTTTTTTTTTCATTCTTTATACCGTCATAGTGTCATACTAGTTGTTACGAGTATACTACTATCTCTTTATCAACCAGTGTACAGTGCGGTAGTTCACGGCTGTGGCTACCTCTGTGTCGGCAGTCGGCAGGCAGTCCGTCCATCCATAATTGTATTATAATATATACCACCTAACCGTGGTTTTTTTTTCATTCTTTATACCGTCATAGTGTCATACTAGCTGTTACGAGTATACTACTATCTCTTTATCAACCAGTGTACAGTGCGGTAGTTCACGGCTGTGGCTACCTCTGTGTCGGCAGTCGGCAGGCAGTCCGTCCATCCATAATTGTATTATAATATATACCACCTAACCGTGGTTTTTTTTTCATTCTTTATACCGTCATAGTCAGTCATACTAGTTGTTACGAGTATACTACTATCTCTTTATCAACCAGTGTACAGTGCGGTAGTTCACGGCTGTGGCTACCTCTGTGTCGGAACTCGGCAGGCAGTCCGTCCATCCATAATTGTATTACAATATATACCACCTAACCGTGTTTTTTTTTTCATTCTTTATACCGTCATAGTCAGTCATACTAGTTGTTACGAGTATACTACTATCTCTTTATCAACCAGTGTACAGTGCGGTAGTTCACGGCTGTGGCTACCTCTGTGTCGGAACTCGGCAGGCAGTCCGTCCATCCATAATTGTATTACAATATATACCACCTAACCGTGGTTTTTTTATACCACCTAACCGTGGCAGTCCGTCCATAATTGTATACTAGTATCCAATCCATCCATCTCCATTGTTTACCTGAGGTGCCTTTTAGTTCTGCCTATAAAATATGGAGAACAAAAAAGTTGAGGTTCCAAAATTAGGGAAAGATCAAGATCCACTTCCACCTCGTGCTGAAGCTGCTGCCACTAGTCATGGCCGAGACGATGAAATGCCAGCAACGTCGTCTGCCAAGGCCGATGCCCAATGTCATAGTACAGAGCATGTCAAATCCAAAACACCAAATATCAGAAAAAAAAGGACTCCAAAACCTAAAATAAAATTGTCGGAGGAGAAGCGTAAACTTGCCAATATGCCATTTACCACACGGAGTGGCAAGGAACGGCTGAGGCCCTGGCCTATGTTCATGGCTAGTGGTTCAGCTTCACATGAGGATGGAAGCACTCAGCCTCTCGCTAGAAAACTGAAAAGACTCAAGCTGGCAAAAGCACCGCAAAGAACTGTGCGTTCTTTGAAATCCCAAATCCACAAGGAGAGTCCAATTGTGTCGGTTGCGATGCCTGACCTTCCCAACACTGGACGTGAAGAGCATGCGCCTTCCACTATTTGCATGCCCCCTGCAAGTGCTGGAAGGAGCACCCGCAGTCCAGTTCCTGATAGTCAGATTGAAGATGTCAGTGTTGAAGTACACCAGGATGAGGAGGATATGGGTGTTGCTGGCGCTGGGGAGGAAATTGACCAGAAGGATTCTGATGGTGAGGTGGTTTGTTTAAGTCAGGCACCCGGGGAGACACCTGTTGTCCGTGGGAGGAATATGGCCGTTGACATGCCAGGTGAAAATACCAAAAAAATCAGCTCTTCGGTGTGGAGGTATTTCACCAGAAATGCGGACAACAGGTGTCAAGCCGTGTGTTCCCTTTGTCAAGCTGTAATAAGTAGGGGTAAGGACGTTAACCACCTCGGAACATCCTCCCTTATACGTCACCTGCAGCGCATTCATAATAAGTCAGTGACAAGTTCAAAAACTTTGGGTGACAGCGGAAGCAGTCCACTGACCAGTAAATCCCTTCCTCTTGTAACCAAGCTCACGCAAACCACCCCACCAACTCCCTCAGTGTCAATTTCCTCCTTCCCCAGGAATGCCAATAGTCCTGCAGGCCATGTCACTGGCAAGTCTGACGAGTCCTCTCCTGCCTGGGATTCCTCCGATGCATCCTTGCGTGTAACGCCTACTGCTGCTGGCGCTGCTGTTGTTGCCGCTGGGAGTCGATGGTCATCCCAGAGGGGAAGTCGTAAGCCCACTTGTACTACTTCCAGTAAGCAATTGACTGTTCAACAGTCCTTTGCGAGGAAGATGAAATATCACAGCAGTCATCCTACTGCAAAGCGGATAACTGAGTCCTTGACAACTATGTTGGTGTTAGACGTGCGTCCGGTATCCGCCGTTAGTTCACAGGGAACTAGACAATTTATTGAGGCAGTGTGCCCCCGTTACCAAATACCATCTAGGTTCCACTTCTCTAGGCAGGCGATACCGAGAATGTACACGGACGTCAGAAAAAGACTCACCAGTGTCCTAAAAAATGCAGTTGTACCCAATGTCCACTTAACCACGGACATGTGGACAAGTGGAGCAGGGCAGGGTCAGGACTATATGACTGTGACAGCCCACTGGGTAGATGTATGGACTCCCGCCGCAAGAACAGCAGCGGCGGCACCAGTAGCAGCATCTCGCAAACGCCAACTCTTTCCTAGGCAGGCTACGCTTTGTATCACCGCTTTCCAGAATACGCACACAGCTGAAAACCTCTTACGGCAACTGAGGAAGATCATCGCGGAATGGCTTACCCCAATTGGACTCTCCTGTGGATTTGTGGCATCGGACAACGCCAGCAATATTGTGTGTGCATTAAATATGGGCAAATTCCAGCACGTCCCATGTTTTGCACATACCTTGAATTTGGTGGTGCAGAATTTTTTAAAAAACGACAGGGGCGTGCAAGAGATGCTGTCGGTGGCCAGAAAAATTGCGGGACACTTTCGGCGTACAGGCACCACGTACAGAAGACTGGAGCACCACCAAAAACTACTGAACCTGCCCTGCCATCATCTGAAGCAAGAAGTGGTAACGAGGTGGAATTCAACCCTCTATATGCTTCAGAGGTTGGAGGAGCAGCAAAAGGCCATTCAAGCCTATACAATTGAGCACGATATAGGAGATGGAATGCACCTGTCTCAAGTGCAGTGGAGAATGATTTCAACGTTGTGCAAGGTTCTGATGCCCTTTGAACTTGCCACACGTGAAGTCAGTTCAGACACTGCCAGCCTGAGTCAGGTCATTCCCCTCATCAGGCTTTTGCAGAAGAAGCTGGAGGCATTGAAGAAGGAGCTAACACGGAGCGATTCCGCTAGGCATGTGGGACTTGTGGATGCAGCCCTTAATTCGCTTAACAAGGATTCACGGGTGGTCAATCTGTTGAAATCAGAGCACTACATTTTGGCCACCGTGCTCGATCCTAGATTTAAAGCCTACCTTGGATCTCTCTTTCCGGCAGACACAGGTCTGCTGGGGTTGAAAGACCTGCTGGTGACAAAATTGTCAAGTCAAGCGGAACGCGACCTGTCAACATCTCCTCCTTCACATTCTCCCGCAACTGGGGGTGCGAGGAAAAGGCTCAGAATTCCGAGCCCACCCGCTGGCGGTGATGCAGGGCAGTCTGGAGCGACTGCTGATGCTGACATCTGGTCCGGACTGAAGGACCTGACAACGATTACGGACATGTCGTCTACTGTCACTGCATATGATTCTCTCAACATTGATAGAATGGTGGAGGATTATATGAGTGACCGCATCCAAGTAGGCACGTCACACAGTCCGTACTTATACTGGCAGGAAAAAGAGGCAATTTGGAGGCCCTTGCACAAACTGGCTTTATTCTACCTAAGTTGCCCTCCCACAAGTGTGTACTCCGAAAGAGTGTTTAGTGCCGCCGCTCACCTTGTCAGCAATCGGCGTACGAGGTTACATCCAGAAAATGTGGAGAAGATGATGTTCATTAAAATGAATTATAATCAATTCCTCCGCGGAGACATTGACCAGCAGCAATTGCCTCCACAAAGTACACAGGGAGCTGAGATGGTGGATTCCAGTGGGGACGAATTGATAATCTGTGAGGAGGGGGATGTACACGGTGATATATCGGAGGGTGAAGATGAGGTGGACATCTTGCCTCTGTAGAGCCAGTTTGTGCAAGGAGAGATTAATTGCTTCTTTTTTTGGGGGGGTCCAAACCAACCCGTCATATCAGTCACAGTCGTGTGGCAGACCCTGTCACTGAAATGATGGGTTGGTTAAAGTGTGCATGTCCTGTTTTGTTTATACAACATAAGGGTGGGTGGGAGGGCCCAAGGATAATTCCATCTTGCACCTCTTTTTTCTTTTCTTTTTCTTTGCATCATGTGCTGATTGGGGAGGGTTTTTTGGAAGGGACATCCTGCGTGACACTGCAGTGCCACTCCTAGATGGGCCCGGTGTTTGTGTCGGCCACTAGGGTCGCTAATCTTACTCACACAGCTACCTCATTGCGCCTCTTTTTTTCTTTGCGTTATGTGCTGTTTGGGGAGGGTTTTTTGGAAGGGACATCCTGCGTGACACTGCAGTGCCACTCCTAGATGTGCCCGGTGTTTGTGTCGGCCACTAGGGTCGCTAATCTTACTCACACAGTCAGCTACCTCATTGCGCCTCTTTTTTTCTTTGCGTCATGTGCTGTTTGGGGAGGGTTTTTTGGAAGGGCCATCCTGCGTGACACTGCAGTGCCACTCCTAGATGGGCCCGGTGTTTGTGTCGGCCACTAGGGTCGCTAATCTTACTCACACAGCTACCTCATTGCGCCTCTTTTTTTCTTTGCGTCATGTGCTGTTTGGGGAGGGTTTTTTGGAAGGGACATCCTGCGTGACACTGCAGTGCCACTCCTAGATGGGCCCGGTGTTTGTGTCGGCCACTAGGGTCGCTTATCTTACTCACACAGCGACCTCGGTGCAAATTTTAGGACTAAAAATAATATTGTGAGGTGTGAGGTATTCAGAATAGACTGAAAATGAGTGTAAATTATGGTTTTTGAGGTTAATAATACTTTGGGATCAAAATGACCCCCAAATTCTATGATTTAAGCTGTTTTTTAGTGTTTTTGGAAAAAAACACCCGAATCCAAAACACACCCGAATCCGACAAAAATAATTCGGTGAGGTTTTGCCAAAACGCGTTCGAACCCAAAACACGGCCGCGGAACCGAACCCAAAACCAAAACACAAAACCCGAAAAATTTCAGGCGCTCATCTCTAATTGAAATCTACGCAAAACTTCTAGCAAACAGATTGGGCCCTTTGCTTCCCCTGTTAGGCCACCCTGATCAAGTGGGTTTTATACCAGTGCATCAGTCACTTGATAATACAAGATGAACAATCAATCTTCATGCACAAAATTTGCCGGCCGTGGTGTTGAGGTTGGATGCTGAAAAGGCTTTTGACCAGATTCAATGGACTTTTATGTTCCAAAAGACCTCTAGAAACTGTAGGTGTTTTGGATCGGTTTCTCCATGGAGTGACTGCTCTTTATGACTCCTCCAGAGCAACTGTGCTGGACAATGGGACATCATCTACCCCCTTCCCAATTACTAATGGGACGCGTCAGGGCTGCGCCCTGTCCTCCCTTATTTTTGCCTTAACAATAGAGCACTTGGCAGCGCGAACATGTGCCAATCCTCATATAAAAGGTATTAAAATTGGGTCCACTGAGCACAAAATAGCACTCACATTGTGCTGTTGACGATCTCTGAACCCAGTGCCAGATTAAGGTCCACATGGGCCTGGAGCTGAAATTTACAAAGGGCCTACTTTGTGCCGCTGCAGGGGGTGTGGCTAGTGGGCAGCATGATCAGTGGTGTGGGGGTGTGGCCTTCCTTCAATTACCTCAACTGCCCCCCCCACATCACTTATATCAACAGTGTAATGTGAAAGTCAACAAACAAAAGGAAACCCTACTTGTTAACGTGACAAAAAAAAAAAAAAAAATATGGCGCTTAGTGATAAATGACAGCTTCTATCTGTCATTTTTCAAACACAGCAGTTAGGAGCTGATTGGCTGGTACTTTATCACAGTGCAATTTATCAATCTCCAAGGCTTGATAAATCTGGGCCTAAATATGAATTTGAAACCTCTCTGCTAAAGAGCACATGAGTATATTATACCCCTTTCACACCAGGGAATTGGAAACGGGTCCTTCCCGGGTGGGATCCAGCATTGGCAGCTGTTGCAGGCTTCCCCGACCCGACAATATGCCGTGCAGGTTGCCATAGCAGCGGGGGGCAGAGCTGGTGGCAGAGGTGGAGGTGGCGCTGGGAGATGAGATCATCTCCGCGCCGCCTCTCCCTGCTGTAGTAAACAGGTCCCGGGACGCATCGACCCGGGAGCCCATTTACGCAGCCACTGACCCGGTATTCAACCCGGGTGTAACACCGCTTTATTCCGGGTTGAATTGCCGGGTCAGGCGACCCGCGATTTCGGCTATGCCCCTTTCACATTGCACGCCAACCTGCGCCGACCTGGCAATATGCCGGGTCGATACCGGGTTATTTGTGCAGTGTGAAAGGGGTATTAGCGATATCATGAATGTGACAACTCTATAAACAGTATATAAAAGATAGTGACCTAACCTTATTAATAGCTATACCAAGAGTATATTAGATCTAGGGGGGAATTCAATAACAGGTGATAACCCGTTTTTGAGTAGCAAGTTTCCACTTTTCACAAAAATAGGATTTTAATACCTACCGGTAAATCCTTTTCTCTTAGTCCGTAGAGGATGCTGGGGATGCTTCAAGAACCATGGGGTATAGATGGGATCCGCAGGAGACATGGGCACTTTAAGACTTTAAATGGGTGTGAACTGGCTCCACCCTCTATGCCCCTCTTCCAGACTCCAGTTATAGGAACTGTGCCCAGGGAGACGGACATTTCGAGGAAAAGGAATTATTGTTTAACTAAGGTGAGATACATACCAGCTCACACCACAAACACGCTGCACAACATGGCATTAACAGAATTCCAGTCAACAGCATGAACAAAATCAGCAACAGGCTGACCATAACTGAAACACAACCATTGTGTAACACAAGCAATAACTATTAAACAAGTACTGCAGATAGTGTCTGCACAGGGATGGGTGCCCAGCATCCTCTACGGACTAAGAGAAAAGGATTTACCGGTAGGTATTAAAATCCTATTTTCTCATACGTCCTAGAGGATGCTGGGGATGCTTCAAGAACCATGGGGTTTATACCAAAGCTCTAGAACGGGCGGGAGAGTGCGGATGACTCTGCAGCACCGATTGACCAAACAAGAGGTCCTCCTCAGCCAGGGTATCAAACTTGTAAAACTTCACAAAAGTGTTTGATCCTGACCAAGTAGCAGCTCGGCAAAGCTGTAATGCCGAGACCCCTCGAGCAGCCGCCCAGGATGAGCCCACCTTTCTGGTAGAATGGGCCTTCACCGATTTCGGTAACGGCAATCCTGCCCTAGAATGAGCCTGCTGAATCGTATTACAGATCCAACGTGCAATAGTCTGCTTGGAAGCAGGAGCTCCAATCTTGTTGGGAGCCCACAGGACAAACAGAGCCTCTGTTTTCCTAATTTGAGTCATTCTGGCGACATAGATTTTCAACGCTCTGACCACATCGAGAGACTTCGATTCCGCCAAGGCGTCAGTAGCCACTGGCACCACAATAGGCTGGTTTACGTGAAACGATGAAACCACTTTTGGTAGAAATTGCTGACGAGTCCTCAACTCCGCTCTATCAGCATGGAAGATTAAATAGGGGCTTTTGTGAGACCAAGCCGCCAATTCAGATACCCGCCTTGCGGATACCAAGGCCAACAATATGACTACTTTCCAAGTAAGGAATTTTAACTCAACCTTACGTAAAGGTTCAAACCAATGAGATTGCAGAAACTGCAACACCACATTAAGATCCCATGGTGCCACTGGGGGCACAAAGGGAGGTTTGATGTGCAGTACGCCTTTCACGAAGGTCTGAACTTCTGGACGGGAGGCCAATTCTTTCTGAAAGTGTTATCATTCCAGCACTCTGGTCTGAGGAGATCTTATTGCGAGGACTGGAGCACTGGAACGTAATGCTGGGGAAGGGAGCGGGAATGGAAAATAGCCCCTGGCGCCCTAACTCCGTTGTCTCGTCCGTGCTGTCAGAAATCCCCTGCGAGACTATGGTTGCTTGAGCCCATGGCAGCCGCGTTTGAAGGGCGGATTACGTCTGCCCAACTCCGATGCCCCCCCAGGTCTTAATGAGAGACAAAGGGAAATCCGAGACAGGGTGATAACAAGGGGCCCTCTGACTAAACAACCAGGCCAGGGGCTACAAGCTAATAAAAACTAGAATATGTGCGGAAAAACTGCCAGGGAAAAGGACAACCAAAATATCCACTTGTCCACTTCTCCTACCCGGCACCGCCGAGTTCCAGAGAGGACTTGTGGAAGCGGAACCCTCCGTAAATGCTCCAAAGACAAAATATGTAAAGATAAAGCGGCTGAGCCGCAACACACGGCAGAGCCGCAACTCACGAAACACCACTCGATATTCAAAGGTGATCAGTCAGGACTACTGGGGACCCAACGACTTCCTGGGATGAGATGACAACTCCCGGATACAGGACTTCTGAGGACAGGAATGACCGGATACAGCAGGACTGGAACAGACTCTCAGCAAACCAAAGCAGCATGCAGGAAGCTATTACCGGCGTCTGTGAGAAGCACTGAGAAGGTATTTAGCAGGGAGTCCTCCAATCAGCTGTTCAGAGCCTGATTGGTATTAATGCCGTGCAGCTGCCTTGCTGCACGGCCAGAAGACAAGTGTGTGTGCGTGTGTAACTAGACCCTGCAACGGGGAACGCGGTCCGCCCGTGGCGTCCCCGTTGCTAGGGTCCGTGCGGCTCAGCGCGCCCGGCGTCTAGCGTTGCTAGGAAGCCGGCGGATGAACGCGCACGGCGTCCCTAGTTGCTAGGCGCCGGGCCGCGCGGACACTGCGGACCCCGGCGCCTAACAGTACCCCCCCTTGAGGAGGGGTCAAGGAACCCCTAAAGCCAGGTTTCTGAGGAAATTCCCGAAAAAATGCCCTCTTGAGCCTAGGGGCATGAAGATCCTTATCTAGGACCCAAGACCTTTCCTCCGGACCATAGCCTTTCCAGTGAACTAAAAAATAAAACCGACCCCGGGACAATTTGGAATCAAGAACTTTCTCTACCAAGAACTCCTGTTGTCCCTGTACATCCACTGGAGATCTACCCTGAGAGATCCTCCGAGGAAATCTACTGGAAGAAACGTATTGTTTCAACAGGGAACAGTGAAATGTATTTCCAATCTTGAGAGATCTTGGTAAACGTAGCCGAAAGGCAACTGGGTTGACTCTTTTAATAATAAGAAATGGTCCAATAAATTTGGGTCCCAGTCTAGCCGAGGATTGTCGAAGCCTGATGTTGCGAGTTGACAACCACACCTTATCTCCCACCTTAAAAGTGCAAGGACGTCGGAGCCTATCAGAAAATTTCTTCTCTCGAAAGGCCGCTTTTCTGAGAGCAAGGTGCACTTTTTTCCAAATTGCTCTGAGATGGGAGGTCAATGCCAGCGAGGAGACTGGAGAATGATGAAAAAAAGAATTAGCTCTGGGGTGAAAACCAAAAACTGAAAAGAATGGAGACTCTTTAGTGGAGGAATGACAAGAATTATTGTAAGCAAATTCAGCCAAAGGAAGAAACTTGGACCAATCATTCTGGAGTTTGGCTGAATACAAGCGCAGATATTGTTTCAATGACTGGTTAACTCGTTCGGTTTGCCCGTTGGATTGTGGGTGGTAACCGGATGTTAATGACAGTTTCATCTTTAATGAAGCACAAAAACATTTCCAGAATTGTGCGACGAATTGTGGACCCCGATCAGAAACAATATCAGTGGGCAACCCATGAAGCCTGAACACATGGCGGAGGAACAAAACTGCCAACCCTTGAGCAGAAGGCAATCGGGGAAGAGCAATAAAATGAGCCATTTTACTAAAACGGTCCACTACCACCCATATGACTCGGAATCCAGCTGAAAGGGGAAGGTCAACCACAAAATCCATGGAAATATGAGACCATGGCCTGAGAGGGACACTTAAGGGCATAAGTTGCCCTATAGGCAAGGAACGGGGAACCTTATGCTGTGCACAAACCTGACATGAATAAACAAATTCCCTAACGTCTTTAGAAATACTAGGCCACCATACTGAGCGAGAGACTAACTCCAATGTTTTAGTGATTCCCGGATGCCCTGAAACTTTGTTGTCATGGAATTCAGTTAAAACAGTAGCTCTCAAAAATTCAGGAATGTAAAGACGACCAGCAGGAGTAAATCTAGGAGCTTGATGTTGAAGCTGGTTTAACTGGGTAAATAAATCCTGTGTGAGGCCTGCCCGGATGACCGAAGATGGAAGTATTGGGGTAACAACAGGATTGTTATTGTGAACCGGAAGAAAGCTACGTGACAGGGCATCAGCTTTAGTATTCTTGGAACCAGGCCTGAAAGTGATTATAAATTTGAAACGAGTAAAAAATAATGCCCAACGTGCCTGCCGGGCATTAAGCCGTTTAGCTGATTCAATGTATTGCAGGTTCTTATGGTCAGTCAATACCGAAATAGTATGCTTTGCTCCTTCCAGCCAATGCCTCCACTCCTCAAAAGCCCACTTTACCGCCAGTAACTCCCGATTACCAACGTCATAGTTGGATTCAGCGGAGGAGAATTTCCTGGACATAAAGGCACAAGGATGTAACTCCAGAGCCTCCGGATCCTTTTGAGAAAGGACGGCCCCCACTCCAACTTCTGAGGCATCAACCTCCACAACAAAGGGCAATTCCGGATTAGGATGTCTTAGGACTGGAGCTGAGACAAAGGCTTGTTTCAGGGCCCGGAAGGATAACTCAGCTTCATGCGACCAGTTGGTAGGATCCGCTCCTTTCTTTGTCAGAGCTACAATGGGAGCAACCAGGTCAGAAAAAGAATGAATGAACCTCCTATAATAATTCGCAAACCCTAAAAAGCGCTGAATTGCTTTTAAATTGGTGGGTTGCGCCCAATTAAGGATGGCCTGGAGCTTCTTAGGTTCCATCGAAAATCCCTGAGGGGAAATTATGTACCCTAAAAAAGATACTTCCGTGACGTGAAATTCACACTTCTCCAGCTTGGCATATAAATGATTCTCACGTAACTTTTGAAGAACCAGACGCACCTGGGTGATATGTTGTTCCATCGATTCAGAATAAATCAAGATGTCGTCTAAATAAACGACCACGAATTTCCCTAAGAAGTCACGGAGCACATCATTTATGAGGTCTTGAAAAACTGCTGGAGCATTAGACAGGCCGAACGGCATCACCAGGTATTCGTAGTGACCCGACTGAGTACTGAAAGCCGTCTTCCACTCATCTCCAGATTTAATTCGGATGAGGTTGTAAGCTCCTCTCAGGTCAATTTTAGAAAAAATTACAGCAGAACGTAACTGATCAAAGAGTACAGAAATCAACGGCAAAGGATAGGTGTTTTTAACTGAGATCTTATTCAGGGCTCTAAAATCTATGCATGGTCTAAGCGAGCCATCCTTCTTCTCCACAAAGAAAAAAACAGCACTTAAAGGGGATTTTGATGGTCTAATAAATCCTTTCTGTAAGCTCTCCTGAACATAGTCATTCATAGCCGAAGTTTCTGGCCCGGACAATGAATATAATCTCCCCTTTGGCAATGCGGCACCAGGAACTAGCTCAATAGCACAATCACAAGGCCGATGGGGAGGCAGAATGTCCACATTGCCTTTGGAGAATACATCGGCAAACTCCTGGTATTCCCCAGGAATGAGTTCTGAAATGATAGCTGCGACTCTGACTGGAAACTAAATACACTCCTTAGCACAAAATGTACCCCATTGGGAAATCTCCCAGGACCGCCAATCAATGTTGGGATTATGAAAGGCCAGCCAAGGGTGACCCATAACAACTGGAACTGCTGGGCAATGTGTTAGATAGAATTCGATATTTTCGGAATGTAAGGCTCCTACTGTAAGTACTACGGGAGGTGTACGGTGGGTAATAACCCCATTGGAAAGCGGACTCCCATCTAAGCCATGCATGGTGACACACCTATCCAATGGTAACTGTGGAATGCCTAAGGCCTTAGCCCAAGTTAAATCCATAAAGTTTCCTGCAGCTCCACTGTCAACAAAAGCCGACACCAAAGAACTGAGGCTGTCAAAGGAAACCTTAACTGGGACTAAAAGAGAGTTATTCGAGGAGATAAGCTGCAGACCTAGGTGAACCCCCTCACAATTCACCTTGTCAAAGCGTTTCCCGACTTGTTCGGACAGTTACGAGCAAAATGTCCCTTACCACCACAGTACAAACAAAGACCGGAATTTTGCCTTCTGGTCCTTTCCTCAGGAGACAGCCGGGAGAGACCCATCTGCATGGGCTCCTCGACGTCTTCTGGAATGGAATAAACACAAGGACTTGACCTTACAGATGTTCCTCTTTCAGCTCTCCGCTCTCTGAGACGACAATCAATCTTAATAGAAAGCTCCATGAGTTTATCGAGAGTCTCAGGAGCGGGGTACTGGAGGAGACTGTCTGTAATAGACTCTGATAAGCCGAGGCAAAACTGACTGACTGACTCCAGCCACAGTCGTTCGACCAACGGCGAAACTCAGTACAATAAACCTCTGCAGGATTTCTACCTTGTTTGAGAGCGCGCAGCTGACTTTCAGCGGACGCCTCTCTATCTGGGTCATCATACAAAAGCCCTAAAGATTTAAAGAAAGCGTCTACTGACAACAACGCAGGATCCTCTGCTCTTAAATCGAATGCCCAGGTCTGAGGATCCCCCTGGAGTAAAGAAATAATAATCCCAACCCGCTGAGATTCAGTACTAGAGGAAGTAGGTCTTAAACAAAAATATAGTTTACAGGATTCTTTAAAATTAAAAAATTATTTTCTATCACCAGAAAAACGGTTAGGCAAATGCATCTTTGGTTCAGGGACTCCCCTTGGGGAGGCTCGCAAAAGATCTTCCTGTGACCTCACCCGAAGAGAAAGATCCTGAACCATCTGAGTAAGTTCTTGAATCTGATTGACTAAGAGCTGGCCAGGGTTTGGCCCTAAACCTGTCGGATTCATGAGGCCAAAAATTTTTAACAAAAACTGAATGAGAGGAAAAAATTAAAGCCCTGTTTAATTTTAATTTTTGGTATGGCCGGTAATAATGTTATGATTCCAGCACTCTGGTCTGAGGAGATCTTATTGCGAGGACCAGGGCACTGGAACGTAATGCTGGGGAAGGGAGCGGGAATGGAAAATAGCCCCTGGCGCCCTAACTCCGTTGTCTCGCCCGTGCTGTCAGAAATCCCCTGCGAGACTATGGTTGCTTGAGCCCATGGCAGCCGCGTTTGAAGGGCAGATTACGTCTGCCCAACTCCGATGCCCCCCCAGGTCTTAATGAGAGACAAAGGGAAATCCGAGACAGGGTGATAACAAGGGGCCCTCTGACTAAACAACCAGGCCAGGGGCTACAAGCTAATAAAAACTAGAATATGTGCGGAAAAACCGCCAGGGAAAAGGACAAACAAAATATCCACTTGTCCACTTCTCCTACCCGGCACCGCCGAGTTCCAGAGAGGACTTGTGGAAGCGGAACCCTCCGCAAATGCTCCAAAGACAAAATATGTAAAGATAAAGCGGCTGAGCCGCAACACACGGCAGAGCCGCAACTCACAAAACACCACTCGATATTCAAAGGTGATCAGTCAGGACTACTGGGGACCCAACGACTTCCTGGGATGAGATGACAACTCCCGGATACAGGACTTCTGAGGACAGGAATGACCGGATACAGCAGGACTGGAACAGACTCTCAGCAAACCAAAGCAGCATGCAGGAAGCTATTACCGGCGTCTGTGAGAAGCACTGAGAAGGTATTTAGCAGGGAGTCCTCCAATCAGCTGTTCAGAGCCTGATTGGTATTAATGCCGTGCAGCTGCCTTGCTGCACGGCCAGAAGACAAGTGTGTGTGCGTGTGTAACTAGACCCTGCAAGGGGGAACGCGGTCCGTCCGTGGCGTCCCCGTTGCTAGGGTCCGTGCGGCTCAGCGCGCCCGGCTGAATGCGCACGGCGTCCCTAGTTGCTAGGCGCCGGGCCGCGCGGACATTGCGGACCCCGGCGCCTAACAGAAAGAAGATTGATAAGGCCGAAATTTGTACTTTAATGTAGCCTAACTTTAGGCCCGCATCCACACCTGCTTGCAAAAAATGGAGCAAACGCCCCAGCTGAAAATCCTCCGTAGGAGCCTTCTTGGATTCACACCAAGATACATATGTTCTACAAATACGGTGGTAATGCTTTGCCGTTACTTCTTTTCTAGCCTGAAGAAGTGTGGGAATGACTTCACTAGGAATACCCTCTCGGGCTAGGATTTGGCGTTCAACCGCCATGCCGTCAAACGCAGCTGCGGTAAGTCTTGATACACGCACGATCCTTGTTGTAACAGGTCCTCTCTTAGAGGAAGAGGTCAGGGATCTTCCATGAGCAACTCCTGAAGATCTGGATACAGGCCCTCCTTGGCCAGTCTGGAACAATGAGTATCGCCTGAACCCTTGTTCTTCTTATGATCTTTATCACCTTTGGAATGAGTGGAAGTGGAGGGAACATATAGACCGACGGAAACACCCATGGTGTCACTAGGGTATCCACTGCTATTGCTTGAGGGTCCCTCGACCTGGAACAATATCTCTGAAGTTTCTTGTTGAGGCGAGACGCCATCATGTCTATTTGAGGAATTCCCCAACGACTTGTCACTTCTGCAAAGACCTCTTGATGAAGACCCCACTCTCCTGGATGGAGATCATGTCTGCTGAGGAAGTCTGAATGGCCTCGTAGGCCGCCACCATCTTCCCCAGCAACCGAGTGCATTGAAGAATCGACACTCTTGCCGGTTTCAGAATCTGTTTTACCATGTTCTGTATTTACAGAGCCTTTGCCTCTGGAAGAAAAACTCTGTAATTCTGTATCCAGAATCATACCCAGGAACGTGTTGTCGGAACCAACTGTGATTTTGGCAAGTTTAGGAGCCAACTATGTTGTTGCAGAATTGTCAGTGAGAGCGTAACGTTTTTCAGTAATTGCTCCTTGGATCTCGCCTTTATCAGGAGATCGTTCAAGTACGGGATAATTGTGATTCCCTGCTTGTGCAGGAGAACCATCATTTCCGCCATAACCTTGGTGAAAATCCTCGGAGTTGTGGACAGGCCAAACGGCAACGTCTGAAATTGGTAATGACAATCTTGAACAGCAAACCTCAGGTAAGCCTGATGTGGAGGATATATGGGAACGTGTAAGTAAAATCCCCCTCCTCCAGACTGGAGATCACTGCTCGGAGAGATTCCATCTTGAATTTGAATTTTTTTAGAAAGAAATTGAGGGATTTTTAGGGTCAGAATCGGTCTGACTGAGCCATCCGGCTTTGGTACCACGAACAGACTCGAATAAAAACCCTCCCCCTGTTGTGACGGAGGTACCGTGACAATGACTTGATTTTGACACAGCTTTAGTATCGCAGCGCATACCACCTCCCTTTCTGGAAGAGAAGCTGGCAAGGCTGATTTGAAAAATCGGTGAGGGGGCACGTCTTGAAACTTTAATTTGCACTCTTGGGTCACTATTTCTAATATCCAAGGATCCAGGGCCGAGCGAGCCCATACTTGACTGAAGAGTTTGAGACGTGCCCCCACTGGTGCGGACTCCCGCAGAGGAGCCCCAGCGTCATGCGGTGGATTTGGTAGAAGCCGGAGAGGACTTCTGTTCTTGGGAACTTGCCACAGCCTGTGACCTATTTCCCTTTCCTCTTCCTCTCGCAGGAAGGAAGGAGGATCCTCGTCCTTTTTTGTATTTATTGGGCCGAAAGGACTGCATCTGATAGTGGGGCGTTTTCTTTTGTTGCGCATTAACATAAGGTAAAAATGACGACTTACCCGCGGTAGCCATAGATACCAGGTCAGTGAGGCCGTCACCAAACAAGACACTACCGTTAAACTGTAAAAACTCCATAGCCTTCTTCGAGTCAGCATCAGCATTCCATTGATGAATCCACAATGCCCTTCTAGCCAAGACAGCCATGGCATTGGCCCTTGACCCCAAAAGGCCAATATCCCTTGCAGCCTCTTTTAAATATGCTGCAGCGTCCCTGATATGACCCAGACTCAAAAGCACGTTATCCCTGTCCAGGGTATCTATCTCAGATGACAAGTTATCTGCCCATTTTTCAATAGCGCTACTCACCCATGCCGAAGCAACAGCAGGCATGAGCAGCGCACCTGTAGTGACATAAATGGATTTTAGTGTATTTTCCTGCAGGATCCTTTAGGGCTGCCGTGTCTGGAGACGGATGCGCCACCTTCTTGGACAGACGCGATAGAGCTTTGTCCACTGTGGGGGTTGACTCCCACTTTTCCCTGTCCCCGGATATGCCAATGGATTTCTTTTTGGAACCTGTACCTTCTTGTCAGGATTTTCCCAAGCCTTTTCAAAAAGAGCGTTCAGTTCATGAGAGGGAGGAAACGTTACCTCAGGTTTCCTTCCTTTAAACATACAGACCCTAGCATCAGGAACAGCAGGGTCCTCCGTGATATGTAATACATCTTTTATAGCCACAATCATGTACTGAATGCTCAAAGCTAGTTTAGAATTTAATCTGGCATCACTATAGTCGACACTGGAATCAGAGTCAGTGTCGGTATCTGTATCTGCTATCTGGGTAAATGCACGTTTCTGTGACCACGAAAGGGTCTGAGCTTGTGACAATGCATCTTCCATGGATTTCCTCCATGTCTGGTTCTTAGACTCTGATTTATCTAATCTCTTAGTCAACCGAGCCACATTTGCATTCAAAACACTCAACATATTTACCCATTCAGCAGCCGGCGGTGCCGACAGGGTCAATCCCACCTCCTTTTCTGTCCCCACTCCGGCTTCCTCCTGGGAAGAGCACTCAGCCTCAGACATGTCGACACACACGTACCGACACCTACAATCACACTGGGCTATAGGGGACAGACCCACAGCAAAGCCTGTTAGAAAGACACAGAGGGAGTTTACCAGCTCACAACCCAGCGCCCAACCCGGTACTGAAACTTTAAATACAATGCCTCAGACCTGCTAGCGCTTTTATAATAAAGATAATAGCACCAAATCTACTTTGCCCCCCCCCCCCCCGTTTTGCACCCTGTTACTCGTACAGCAGTGTAGAGGTCAGGGCCAGCGTCTCTGCAGCTTCTGTGAAGATAAAATGGTGCTGATCAGAGCTGTGGGGACTAAGCCACGCCCCCTCACCGGCGCGCTTCAGTCCTGCTCATTTTAAGATTTTTATACTGGCGGGGGTCTATATTGAGTGCCTAGGCACTTTACATATACTTTTGCCAGTCCTTTCAGGTCCCCATGCTGCCCAGGGCGCCCCCCCTGCGCCCTGCACCCTGTTAGTGCCGCTGTGTGTTTGGGAGCATGGCGCGCAGCGCGACCGCTGTGCGGTACCTCAGGAACTTGAAGTCTTCTGCCGTCACTGAAGTCTTCGTTTCTTCTTTTACTCACCCGGCTTCTTTCTTCTGGCTCTGCCAGGGGGGGTGACGGCGCGGCTCCGGGAACGAGCGGCTAGGCGTACCAAGTGATCGAACCCTCTGGAGCTAATGGTGTCCAGTAACCTAAGAAGCAGAGCCTTTGAACTCACAGAAGTAGGTCTGCTTCTCTCCCCTCAGTCCCTCGAAGCAGGGAGCCTGTTGCCAGCAGTGCTCCCTGAACATAAAAAACCTAACATAAGTCTTTTTTCAGAAAAACTCAGGAGAGCTCCCCTGTTTGTGACCAGTCTCCCTGGGCACAGAATCTAACTGGAGTCTGGAGGAGGGGCATAGAGGGAGGAGCCAGTTCACACGCTCATTTAAAGTCTTAAAGTGCCCATGTCTCCTGCGGATCCCGTCTATACCCCATGGTTCTTGAAGCATCCCCAGCATCCTCTAGGACGTATGAGAAAAGTGGTTATCACCCAATTCAATTGTAGCCCCATAAGGTTTAATGTGATTTTTCTTTTTCACCACCTCAGGAGTAGGTGACAAGTTGGAGAAAATCTCTATTTTAAGGTAAAAATGTTGGGAGTTTGGGGGTAATTCTGAGCTGATCGCAGCAGCAAGTTTGTAAGCAATTGGGCAAAACCATGTGCAGCGCAGGGGGGGGGGGGGGGGCAGATATAACTTTTGCAGAGAGAGTTAGATTTGGGTGGGTTATTTAGTTTCTGTGCACGGTAAATACTGGCTGCTTTATTTTTACACTGCAATGTAGATTTCAGTTTAAACACACCCCAGCCAAATCTAACTCTCTCTGCACATGTTATATCTGCCCCCCTGCAGTGCACATGGTTTTGCCCAACTGCTAACAAATTTGCTGCTGCGATCAACTCGGAATTAGGCCCTTAGGAGGTCATTCCGAGTTGTTCGCTCGCTAGCTGCTTTTAGCAGCATTGCAAACGCTAGGCCGCCGCCCTCTGGGAGTGTATCTTAGCTTAGCAGAATAGCAAACGAAAGAGTAGCAGAGCTGCTACTAAACATTTTCAAGCAGTTTCTGAGTAGCTCCAGACCTACTCCTAGATTGCGATCACCTCAGTCTGTTTAGTTCCTGGTTTGACGTCACAAACACGCCCTGCGTTCGGTCAGCCACTCCCCCGTTTCTCCAGACACTCCTGCGTTTTTGCCTGACACGCCTGCGTTTTTTAGCACACTCCCGGAAAACTCTCAGTTTCCACCCAGAAACGCCCCTTTCCTGTCAATCACTCACCGATCAGCAGAGCGACTGAAAAGCGTAGCACGAACAACAGCAAAACTGCTAAGTTTTCAGTTAAATAACTAAGCGCATGCACCATGCGCATTTAGCAACAAATTGCAGCATAGCGAAAATCTGCAACGAGCTAACAACTCGGAATGACCACCTTAGTTCAGAACTCCTGGTACTCCCTCCCTTATGACTAATTAGGCACTTAGAATTTCTTTTCTTTTATTTTGCCCAATTTTATGTTGGGATGAAAAAGTGCAGTATTGAGCATAATGGGTTTAAAGGTGCAGGACAGGTACGTGGGGGTTTTAAATGAATGGGACAGGTGATGTTAACATTGCAGGTGTATGTTACAGGTGTTTTTCCTTTATTTTTAAAAGTGGATTTAAATGACACAAATATATACGCATACCCATTTTTATGTACACTTAATTTAATGGAGCATTAATTTTGAAGAAAAACTTGCTTTCTTTAAAAAATTTTCACGGTTTTAAAAAAAATAAATGCATAACACCAGTGGCGTAAGTTTGTCACAGTTGCCCAGAGGCTAGAACCCATGACCTTTTTATACTGACATCAGTATAACATCAGACACTTTATTGATGGAGCTATTTGCTCCTGTAGAAGAAGTATGAGAATTCTAACTATATGAAGTTACGTGTAATTGTTAGAGAAGTATCTTCATATAGTTAAAATTCTCAGATTTCCTATACAGGAGCAAACAGCTTCATCAGTAAGGTGTCTGCTTCCAGTGTAATAGGTTGTGGTTTCTAATCCTGGCTATGATACTAATACTAGTATAATAAAGAGGGTGTGATTTGTAAGGTGCAGGGACCAGTGAGGAAGTCTGCCACTGAAAAGACTGTATCAATTGACTTAATTCAATGAAGTCACAGAGTGGGAGGAGAGGTGCCCCCTTCAGAGCAGGAGCCCGGCGGCAGATGACTCTGTTGCCTCCCAGAGTTCTGCCTCTGCATAACACCCATTTGACACAATTGGAGGAACCCAAAATACATTTATTATGGCCACTACCAGATTCCTATACGATTATCCAATATTAGTTTGTCTACTTTTGGGTGTACAGGCAGATTTCACCATTTTCATCTACACTTAACGCCTTTTATACCAGCAAGAATTATCATGTGAATTCTGTCTCCGCACATTTCTAAGTGAATTGTGCCATAAATGGGAGTGTGCATACAGACTATGGGGTATATTCAATTGGTGTCGGGTCCTTTCCCCGACAACACTCTATTCAATGCTGGGCCAAACCCGACAGGTTTGGCCCGTTCCCGACAGTGTCAATCCGACTTTTATAAAAGTCGGATTGACATTGTCGGAAAGGGGGCTAAAACCTGTCGGGTTTGGCTCGCTTCCGACAATACACGCGGCTCGGCGGCTCGTGTATTCTGACAGCATTCTAACAATTTGGATTTCCCGACTTCTCTGAAAAACTGAGCCCGGATTGAATAGGTCGGAACCCCATCCGACCTATTCCAGTCGGAAACTGCCGTCTTTCGGACAAGACGGCAGTTTCCGACTCTAATTGAATATACCCCTATGTAGAAAAACTACTTGTCACCACCAAGCAATGTGATGTCATGGGGTGACAAGTATTTCTCTACAATGTGCCAGTCCCTGGACTGCCACCTCTCTCTGCTTCCAATACAATGCTATAAATATGAAGAGTAATATCTTACCAGCAACAATGTTTTTCACAAACTTAATATAACCTGACCATTGGGAAAAAAATTAAATAGCTTTAGATGGGATCAAAACTTCCACAAACACTTTAATCACCCCAATATGACTATTCACCTCCACCCCCATTAACAACCCACGTTTACCCCCAGGTACCCATCCCCACCATGCAGGAATTTAGGTCAGACAGGTGTAGGCAGCCGATGCACCACAAGCAGGGCTGTTTCTAGCCAATTTGGCTCCCAGTGCGAGATTTAAAAATGTGCCCCCCCATTGACATAAAAAAATGCGCCCCCCGTAGATATAAAAAGAAAAAAGTGTGCACGCGCTCCCGGCAAGGGGGCGTGGCCTCATTATAATGGGTGTGGAGTCATCTGAAAAGACTACCTTACACACCAGTTTTTGACCTTGCACCAACAGATCACGGCGACCACAGGAAAATTATATATATATATATATATATATATATATTTATTTATTATGCCATACACCGCAATGCCCTTGATACATTAATTCCCCATTTTACACATTACGCAGGCAAGTGTCCCCATTTTACACATTACAACAGGCAAAGTGCAGGGCCGGTTCTTGGGCTTCCAGCGCCCCGAGCGGCCAATAGGGGCGTGGTCAGTTACGCCCCCTGTACAGTAGTAGCGCCGCTGAAATGATGTGCGGTGATGTCATCGTGCACCGCACAGCAAAGGTCCTCTCCACGAAGGGAAACTAGATGCTACGCGTCTAGTTCCCTTCACAGCGGGGGGCAGCGGTAGGGGGACAGAGCGGGCAGCGGGGGGCACAGCAGCAGCGGATCTTGCCATGGTGCGGCGCCCTCCGGATGGCGCTGGCGCCCTCCGGAAGCCGGCGCCCTGGGCAAAAGTCCTGTTTGCCCGTGGCAAGATCCGCTACTGGGCAAGTGTCCCCATTTTACACATCATGGCAGGCAAGAGTCCCCGTTTTACACATCATGGCAGGCAAGTGTCCCCATTTTACATATTACGGCAGGCAAAAGTCTGCATTTTACACATTACAAAAGGCAAGTGTCCCCATTTTACACATCACGGCAGGCAAGAGTCCCCATTTTACACATCATGGCAGGCAAGTGACCCCATTTTACATATTACGGCAGGCAAGAGTCCCCATTTTAGACATTACAACAGGCAAGAGTCCCCATTTTACACATTAGGCAGGCAAGAGTCCCCATTTTACACATTAGACAGGCACGTGTCAAGTGGGGGGGAAGGAAGGGAGAGGGAGGGGGAGAGAGAGAGTGAAAGAGAGAGAGAAAGAGAGAGAGAGAGACTTACATTTGCAGAGGTTCTTCCCGCTCTACGGCCTCGTCTCTCCCTCCTCACGCCGGTCACCTCATCCTTCTAGTAGCTTGGCTCCCCCTCTTCTTGTCATCAGTACTCTGCTCGGGGACGGAGTTTCACGGAATGAAGCGATTGCGTCGTGACGTCATGACGCAACCGTGTCATTCCGCGAAACTCCGCCCCCCGAGCGGAGTACTCGGGAAGAAGGAGGAGAAGGAAGCAAGGACCCACAGACGTGCTGCGGCGGGCGCCCGTGCGGTTGCATGGCATGCCCGCCCCAAGAAACGGCACTGACCACCAAGCACGTACCTCCTCACCCTCTTCACTGTGTAGGCTCCATGTCTTTCCATGTGTGTAGCGTCATGACGGGTCACTCGCACACAATCGTACCCTCAATTGAAGTGACGCCACATAAGTGCCCTCACAATACTCTGCATAGTAGTGTCCTTTATTCATGTTACGCCACACAACAGTACCCCTTATTCATGTAACACTAAAAGTAGTACTCCCCCCTTAAACACATTATGCCACACAATATTGCCCCTTACGCACTGTGTTTGTGCTCCAGCTCCCACTGGGATGTCGTCACCTTCACTACATGATGGGACATAGATAGTGTCATTCTCCTGTTCTCCCTACCCATTCCATGGCTGTAGCAGCACCAGCCGCTAGTGTTGAGCCAGACCTGTAGGGTCCACATGCATTCCCCAACATTCCCCCGTCAGTATGTGTGTATGTATAAATGTAAAAATAAAATATATACATATGGCTGCGCTAATTACAGTCAGTACGATTTCCCAGTGGATGGGATGCCGGTGGTCAGGATACCGACAGTGGCATCCCATCCATCAGAATCCCAACAGTACCCTAACTAAAGTACCCTAACCCTCCCCGACACCAACCCTAGCCCTCCCTTGTGGGTGCCTAAATCCCTGGTGATGCCTAACCCTAACCCTCCCCCGGTGGTGACTAATCCTAACCCTCCCTTCCCCGCTGGCTAAACCTAACCCTCCCCGCTTGGTGCCTAACCCTAACCTCCGCTTCTATGTGCCTAATCCTAACCCTCCCTCCCCGGTTCCTAACCCCCCTTCTCATGCCTAAACCTAACCTCCGCCCAGCGTGGCAGAACGCCAGCACATCCTGCTGGATGGACGTTCGTGATTCCGGCTGTCGCTAATGTGACCGCGGTATCTTGTACAGCGTCGGTATTTAGATGCTGGTATTGCGGCGTCCTTCGGGATCCCAGCGTCGGTATTTCGACCGCCGGGATCCCGCCAGTCGGAAAGGTAACTGCTTCCATATATGGCTGCTTTAATTAGAAGCAGCTGATAATCGTACTGCTTTTAAGCAGCAGATCTGCAATTTTCCTTTTAATTTAGTTAAATGATGGTGTGGTAAAGCGTACCTTGGAAGCCCTTTATCATTCTATAGAATGTATTTTTATCTCTCAAACCAGGAGACAGACCCACAGGGAGAAACACAGAGGGAATATGCCAGCTCACACCCCAGCGCCCATATACTACCAGCAATAATATACGTGGATAGCGCTGTATTTAACCACAAAAAAGCACCAGCAGAAAATACAATTTGGTGCTTTTTTGTGGTTAAATACAGCGCTATTCACGTATATTATCGCTGGTAGTATATGGGCGCTGGGGTGTGAGCTGGCATATTCCCTCTGTGTTTCTCCCTGTGGGTCTGTCTCCTGGTTTGAGAGTGTGGGTGTGTCGGTACTGCGTGTCGACATGTCTGAGGCTGAGTGTTCCTCCCCGGAGGAAGTTACTGGGGGCGCAGAAAAGGATTTGGGAATGGCTCTGTCGGCACAGCCGACTGCCGATTCGGTAAATATGCTGAGTACATTGAATGCAAATGTGGCTTTATTGTCTAAGAGGCTGGATAAATCGGATTCTCAGACACAAACATGGAGGAAATCCATGGCGGACGCTTTGTTTCAGGTACAGACCCACTCGGGGTCACAGAAACGTTCATTTACCCAGATGGTAGATACAGATGCCGACACGGACTCTGATTCCGATGTCGATTTCAATGAGGCTACTTTACACCTAAGGGTAGTTAGGAGTATTCAGTACATGATTGTGGCTATTAAAGATGTTTTACATATCTCTGAGGAACCTGCTGTTCCTGACACGAGGGTTTGTTTATTTAAAGGGAAAAAGCCCGAGGTGAAGTTTCCCCCCTCTCATGAAATGAATGCTCTTTGTGAAAAGGCTTGGTAGTTGCCGGATAAGAGGTGGCAGATTCCCAAGAGAATATTTATGGCGTATCCTTTTTCCTCTGATGACAGGGAGAAATGGGAGTCGTCTCCCAATGTCGACAAGGCTCTATCCCAGTTGTCGAAGAAGGTGGCGCTACCGTCTCCTGACACGGCTGCGCTCAAGGATCCGGCGGATCGCAAGCTGGAGACGACACTGAAGTCCATTTTTGTTAATACTGGTGCATTGCTCAGACCTGCTGTGGCGTCGGTATGGGTGAGTAGTGCTATTGCTAAATGGGCTGACAATTTGGCTTCTGATATGGATACCCTTGATAAGGATAACATTCTTTTGACTCTTGGTTATATCAAGGACGCTGCTGATTACATAATGGATGCAGCGAGGGATGTTGGCCTCTTGGGATCAAGAGCTAATGCCATGGCGGTCTCGGCCAGGAGGGCGCTGTGGATTCATCAATGGAATGCTGATGCCGACTCCAAGAATAATATGGAAGCTCTCCCCTTTAAAGGTAGTGTCTTGTTTGGTGACGGCCTTGCTGACCTGGTGTCTACCGCTACTGCTGGTAAGTCATCTTTTCTTCCTTATGTTCCCACACAACAGAAAAAGGTACCCCATCAGCAGATGCAGTCCTTTCGGCCTAATAAATA
This sequence comes from Pseudophryne corroboree, assembly GCF_028390025.1. Taxonomy (NCBI): domain Eukaryota; kingdom Metazoa; phylum Chordata; class Amphibia; order Anura; family Myobatrachidae; genus Pseudophryne; species Pseudophryne corroboree. The sequence goes on along the minus strand of NC_086449.1, from coordinate 697,764,398 downwards.
CAAAAGAGGTAGGGGTTCGTCCTTCCTCGCTTCCAAGGGTAGAGGAAGGGGAAAGAGATCGCCTGCAGTGTCAGGCGCCTAGGACCAAAAGTCCTCCCCCGTCTCTACCAAGTCCACCGCATGACGCTGGGGCTCCCCTGCGGGAGTCCGTGCCGGTGGGGGGCCGTCTCCGAGTCTTCAGTCAGGTCTGGTCCCAATCGGGCCTGGATCCTTGGATTTTAGACGTAGTGGCCCAAGGGTACAAACTGGAGTTTCAGGAGATGCGCCCCCCCCCCCCCCCCCCCCGCCGCTTTTTTAAGTCGGCCCTTCCAGTTTCTCTTCTGGAAAGAGCAGTAGTAAATGCTGCGATACAAAAGCTGTGTCAACAGAGGGTCATTGTCCCGGTTCCCCCGTCCCAACGGGGGGAAGGGTTCTGTTCGAGCCTCTTTGTCGTGCTGAAGCCGGACGGCTCGGTCAGACCGATTCTAGTGATGTGCACCGGACATTTTTCGGGTTTTGTGTTTTGGTTTTGGATTCGGTTCCGCGGCCGTGTTTTGGATTCGGACGCGTTTTGGCAAAACCTCACCGAAAATTTTTTGTTGGATTCGGGTGTGTTTTGGATTCGGGTGTTTTTTTTACAAAAAAACCTAAAAAACAGCTTAAATCATAGAATTTGGGGGTCATTTTGATCCCATAGTATTATTAACCTCAATAACCATAATTTCCACTCATTTCCAGTCTATTCTGAACACCTCACAATATTATTTTTAGTCCTAAAATTTGCACCGAGGTCGCTGGATGGCTAAGCTAAGCGACAAAAGTGGCCGACACAAACACCTGGCCCATCTAGGAGTGGCACTGCAGTGTCAGGCAGGATGGCACTTCAAAAAAATAGTCCCCAAACAGCACATGATGCAAAGAAAAAAAGAGGCGCACCAAGGTCGCTGTGTGACTAAGCTAAGCGACACAAGTGGCCGACAAAAACACCTGGCCCATCTAGGAGTGGCACTGCAGTGTCAGGCAGGATGGCACTTCAAAAAAATTGTCCCCAAACAGCACATGATGCAAAGAAAAAAAGAGGCGCACCAAGGTCGCTGTGTGACTAAGCTAAGCGACACAAGTGGCCGACACAAACACCTTGTTAGGTTCCTGGTGCTCAGAACAAGGGAGATGTTGCGTAGTGAGTCCTGAGCACCAGAACGTGACGCTGAAATAAGGTGTGGTGTGGAAATAGCCCCTAGCACCCTACCTCCGTTGTTTTACCCGTGTGGTCAGTTCACGCCTGAGTGACTATGGTTTCTTGGGCCCACGGCAGCCGCGTTTGAAGGGCGGATTATGTCTGCCCAACTCCGATGCCCCCAGGTCTTAGCGTGAGACAAGGCGTGAACCGAGACAGGATAATAACAAGGGGACCTCTGACTAAAACAACAGAAAGCTAGGGGCTACTAACTACCCTAAAACTAAATATATGTGCGGCACGCCGCCAAAGGAAAAGAACAACCAAGGAAATGCTGTCCACTCGCCGACACAATACTGTTGTGTACCGGCGGTGACAGCATAAGCAGAACCCTCTGCAAAACACCAGTAACAAAATATAACCAAAGAATACTGCGGCCTAGGCCGACGGACGCGGCAAAGCCGCTACTCACGGAACCGGTACAAACACTGGTAAACGGACAGGAACCCCCAATGTAGCCGACACAGACTCTCAGAACCGGAGGACAGGCAGAATCCCAAACGACAGACCTGTGGACACCAAGAAGCCAGAAACTCGACTAGGCACAGACAAAGCCACAGGAATCCTGGACAGGAACACTTCACGGCAGGACACAGGAACCGACACAGGAATCGACGCAGGAACCAACACTGGAAGCAGCTAGACAGACACTGCTAGACAGGAGCTCAGGAACTGGCAGGGACTAGCTCAGAACTCAAGAACTCTGGAACCTTGGAAATATCACCAGCGTCTGTGAATTGCACTGAGCCAGAATATAACAGAGAGTCTTAATTAATTATGTCGTGCAGCTGCCCTGCTGCACAACTGAGAGGTGCAATCAACAGACAGGTGAGGCTGAACACATGGGAACAAGCTGCAATTACACAGACTCACCACCGGCAGCAAACAAGAATCTTCTTAAACCAGAGCAACGGGAAATCCTGGCCTGCAAGACAACTTATAAACATAGAATAGGAATGAACCACTACCTGTGGTTCATAACAGTACCCTCTCTTTAAGGGTGAGCTCCGAACACCCCATGACACCCACGGGGAACATAAACAGAAGTATTAACATAAAATGCAAAACAGGAATGAGCCACAGCCGTGGCTCATAACATTACCCCCCCCCCTTGAGGAGGGGTCAAAGGACCCCAAAATTCAGACTTTCCCAAAACAAGGGATACAAAAAAAAACCTGACACACTGGTCTAACAGAAACAAGCTGTGGCAACAGCTTGTAACGGTGCCCCCACTCTTGACGGTGGCCACTGGACACAAGACAAGGAAAAAAAAATCTTTTATTTTTTTTATTTTTTAACAAGGCAAGAGTCAATAATCATTTCTTTTTCTTCTTCTTCTTTTTACAAAGTTCTTGAGGTCTGACCAAGGTAATTCCCCAAACATTGTCTGAACTGATGGTACCTCCCAGCAAGGCTGGGTTCAAATCAGAGATTGGTTTCTTAACCTTGGGAGCTGAACTTTCAGGCAAAGTACTACCATTAGAAGAAGAGAGAAAAGCACATCCTGCAGTCAAAACAACGGGCTGAGACTCTTGTGCCGAATTTACAGAATACGGTGAACTCTCAGCAGATAAGACGGGTGACCTAGAGGAACCTGAACCAATTTCTTTGGAAGCATATCTCTTAATAACTGCATCACTGAATGCCGGGGGATCCTGAAGAATGGGATCTTCAGCTTTCATTAGGCTGGTTGCCCACTCAAAAGGCTCTCCTCTAAAGGAATATATCAGATAGAGCACAAGGTTCTCTGAAGTGATGCCCAGAAATGGTCTAAACAACAAAATGGTGTAATAGTGTTTGTAAAGCGCCAGAAATTGGACTAAGTCCCCATCAAAGATTATAGATGTTGAGATATCAACAGAGTCAGGATCTGCTTCCTTCCCATCTGACTGACTAGAGTGCTTTGCTAGGACCTGGTCACTATTGACCTTACTCGAGGCTAAGACTTTCTGAACCCCACCTGGGGCAGTGACTTTCTGAACCCCACCTGGGGCAGTGACTTTCTGAACCCCACCTGGGGCAGTGACTTTCTGAACCCCACCTGGGGCAGTGGCCCTCGGAACCTCACCTGGGGCAGTGGCCCTCGGAACCCCACCTGGGGTAGTGACTTTCTGAACCCCACCCGGGGCAGTGACTTTCGGGACTTTTGCTGAAGCTATAACCTTCAGAACCTCCACTAACGCTATGCCTCTTGAGTCCTTTCCTGGGGAAGCGACTTCTAGACCCTTCTGTGGGGCTTTGTCTCTCGAGACCCCACTTGGGGATATTACTTCAAAGATCCCTTCTGGGGTTTTGCTTCTCGAGTTCCCTTCTAGAACTATGGTTTTAGACACCTTCTCTGGAGTTGCGCTTTTCAAGTCTCTACCTGGTGGTAACAGCTTCTGAGACCCCTTCTGGTATTGACACCTGAGCTATAATATTCGATGTCCCTCTATAACCTAGAGCATCGGGTACCGCTCCAGGACTCTGGGCATCGGGTACCGCTCCAGGACTCTGGGCACTGGGTACCGCTCCAGGACTCTGGGCACCGGGTACCGCTCCAGGACTCTGGCCACCGGGTACCGCTCCAGGACTCTGGCCACCGGGTACCGCTCCAGGACTCTGGCCACCGGGTACCGCTCCAGGACTCTGGGCACCGGGTACCGCTCCAGAACTCTGGGCACCGAGCACCGCTCCAGGACCCTGGGCATCGGGCACCACTCCAGGACCCTGGGCATCGGGCACCACTCCAGGACCCTGGGCATCGGGCACCACTCCAGGACCCTGGGCATCGGGCACCACTCCAGGGGCTTGCAACTCTGCTTCAACAGGAAAATCAAGAGAGGAGAGAAACATTCTCCTTTGGTTCCTGAATCTATAATGGGGCTCCCTAGCCCAAGGACCCCAATTATAGGACAGAGTGCTTTTTAGTGTGGGTTGTGTGACAAGTACCTCTGCCACAGTAGAGACAGGAGTAGGTCTTGTATCCTGACTAAACTTGGCCAGAGGGCAGGACTTGTCGCCACACTTTGGCTTGCGCAACTCACAGGTCTGCAGATAGTGGCCTAAATCCCCACAATATAGGCATAAATCTAAGTTTCTGCGACGCAGACGCTCCTCTTCTGAGAGCCTGGGCCGCAGAAAACTTTTAAACCTTTTCTCTTTAATTAAACCTGAGGATTCACTTGTCACCATACTGTGAGCAAGAGTCTCTTTATAGGATGAACTCTCAACAACTTCTGGCAAAATAAGCAAAATTTTGGTCAGAAGGTTTTGCAGTTGCTTTAAGGATTGCTGCAAAACTTCCAGCCGCTCAGGTTTCAAAGCACTGAAAGCAGAGTTCAGGGCTGAGAGAGATGCTTGCAGGGCTTGCATAGTAGGCATAGGAAGATTTCAAACTAGACAAGACAAGACACGATTCTAGACACGATTCTAAGACAAGATTCTAGACAAGATTCTTAGACAATATTCTTAGACAAGATTCTAGACATGATTCCAGACATGATTCTAAGACAAGATTCTAAGACAAGATTTCTTAGACAAGATTCTAGACAAGACAAGACTGGACTGGACTTTTAAACTAGACAAGACAAGACTGGGCTGGATTTTTAAACACCGGACTGGATTCTGCACACTGAATTCTAGACAGGACTGGATTTTTAAACACCGGACTGAATTCCGCACACTGAATTCTAGACAGGACTGGATTCTAAACACCGGACTGGATTCTGCACACTGAATTCTAGACAGGACTGGATTCTAGACAAGACACTGGACTGGGCCAAAAAAGAAAAAGCTTTATTTCTTTTTTGTTGTATGGCTGGTGATAATGTTAGGTTCCTGGTGCTCAGAACAAGGGAGATGTTGCGTAGTGAGTCCTGAGCACCAGAACGTGACGCTGAAATAAGGTGTGGTGTGGAAATAGCCCCTAGCACCCTACCTCCGTTGTTTTACCCGTGTGGTCAGTTCACGCCTGAGTGACTATGGTTTCTTGGGCCCACGGCAGCCGCGTTTGAAGGGCGGATTATGTCTGCCCAACTCCGATGCCCCCAGGTCTTAGCGTGAGACAAGGCGTGAACCGAGACAGGATAATAACAAGGGGACCTCTGACTAAAACAACAGAAAGCTAGGGGCTACTAACTACCCTAAAACTAAATATATGTGCGGCACGCCGCCAAAGGAAAAGAACAACCAAGGAAATGCTGTCCACTCGCCGACACAATACTGTTGTGTACCGGCGGTGACAGCATAAGCAGAACCCTCTGCAAAACACCAGTAACAAAATATAACCAAAGAATACTGCGGCCTAGGCCGACGGACGCGGCAAAGCCGCTACTCACGGAACCGGTACAAACACTGGCAAACGGACAGGAACCCCCAATGTAGCCGACACAGACTCTCAGAACCGGAGGACAGGCAGAATCCCAAACGACAGACCGGTGGACACCAAGAAGCCAGAAACTCCACTAGGCACAGACAAAGCCACAGGACTCCTGGACAGGAACACTTCACGGCAGAACACAGGAACCAGCTAGACAGACACTGCTAGACAGGAGCTCAGGAACTGGCAGGGACTAGCTCAGAACTCAAGAACTCTGGAACCTTGGAAATATCACCAGCGTCTGTGAATTGCACTGAGCCAGAATATAACAGAGAGTCTTAATTAATTATGTCGTGCAGCTGCCCTGCTGCACAACTGAGAGGTGCAATCAACAGACAGGTGAGGCTGAACACATGGGAACAAGCTGCAATTACACAGACTCACCACCGGCAGCAAACAAGAATCTTCTTAAACCAGAGCAACGGGAAATCCTGGCCTGCAAGACAACTTATAAACATAGAATAGGAATGAACCACTACCTGTGGTTCATAAAAGTACCCTCTCTTTAAGGGTGAGCTCCGAACACCCCATGACACCCACGGGGAACATAAACAGAAGTATTAACATAAAATTCAAAACAGGAATGAGCAACAGCCATGGCTCATAACACACCTGGCCCATCTTGGAGTGGCACTGCAGTGTCAGGCAGGATGGCACTTCAAAAAAATTGTCCCTAAAAAACACATGATGCAAAGAAAAATTAAAGAAAAAAGAGGTGCAAGATGGAATTGTCCTTGGGCCCTCCCACCCACCCTTATGTTGTATAAACAGGACATGCACACTTTAACGAACCCATCATTTCAGCGACAGGGTCTGCCATACGACTGTGACTGAAATGACTGGTTGGTTTGGGCCCCCACCAAAAAAAAAACAATCAATCTCTCCTTGCACAAACTGGCTCTACAGAGGCAAGATGTCCACCTCATCATCATCCTCCGATTCCTCACCCCTTTCACTGTGTACATCCCCCTCCTCACAGATTATTAATTCGTCCCCACTGGAATCCACTATCTCAGGTCCCTGTGTACTTTGTGGAGGCAATTGCTGCTGGTGAATGTCTCCACGGAGGAATTGATTATAATTCATTTTGATGAACATCATCTTCTCCACATTTTCTGGAAGTAACCTCGTACGCCGATTGCTGACAAGGTGAGCTGCTGCACTAAACACTCTTTCGGAGTACACACTGGAGGGAGGGCAACTTAGGTAGATTAAAGCCAGTTTGTGCAAGAGCCTCCCTACTGCTTCTTTTTCCTGCCAGTATACGTACGGACTGTCTGACGTGCCTACTTGGATGCGGTCACTCATATAATCCTCCACCATTCTTTCAATGGTGAGAGAATCATATGAAGTGACAGTAGACGACATGTCAGTAATCGTTGGCAGGTCCTTCAGTCCGGACCAGATGTCAGCACTCGCTCCAGACTGCCCTGCATCACCGCCAGCGGGTGGGCTCTGAATTCTTAGCCTTTTCCTCGCACCCCCAGTTGCGGGAGAATGTGAAGGAGGAGATGTTGACGGGTCACGTTCCGCTTGACTTGACAATTTTCTCACCAGCAGGTCTTTGAACCTCTGCAGACTTGTGTCTGCCGGAAAGAGAGATACAACGTAGGTTTTAAATCTAGGATCGAGCACGGTGGCCAAAATGTAGTGCTCTGATTTCAACAGATTGACCACCCGTGAATCCTGGTTAAGCGAATTAAGGGCTCCATCCACAAGTCCAACATGCCTAGCGGAATCACTCTGTTTTAGCTCCTCCTTCAATGTCTTCAGCTTCTTCTGCAAAAGCCTGATGAGGGGAATGACCTGACTCAGGCTGGCAGTGTCTGAACTGACTTGACGTGTGGCTAGTTCAAAGGGTTGCAGAACCTTGCACAACGTTGAAATCATTCTCCACTGCGCTTGAGTCAGGTGCATTCCCCCTCCTTTGCCTATATCATGGCCAGATGTATAGGCTTGAATGGCCTTTTGCTGCTCCTCCATCCTCTGAAGCATATAGAGGGTTGAATTCCACCTCGTTACCACCTCTTGCTTCAGATGATGGCAGGGCAGGTTCAGGACTGTTTGGTGGTGCTCCAGTCTTCTGTACGCGGTGGCTGAATGCCGAAAGTGGCCCGCAATTCTTCGGGCCACCGACAGCATCTCTTGCACGCCCCTGTCGTTTTTTAAATAATTCTGCACCACCAAATTCAATGTATGTGCAAAACATGGGACGTGCTGGAATTTGCCCAGATGTAATGCACGCACAATATTGCTGGCATTGTCCGATGTCACAAACCCCCAGGAGAGTCCAATTGGGGTAAGTCATTCTGCGATGATCTTCCTCAGTTTCCGTAAGAGGTTGTCAGCTGTGTGCCTCTTCTGGAAAGCGGTGATACAAAGCGTAGCCTGCCTAGGAACGAGTTGGCGTTTGCGAGATGCTGCTACTGGTGCCGCTGCTGCTGTTCTTGCTGCGGGAGGCAATACATCTACCCAGTGGGCTGTCACAGTCATATAGTCCTGAGTCTGCCCTGCTCCACTTGTCCACATGTCCGTGGTTAAGTGGACATTGGGTACAACTGCATTTTTTAGGACACTGGTGACTCTTTTTCTATGGTCTGTTGTTAGGGTCTCCTGCCCTGTGCTGCCACGTCGTCATGGCAACCGGGAGACAAGTGCTAGCGGAGTAACCTGAGCGCAGCTGATACTCCGGTTCGGGTCTTTTGCTGTGCAGTGGTTATAGGCTCTGTGCACGGCAGGGGATCCGGTGCTGGTTTTTGTGCTCACAGTCTGTGAGGTCTGAGTGGGGCGTGGACAGCACCTGCTTTATAAGGCCTCTTCTCAGGGTAAGCAGATGCTGCTGAATCTTTGTTGGTTAGTCAGTTCATGAAAGTTAGCCAGTACTGTGTAGCTTTGTATTTGTTTGTTGCTTACTGCAAATAGGCCTGGGGATTTGGTATTACACTCTGCCAATCCAGACCTAGCAGTAAGACTGGAGTCAGTCGTTTAGCTTGCTGGGGTTCTGTTACTACTCTGTGAACTTAGCAAGTTTGTGGCTGTATTCTAAGACTTGCCTGTCTAATCCTGTCTCACTGTGCTAGGTGTCAGGGGTCAGTTTAGTGGCAGTAAGCTGAACCTGTGCACTGCAAGTGAGAATTAGGATTGTGGAGACTCTCCTTGTGTCTATCATTCCATCTCTGACCAAGGAGTTTACTGCCACACCCGTTGGTAACCCTTTAGGGTTTTGCTGTTGCCCTTAGCAACAGCATTTCGGGTTCTCTACGTATTAAAACACAACATCTTGCTTTTCCCATCTGAGCAGTTCTAATACAAGGGAGATACCCAGTTCCTTAGCCTCTGGGCTTCTCTGTTCACTTTGTGTGTATTTTGTTACCCTATCACCTTCTGTGTACGTTATGTCATATTCCCCAGTCTGTCTGTGAGTCCATTTGTTTTGCATAACAGTTCAAACACCAGTACATTCCTGCAGGCACTGGAGTGCATAACAGTTCTGACACCAGTACTTTCCTGCAGGCACTGGTGTGCATAACATATTCAGCAGCCTAATACTCCTGTTGAAATTTTGTGGGAATATGGAGCATACCCCTCAAAATACGTTGCAACAGGTGGTCGATCAGGTGCAGGTCCTGACTCGACAATTTAATGATTTGTCCATTAAAATGCACACCTCCCAGGCTGCTGGCGGAGCTCCCGCAGCAGCAGCACCTGCAGGGGTTAAGGAGCCGAAAGTAAATCTCCCGGATCGTTTTTCTGGAGATCGCTCGCAGTTCTTTTGTTTCAAGGAGAGCTGCAAGCTATACTTCTGGCTTAGGCCTCAGTCTTCTTGGTCGGAGATTCAGCGGGTGGGCATAGTGATTTCCTTGCTACAAGGAGACCCACAGGTCTGGGCATATGGGTTGCAGCCTGACTGTCCGTCGCTTAAAAGTGTTGATGCTTTTTTTACGGCACTGGGCATGTTGTATGATGACCCTGACAAGACGGCCTCAGCCGAGGCTCAGATTTCGATCCTTAAGCAAGGGCGAAGGCCAGTTGAGGTTTACTGTACGGAGTTTCGGAGGTTGGCCCATGATACCCAGTGGAATGACCCAGCCCTGAGACACCAGTACCGAAGAGGTCTTTCTAACCAGATAAAGGACCAACTGGTACAATATCCCTTGCCTGATAGCTTGGATCAGCTCATGCAGTTATCCATCCGGGTGGATAGACGGCTGAGAGAGCGTAGGCTTGAAAGGGAGACTGAGATTTCCTTCCTTCCCAAGGGAACCTCAGACTCTGAGGAATTTTCTGAGGAGCCTATGCAGATTGGGGCTACCCGCCTCTCCTCGCGTGAGAAGACGCGGAGGAGACAGCAGGGGTTGTGTTTGTACTGTGGGAATAAAGGTCATGTGGTAGTATCATGCCCAGAAAAGCCGGAAAACTTCAGGGCCTGAGGGTGATGGGAAATATCCTGTCAGGCCAGAAGTCAGAATTTCCCAAGAAGACTTTTATCATTCCGGTGACCTTGAAGATCCTCGGTCAAACTGTCAAGACTGAGGCCTTTGTGGACAGTGGGGCCGACGGGGTTTTTATGGACCGCCAATTCGCCCTGAAACACTCTGTTCCCTTAGTACCCTTGGCATCGGAAATTGAGATTTGTGGGTTAAACGGGGAACCATTATCCCAAGGTAAAATTACCTCTTGCACTAGCCAGATTTCTTTGTTTATTGGAGCCACACACTCTGAAAAATTGTCCTTTTATGTGACTGTCTGTACTTTTGCCCCATTGGTGTTGGGGTTACCCTGGTTAAGGGCCCACAATCCTCAATTTGACTGGGTCTCTGGGGAGATTCTTAGTTGGGGTACTGATTGTTTCAGGAGTTGCTTGAGCCTTCCAGTCAGGCTCTCGCAGCTAAGTTTGCCAGGATTGCCAGGGTGTTATGCAGATTTTGCGGACGTGTTCTCCAAAAAAGTTGCAGAGGTACTACCTCCCCATCGCCCCTATGACTGTGCCATTGATTTGTTGCCAAATGCTAAGCTTCCCAAGAGCAGGTTGTACTCCCTGTCACGTCCTGAGACTCAGGCTATGGCAGAGTACATTCAGGAGAACTTGGCTAAGGGATTTATCAGACCTTCACAGTCTCCAGTTGGGTCGGGGTTCTTCTTCGTGGGTAAAAAGGACGGTTCGTTGCGACCCTGCATCGACTTCAGGGAATTGAACTGTATCACGATTAAAAACTCATACCCACTGCCTCTCATTTCGGTCTTGTTTGACCAGCTTCGTACTGCCACCATTTTTTCTAAGATTGACCTACGCGGTGCGTACAATCTAATCCGAATAAGAGAGGGGGATGAATGGAAGACTGCCTTTAATACCCACTCAGGGCATTATGAATATTTGGTGATGCCTTTTGGGCTCTGTAATGCCCCGGCAGTCTTCCAGGATTTCATGAATGATGTGCTCAGGGAATATTTGGATAGATTCTTAGTTGTATACTTAGATGACATCCTAATCTTCTCCCATTCCCTGGAGGAACATCGGAAGCATGTACGCTTAGTCCTCCAGAAACTCAGAGACCACCGGCTTGGGGCGAAGCTGGAGAAGTGCGAATTTGAAGTTCAGCAAATCGCATTTCTAGGATATATTATCTCCCCAGAAGGTTTCCAAATGGAGGGTTCCAAGGTACAGGCAGTCCTGGATTGGGTGCAGCCCACTAGTTTGAAGGCGCTTCAGCGTTTCCTGGGCTTTGTGAATTTTTATAGACGATTTATCGCTGGATTTTCGTCTATAGTGGCGCCCTTGGTGGCACTCACTAAGAAAGGGGCGGATGTTGCTCACTGGTCTTGTGAGGCTAAAGCGGCTTTTGCCCGTCTCAAAAGGGCATTTGTTTCGGCCAAGGTGCTGCGACACCCAGATCCAGAGCGTCCTTTTGTGGTGGAGGTGGATGCCTCTGAGATGGGTATTGGGGCAGTGCTTTCTCAGATGGGAGTGTCTGATAATCGCCTTCATCCCTGTGCTTACTTTTCCCGTAAATTTTCGCCTGCCGAGATGAATTATGACGTGGGTAACCGGGAATTGTTGGCTATTAAGGATGCACTCGAGGAGTGGAGACACTGGCTTGAGGGGGCTAAGTTTGTGGTCTCAATTCTCACTGACCATAAGAATCTGGCATATTTAGAGTCAGCGAAGCGTCTCAATGCCAGGCAGGCACGATGGGCTTTGTTTTTTGCTCGCTTTAATTTTTTGATAACATATCGCCCTGGGTCAAAAAACATCAAGGCTGATGCGCTCTCGCAGAGTTTTGCTCCAATCCAGGAGACCACCGAGGAGCCGTTGCCCATTGTTTCCCCATCATGTATTAAAGTGGGCATTACCCAGGACCTCTTATCATTAGTCCTTAGAGCACAGGAGCAGGCTCCTCCAGACCTTCCGGTAGGTCTTTTGTTTGTGCCTCCTAGGTTAAGACAGCGAGTGTTCCTGGAATTCCATGCCAAGAAGTCGGCAGGTCACCCGGGTATTGCCAGAACTCGGGAGTTGCTATCTAGGGCGGTGTGGTGGCCCTCGGTGGCTAAGGATGTGGATCAGTGGGTTCGGGCATGTGACATCTGTGCCCGAAATAAGACTCCTAGAGGGGTTCCTGTTGGCCCATTACATCCACTCTCTATCCCATCTAAGCCATGGACCCACATTTCAATGGATTTTGTGGTGGACTTGCCCAAATCCTCGGGGATGATAGCCATCTGGGTTGTCGTTGACAGGTTTTCGAAGATGACGCACTTCGTTCCACTGGTTGGGCTGCCATCGGCCAGACGCCTGTCTGAATTATTTATGCTGCATGTTGTGCGTCTCCACGGGTTGCCACTTGATGTGGTCTCTGACCGCGGATCCCAGTTTGTGGCCAAATTCTGGAGGGCATTTTGTTCCGATCTCCAGATTTCTGTCAGCTTGTCGTCAGGCTACCATCCGCAGTCTAATGGGCAGACTGAAAGGGTGAACCAGTCCTTGGAGCAGTTCCTCAGGTGTTATGTCTCCAAGTGTCAGACTGACTGGGTTGCTCATCTGTCCATGGCGGAGTTTGCCTATAACAACGCGGCTCACTCTGCTACAGGGATCTCTCCCTTCCTTTGTGTGTATGGGCATCATCCTAAGGCCAATTCTTTTGACCCCCTGGACTCCACGCCTGGTGGTTCCTCTGTGGTTTCGGTCCTTAGAGGTATTTGGCGGAAAGTGAAGAAAGCCCTTGTGTCTGTGTCATTAGTGACCAAAAGGGTTTTTGATAAGCGGAAAAGACCCTGCAGCTTCAAATTAGGAGACTTCGTCTGGTTGTCTACCAAGAATTTGAAGTTGAGACAGCCATCTCATAAGTTAGGCCCCCGGTTCATCGGCCCTTATAAGATCACCAGGGTTATCAATCCGGTGGCATTTCAGTTAGATCTGCCCCGTTCTTTGGGTATCAATAAAACATTTCATTGTTCCCTTTTAAAACGGGCGATTAGTAATCCTTCTTCCAGTGGAAGACCTTCCCCTCTTCTGATACGTGGCCAGAGGGAGTTTGTTGTTGAAAGGATTCTTGACTCCAAGGTGGTTCGGGGTCGGCTGTCATTTTTGGTGCACTGGAAGGGGTATGGCCCGGAGGAGCGGTCGTGGGTGCGCAGTTGTGATCTTCATGCCCCAAGACTGATACGCTCTTTCTTCTCGCAGTTCCCCGATAAACCCGGTGGTAGGGGTTCTTTGACCCCTCGTCAGAGGGGGGGGTACTGTTAGGGTCTCCTGCCCTGTGCTGCCACGTCATCATGGCAACCGGGAGACAAGTGCTAGCGGAGTAACCTGAGCGCAGCTGATACTCCGGTTCGGGTCTTTTGCTGTGCAGTGGTTATAGGCTCTGTGCACGGCAGGGGATCCGGTGCTGGTTTTTGTGCTCACAGTCTGTGAGGTCTGAGTGGGGCGTGGACAGCACCTGCTTTATAAGGCCTCTTCTCAGGGTAAGCAGATGCTGCTGAATCTTTGTTGGTTAGTCAGTTCATGAAAGTTAGCCAGTACTGTGTAGCTTTGTATTTGTTTGTTGCTTACTGCAAATAGGCCTGGGGATTTGGTATTACACTCTGCCAATCCAGACCTAGCAGTAAGACTGGAGTCAGTCGTTTAGCTTGCTGGGGTTCTGTTACTACTCTGTGAACTTAGCAAGTTTGTGGCTGTATTCTAAGACTTGCCTGTCTAATCCTGTCTCACTGTGCTAGGTGTCAGGGGTCAGTTTAGTGGCAGTAAGCTGAACCTGTGCACTGCAAGTGAGAATTAGGATTGTGGAGACTCTCCTTGTGTCTATCATTCCATCTCTGACCAAGGAGTTTACTGCCACACCCGTTGGTAACCCTTTAGGGTTTTGCTGTTGCCCTTAGCAACAGCATTTCGGGTTCTCTACGTATTAAAACACAACATCTTGCTTTTCCCATCTGAGCAGTTCTAATACAAGGGAGATACTCAGTTCCTTAGCCTCTGGGCTTCTCTGTTCACTTTGTGTGTATTTTGTTACCCTATCACCTTCTGTGTACGTTATGTCATATTCCCCAGTCTGTCTGTGAGTCCATTTGTTTTGCATAACAGTTCAAACACCAGTACATTCCTGCAGGCACTGGAGTGCATAACAGTTCTGACACCAGTACTTTCCTGCAGGCACTGGTGTGCATAACATCTGTGTACATTTTCGGTATCGCCTGCCTAGAGAAATGGAACCTAGATGGTATTTGGTACCGGAGGCACAGTACCTCAATCAAGTCTCTAGTTGCCTTGAATTAACGGTGGATACCGGAACCACGTTTCTCACCGCCCAGGCTGCCAAGGCCTGAGTTATCTGCTTTGCAGCAGGATGACTGCTGTGATATTTCATCTTCCTCGCAAAGGACTGTTGGACAGTCAATTGCTTACTGGAAGTAGTACAAGTGGTCTTCCGACTTCCCCTCTGGGATGACGATCGTCTCCCAGCAGCTACAACAGCAGCGCCAGCAGCAGTAGGCGTTACACTCAAGGATGCATCGGAGGAATCCCAGGCAGGAGAGGACTCGTCAGACTTGCCAGTGACATGGCCTGCAGGACTATTGGCTTTCCTGGGTAAGGAGGAAATTGACACTGAGGGAGTTGGTGGTGTGGTTTGCAGGAGCTTGGTTACAAGAGGAAGGGATTTAGTGGTCAGTGGACTGCTTCCGCTGTCACCCAAAGTTTTTGAACTTGTCACTGACTTATGATGAATGCGCTGCAGGTGACGTATAAGGGAGGATGTTCCGAGGTGGTTAACGTCCTTACCCCTACTTATTACAGCTTGACAAAGGCAACACACGGCTTGACACCTGTTGTCCGCATTTGTGTTGAAATAATTCCACACCGAAGAGCTGATTTTTTTTGTATTTTGACCAGGCATATTCGTCCCACGGACAACAGGTGTCTCCCCGGGTGCCTGACTTAAACAAACCACCTCACCATCAGAATCCTCCTTGTCAATTTCCTCCCCAGCGCCAGCAACACCCATATCCTCATCCTGGTGTACTTCAACAGTGATATCTTCAATTTGACTATCAGGAACTGGACTGCGGTTGCTCCTTCCAGCACTTGCAGGGGGCGTGCAAATGGTGGAAGGCGCAAGCTCTTCCTGTCCAGTGTTGGGAAGGTCAGGCATCGCAACCGACACAATTGGACTCTCCTTGGGGATTTGTGATTTAGAAGAACGCACAGTTCTTTGCTGTGCTTTTGCCAGCTTAAGTCTTTTCATTTTTCTAGCGAGAGGATGAGTGCTTCCATCCTCATGTGAATCTGAACCACTAGCCATGAACATAGGCCAGGGCCTCAGCCGTTCCTTGCCACTCCGTGTCGTAAATGGCATATTGGCAAGTTTACGCTTCTCATCAGATGCTTTCAATTTTGATTTTTGGGTCATTTTACTGAACTTTTGTTTTTTGGATTTTACATGCTCTCTTCTATGACATTGGGCATCGGCCTTGGCAGACGACGTTGATGGCATTTCATCGTCTCTGCCATGACTAGTGGCAGCAGCTTCAGCACGAGGTGGAAGTGGATCTTGATCTTTCCCTATTTTAACCTCCACATTTTGTTCTCCATTTTTTAATGTGTGGATTTATATACCAGTATCAATAGCAATGGCCTACTACTATATATACTGCGCACAACTGAAATGCACCACAGGTATGGATGGATAGTATACTTGACGACACAGAGGTAGGTAGAGCAGTGGCCTTCCGTACCGTACTGCTATATATACTGGTGGTCACTGTGTCAGCAAACTGCAAAACTAAAATGCACCACAGGTATAGAATCTAGATGGATAGTATACTTAATGATGACACAGAGGTAGGTACAGCAGTGGCCTTCCGTACCGTACTGCTATAAATAGTATACTGGTGGTCACTGTGTCAGCAAACTGCAAAACTAAAATGCACCACAGGTATAGAATGTAGATGGATAGTATACTTAATGACAACACAGAGGTAGGTACAGCAGTGGCCTTCCGTACCGTACTGCTATATATAGTATACTGGTGGTCACTGTGTCAGCAAACTGCAAAACTAAAATGCACCACAGGTATAGAATGTAGATGGCTAGTATACTAAATGACGACACAGAGGTAGGTACAGCAGTGGCCTTCCGTACCGTACTGCTATATATAGTATACTGGTGGTCACTTAGTCAGCAAACTGCAAAACTAAAATGCACCACAGGTATAGAATGTAGATGGATAGTATACTTAATGACGACACAGAGGTAGGTACAGCAGTGGCCTTCCGTACCGTACTGCTATATATACTGGTGGTCACTGTGTCAGCAAACTGCACAACTGAAATGCACCACAGGTATAGAATCTAGATAGATAGTATACTTAATGACGACACAGAGGTAGGTACAGCAATGGCCTACTGTACCGTAATGCTATATATTATATACTGGTGGTCACTGGTGAGCAAAACTCTGCACTGTACTCCTCCTATATAATATTATACTGGTGGTCACCAGTCCCCACAATAAAGCAGCACACTGAGCACAGATATGGAGTGTTTTTCAGGCAGACAACGTATACTGGTGGTCACTGTCAGCAAAACTCTGCACTGTACTCCTGCTATATAATACAGCTGCTCCCCAGTCCCGACAATTAAGCAGTGTGAGCACAGATATATGCAGCACACTGAGCACAGATATGGAGCGTTTTTTTTCAGGCAGAGAACGGATAACTGGTGGTCACTGATCAGCAAAACTCTGCACTGTACTCCTCCTATATTATACAGCTGCTCCCCAGCCCTCCCCACAATTAAGCAATAATGCACAATCAAGTTCAACAATAACGGAGAGGACGCCAGCCACGTCCTCTCCCTAACATTTCCAATGCACGAGTGAAAATGGTGGCAACGCGCGGCTGCTTATATAGAATCCGAATCTCACGAGAATTCGACAGCGGGATGATGACGTTCGGGCGCGCTCGGGTTAACCGAGCCATATGGGAGAATCCGAGTATGGCTCGGACCCATGTAAAAAGGGTGAAGTTCGGGGGGGTTCGGTTTCCGAGAAACCGAACCCGCTCATCACTAACCGATTCTGAACCTAAAGTCCCTCAATCCATACTTGAAAACGTTCAAGTTCAAGATGATCTCTTCGAGCTGTAATCTCCAGCTTAGAAGGGGGGGATTTCATGGCGTCAGTCGACATAAAGGATGCTTACTTACACATCCCGATATATCCTCCTCATCAGGCATTCCTGAGATTTGCAGTGCAGGATTGTCATTACCAATTTCAGACGTTGCCGTTTGGACTTTCCACGGCCCCGAGGGTTTTCACCAAGGTTATGGCGGAAATGATGGTACTCCTTTGCAAGCAAGGGGTCACAATTATCCCATACTTGGACGATCTCCTGATAAAGGCGAGATCAAAGGAAAAGTTGCTAAGAAATGTGGAACTCTCCCTGTCGGTTCTGCGACATCACGGTTGGATTCTAAATTTGCCGAAGTCTCAGTTGACCCCGACAAATCGGCTGCCCTTCTTGGGCATGATCCTAGACACAGAACTACAGAGAGTGTTTCTTCCGGCGGACAAAGCTCTGGAAATCCAGGCCATGGTCAAGGAACTTCTGAGACCAGCAAGTGTGTCGATTCATCAAAGCACTCGTGTGCTAGGGAAGATGGGCGCGACTTACGAAGCCATTCCGTTTGGCAGGTTTCATGCTCGGGTGTTCCAGTGGGACTTGCTGAACAAATGGTCCGGGTCTCACCTGCACATGCACCGGAAAATAAGTCTATCTTCCAGAGCCAGGATCTCTCTCCTGTGGTGGCTGCAAGGCTCTCATCTTCTAGAGGGACGCCGATTCGGAATCCAGGACTGGGTTCTGTTGACCACGGATGCAAGTCTCCGAGGCTGGGGGGCAGTCACGCAAGGAATAAGTTTCCAGCAAAGATGGTCAAGCCAGGAGTCTTGTCTCCACATAAATGTTCTCGAGTAAAGAGCCATTTGCAATGGCCTCCTGCAAGCGAGAAACCTTCAGGGTCTTCCTGTCCTGATCCAGTCGGACAACATAACAGCGGTGGCGTACGTAAACCGCCAAGGCGGAACAAGAAACAGGGCGGCGATGGAGGAAGCCACAAGAATTCTCCGCTGGGCGGAACAGCACGTGAGCGCTCTGTCAGCAGTCTTCCTCCCGGGCGTGGACAACTGGGAAGCAGACTTCCTCAGTAGACACGATCTCCATCCGGGAGAGTGGGCTCTTCATCAAGAGGTATTCGCAGAAGTGACAAGGCGTTGGGGCATTCCTCTGATAGACATGATGGCGCCTCGCCTCAACAAGAAGCTTCCGAATTATTGTTCCAGGTCGAGGAATCCTCAAGCCTGTGCGGTGGACACCCTAGTAACTCCGTGGGTGTTTTGGTCGGTGTATGTGTTCCCTCGGCTTCCTCTCATTCCCAGGGTGTTGAGGATCATAAGACGAACAAGGGTTCAGGCTATACTCGTCGCTCCAGATTGGCCTCGGAGGGCCTGGTATCCGGATCTTCAGGAATTACTAGTGGAAGATCCCTGGCTGCTTCCTCTAAGAGAGGACCTGTTACTCCAGGGGCCATGCGTGTTCTTGGACTTACCGTGGCTGCGTTTGACGGCGTGGAAGTTGAACGCCAGATCCTAGCCCGGAAGGGTATTCCCGGGGAGGTCATCCCCACTTTCCTTAAGGCTAGGAAGGAGGTCACGGTGAAACATTATCACCGTATTTGGAGAAAATATGTGTCTTGGTGTGAAACCAAAGCAGCTCCTGCGGAGGAGTTTCACTTGGGTCGTTTCCTCCACTTTTTGCAGGCAGGCGTGGATGCAGGCCTGAAATTGGGTTCCATCAAGGTGCAGATTTTGGCTTTATATTTATTTTCTTTCAAAAAGAATTGGCCGCCCTTCCTGAGGTTCAGACTTTCGTGAAGGGAGTGCTGCATATCCATCCTCCGTTTGTGCCACCCGTGGCACCGTGGGATCTTGAAGTGGTGTTACAGTTTCTTATGTCTCACTGGTTTGAACCTTTGCGTAAGGTTGAGTTAAAGTTTCTCACTTGGAAAGTGGACATGCTTTTGGCCTTGGCGTCTGCCAGACGAGTGTCAGAATTGGCGGCTTTGTCTCACAAAAGCCCATATTTGATTTTTCATGTCGATAGAGCGGAATTGAGGACTCGTCAACAATTTCTGCCGAAGGTGGTTTCTTCGTTTCACATAAATCAACCTATTGTGGTGCCTGTGGCTATGGATGCTGTGGCAGTTCCAAAATCTCTTGATGTCGTAAGAGCTTTGAAAATTTATGTCGCCAGAACGGCTCTGGTTAGGAAAACGGAAGCTCTGTTTATCCTGTATACTTCCAACAAGATTAGAAATCCTGCTTCCAAGCAGACTATTGCACGCTGGATTTGTAATACGATTCAGCACGCTCATTCTTCGGCTGGGTTGCCGTTGCCGAAGTCAGTAAAGGCCCATTCTGCCAGGAAGGTGGGCTCTTCTTGGGCGGCTGCCCGAGGGGTCTCGGCACTTCAACTTTGCCGAGCAGCTACATGGTCGGGTTCAAACACTTTTGCTAGATTCTACAAGTTTGATACCCTGGCTGATGAGGACCTCATGTTTGCTCAATCGGTGCTGCAGAGTCGTCCGCACTCTCCCGCCCGCTCTGGAGCTTTGGTATAGACCCCATGGTCCTTTTGGAGTCCCCAGCATCCTCTAGGACGTAAGAGAAAATTGGATTTTAATACCTACCGGTAAATCCTTTTCTCCTAGTCCGTAGAGGATGCGTGAAGGGTGGAGTACACACTTCACGAAAGTCTGAACCTCTGGAAGGGCGGCCAATTATTTTTGAAAGAAAATAAATAAGGCCGAAATCTGCACTTTAATGGAACCTAATTTTAGGCCTGCATCCACACCTGCCTGCAAAAAATGGAGGAAACGACCCAGCTGAAACTCTTCCGTAGGAGCCTTCTTGGATTCACACCAAGACACATACTTTCTCCAAATACGGTGATAATGCTTCGCCGTAACCTCCTTTCTAGCCTTAAGCAGAGTGGGGATGACTTCCCCGGGAATACCCTTTCGAGCTAGGATTTGGCGTTCAACCTCCACACCGTCAAACGCAACCGCGGTAAGTCCTGGAAGACGCACGGCCCCTGCAGTAACAGATCCTCTCTGAGAGGAAGAGACCAGGGATCTTCTATGAGTAATTCCTGAAGATCCGGATACCAGGCCCTCCATGGCCAATCTGGAACAATGAGTATCGCCTGAACTCTTGTTCTTCTTATGATCCTTATCACTCTTGGAATGATTGGAAGTGGAGGAAACACATATACCGACTGAAACACCCAGGGAGTTACTAGGGCGTCCACTGCACTGGCTTGAGGGTCCCTCGACCTGGAACAATATCTCTGAAGCTTCTTGTGGAGGCGAGACACCATCATGTCTATTTGAGGAATTCCCCAACGACTTGTCACTTCTGCAAAGACCTCTTGATGAAGACCCCACTCTCCTGGATGGAGATCGTGTCTGCTGAGGAAATCTGCTTCCCAGTTGTCCACGCCCGGAAGGAAGACCACTGACAGAGCGCTTACATGCTTTTCCACCCAGCGGAGAACTTTTGTGGCCTCCGCCATCACCGCTCTGCTCTTTGTTCCGCCCTGGCGGTTTATGTACGCCACTGCTGTTACGTTGTCCGACTGAATCAGGACAGGTAGACCTCGAAGAAAGTGTTCCGCTTGTAGAAGGCCATTGTAGATGGCTCTTAATTCCAGAACGTTTATGTGTAGACAAGCTTCCTAGCTTGACCATTTTCCCTGGAAATTTTTTCCCTGTGTGACTGCTCCCCAGCCTCGGAGACTTGCATCCGTGGTCACCAGGACCCAATCCTGGATCCCAAACCTGCGTCCCTCTAGGAGGTGAAAACTTTGAAGCCACCACAGGAGAGATATTCTGGTCCTGGAAGATAGGCTTATTTTCCGGTGCATGTGCAGACGCGGACCACTTGTCTAACAGGTCCCACTGAAACACCCAGGCATGAAACCTGCTGAACGGAATGGCTTCGTAGGCTGCAACCATCTTCGCCAACACCCGAGTGCATTGATGAATCGACACTCTTGCCGGTTTCAGTATTTCCTTGACCATGTTCTGGATTTCCAGAGCTTTTTCCGTTGGGAGAAACACTCTCTGTAGTTCCGTGTCCAGGATCATGCCCAAGAAAGACAGCCGTGTCATCGGCATCAACTGTGACTTTGGCAAATTTAGGATCCAACCATGTTGTTGCAGAACTGTCAGGGAGAGCACCACGTTTCTTAGCAACTGCTCCTTTGATCTCGCCTTTATCAGGAGATCGTCCAAGTACGGGATAATTGTGACACCCTGCTTGCGTAGGAGTACCATCATTTCCGCCATTACTTTGGTGAAGACTCTCGGAGCCGTGGAAAGACCAAACGGCAACGTCTGAAATTGGTAATGACAATCCTGAACTGCAAACCTCAGGAAAGCTTGATGCGGAGTATATATTGGGACATGTAAGTAGGCATCTTTTATGTCGACTGACGCCATAAAATCCCCCCCCTTCCAGACTGGAGATCACTGCTCGAAGAGATTCCATCTTGAACTTAAAACTTTTCAAATATAGATTGACGGATTTTAGGTTCAGGATCGGTCTGACCGACCCATCCGGCTTTGGTACGACAAACAGGCTTGAATAAAACCCTTCTCCCCATTGAGACGGGGGTACCGTGACAATGACACTCTGTTGACACAGCTTTTGTATCGCAGCGCACACTACTTCCCTTTCTGGGAGAGAAACTGGCAAGGCTGATTTGAACAATCGGTGGGGGGGCACGTCTTGAAACTCCAGTTTGTACCCTTGGGACACTATTTCTAACACCCAATGATCCAGGCCCGAGTGAAACCAGACCTGACTGAAGAGTCGGAGACGTGTCCCCACTGGTACGGACTCCCGTAGAGGAGCACCAGCGTCATGCGGTGGACTTGGCAGAAGCCGGGGAGGACTTCTGCTTCTGGGAACCTGGCACAGCAGGCGACCTTTTTCCCCTTCCTCTACCCTTTAAGGCAAAGAAGGATGACCCTCTTCCTGTTTTGTATTTATTAGGCCGAAAGGACTGCATCTGATAATGCGGCATCTTTTTCTGTTGTGCAGGAACATAACGAAGAAATTATGACTTACCCGCTGTAGCTGTAGACACCAGATCAGCGAGGCCGTCACCAAACAAGACACCACCTTTATACGGGAGAGCATCCATAGCTTTCTTAGAGTCGGCATCAGCATTCCATTGATGGAGCCACAGCGCTCTCCTGGCCGAGACGACCATGGCATTGGCCCTTGATCCCAAGAGGCCAATATCCCTCACCGAATCCTTTAGGTAAGCTGCAGCGTCCCTGATATAACCAAGAGTCAAAAGAATGCTATCCCTATCCAGGGTATCCATGTCAGACGCCAAATTATCTGCCCACTTACCAATAGCACTACTCACCCATGCCGACGCCACGGCAGGTCTGAGCAGCGCACCCGTAGTGGCATAAATGGATTTTAAGGTAGTTTCCTGCCTACAATCCGCAGGGTCCTTTAGGGCAGCTGTGTCAGGAGACGGAAGCACCACCTTTTGGACAGTCGTGATAGAGCCTTGTCCAC
The DNA here is from genome assembly GCF_028390025.1 of Pseudophryne corroboree. Lineage (NCBI taxonomy): Eukaryota > Metazoa > Chordata > Amphibia > Anura > Myobatrachidae > Pseudophryne > Pseudophryne corroboree. The sequence continues at coordinate 697,741,676 of NC_086449.1, read as the reverse complement.
ATTAGGAGATGGCTCCGACTTTTCCCTGTCGTCAGAGGGGAAAGGATATGCCATTAGAATTCTCTTGGGAATCTGCCACCTTTTGTCTGGAGATTCCCAAGCTTTTTCAGAAAGAGTGTTCAGCTCATGAGAGGGGGGAAACGTCACCTCAGGCTTTTTACCCTTATACAAACAAACCCTTGTATCAGGAACAGTAGGTTCTTCTGAAATATGCAAAATGTCTTTTATTGCCACAATCATGTACTGAATACTCTTAACCAGTTTCGGATTTAAACTGGCCTCACTATAGTCGACACTGGAATCAGAGTCCGTGTCGGTATCAGTATCCGCCATCTGGGAAAATGAACGCTTTTGTGACCCTGAGGGGGTCTGGACCTGAGACAAGGCGTCCTCCATGGATTTCCTCCATGTTTGTGTCTGAGAATCAGATTTATCCAGCCTTTTAGTCAATAACGCCACATTTGCATTCAATATACTCAACATATCCACCCAGTCAGCAGTCGGCGGTGCCGCCAGAGTCACTCCCAGTGCCTTATCCGCCCCCACAGTAACCTCCTCCGGGGAGGAGAACTCACCCTCAGATATGTCGACACACACATACCGACACGCACAAACACACTGGCTATAGGAGACAGACCCACAGAAAGACTGTTAGAGACACACAGAGGGAGTTTACCAGCTCACACCTCAGCGCCCATCCCGGTACTGAGAGCAAATACACACTGCCTCAGACCTGTTTGCGCTGTTTTTATCAATGGATAATCGCACCAATTTACTGTGCCCCCCCCCCCGTTTTTCACCCTGTTACTTGTGCAGGAGTGTGGAGGTCCGGGCCCGCATCTCTGCATCCTGTGAAGAGTAAATGGCGCTGGTAAGCTGTGAGGGCTTAGCCATGCCCCCTCACTGGCACGCTGTAGTCCCGCTCAAATGTAAAATATTTATACTGGCAGGGGCTATATCTAGTGCCTAAACATATATATTTTAGCCAGTGTTATTGTAAAAACTTCAGTAAACATGCTGCCCAGGGCGCACCCCCTGCGCCCTGCACTAATACTCACCCGGCTTCTTTCTTCTGGCTCTGTGAGGGGGGTGACGGCGCGGGTCCGGGAACGAGCAGCTAGGCGCACCAAGTGATCGGACCCTCCTGGAGCTAATGGTGTCCAGTGGCCTAAGAAGCAGAGCCTTTGAACTCACAGAAGTAGGTCTGCTTCTCTCCCCTCAGTCCCACGCTGCAGGGAGCCTGTTGCCAGCAGTGCTCCCTGAACACAAAAAAACCTAACAAAAAGTCTTTTTACAGAGAAACTCAGGAGAGCTCCCCTGTTAGTGTCCAGTCTCTCTGGGCACAGAATCTAACTGAGGTCTGGAGGAGGGGCATAAAGGGAGGAGCCAGTTCACACCCATTTAAAGTCTTAAAGTGCCCATGTCTCCTGCGGAACCCGTCTATACCCCATGGTCCTTTTGGAGTCCCCAGCATCCTCTAGGACGTAAGAGAAAAGGGACATTTTTTCCTGGGAAAGGGGCATGAACAACATAATAATACCCCCAGTTCATATATCCTTATACTCTTTACTACAGTATTAAATGCTCACCATTACATTACTGACCCCTCTATAGTACACCCTGCACTACAACACTGACCCCATTGTACCTACCAATACAATACTGACCCCTCTATACCTCACACTACATTACTGACCCTTCTATACCCTACACTACATTACTGACACCTCTTTACATAGAAACACACACACACACACACACACACACACACACACACACACACACACACACACACAGTAACCCATTTAACACTTTAAAAAATAAACGGGCGGCACTTCAAGGCTGTCTGAGAGATGCAGACCCTAGCTGTGGGTAGCGCTGGGGCAGCTTGTCTGTCCCCAGCGCCTGTCGGCGTATTGCAGCAGCGGGTGTCTGGTGCAGGGATCAGACGTTTCCCTGCACCAGATTGTCAAAGGCGGTGGGTAGCGGTGCGGCAGCGGCGCTTTGAACTTGGCGCCAATCTGGCCGCCAATGAAAAGCGCTGCCCGTGGCCTTTCAAACCCAGCGCCGCCAATCAGCAGAGGGCGTGGCAAGCCAATCGGCGCTCGCCGCGTCTTAGGCCCCGCCCCCGGCATCTGACGTCAGACGCCGGGCGGGAGCCGAAGAAAGGAAGCACGCGGAAGAGCGCAGAAGACGCCGGGCGGGAGCCGAATGGGACAGCCGCGCGCAGGAGCGCTGAAGAAGAGGACGCCGCCAGGAGAAGACGGGAGGCCGCGCTGAAGAGCGGTGAAGAGCTCCGGTGGCCGCTGAAGAGGCCAGAAGACGTCGGGCTGCGGAAGGAAGATGTCCAGCGGCGGCTGGACGCTGAAGAGCGGAGGTGGCGCCACTGGCCAGGACGGGTCAGCGGCAGAAGAGGGCGCCGGAGACCCCCGGTGCAGGTGAGGCCTCAGTGAGGCAACTTCCACCCCCCTTCCCTTTCCTCCCTAGACGATCAGGGACGGGCATTAGGCCCGGGGGCACAGTTCAGGCACTAGGCCTGTGGCGCCGATAGGAGTTTGGGGTCACCATTTGATTTGGTGGTTTGAGCGTTAGGCCCAAGCCACCTTAGCGGCGTAGTAGGCGGGCAGTAGGCCCGAGGGGCATATCAGGCAATAGGCCTGTGGGGCATTAGAGGGCATTAGGCTCTAGTTCATTTTGGCAAATTAGGTGGATATAAGGTAGGGATGAGCGGGTTCGGTTCCTCGGAATCCGAACCCGCCCGAACTTCATGTTTTTTTACACGGGTCCGAGCGACTCGGATCTTCCCGCCTTGCTCGGTTAACCCGAGCGCGCCCGAACGTCATCATCCCGCTGTCGGATTCTCGCGAGGCTCGGATTCTATCGCGAGACTCGGATTCTATATAAGGAGCCGCGCGTCGCCGCCATTTTCACACGTGCATTGAGATTCATAGGGAGAGGACGTGGCTGGCGTCCTCTCCGTTTATAGAGAAGAGAGTGAGACAGTAGAGAGAGACACAGTAGTAATTTTGGGGAGCATTAGGAGGAGTACTAGTTACTTGCTGAAGTGATAGATAGTGTGACTGTATATTATCTGACTTGTGGGGGAGACACTGACAGTGGGGAGCAGTTAGAGTCAGAGAGCATGACCCAGGAGTACATATAACGTACAGTGCACACTTTTGCTGCCAGAGTGCCACACTGCCATTGTGACCACACTGACCACCAGTATAATATATATTGTGATTGTCTGCTTAGGAGTACTACTTGCAAGTTGCTGATAGTGTGACCAGTGACCTGACCACCAGTCACCACCAGTTTAATATATATATATATATATATATATATAATTGTATATAATATATATATAATATTGTATACCACCTACCCGTGTTTTTTTTCTTTTTCTTTCTTCTTTATACATACTACTATAGTAGCTTACTGTAGCAGTCTGCGGTGCTGCTGAGCTGACTGTGTCCAGCAGGTCCGTCATCAGTCATTACATAATAAATATATCTACCTGTCCGGCTGCAGTACTAGTGTGATATAATATATATTGATTTCATCTCATTATCATCCAGTCTATATTAGCAGCAGACACAGTATGGTAGTCCACGGCTGTAGCTACCTCTGTGTCGGCAGTTGCTCGTCCATCCATAATTGTATACCACCTACCCGTGGTTTTTTTTTTTCTTTCTTCTTGATACATACTACTATAGTAGCTTACTGTAGCAGTCTGCGGTGCTGCTGAGCTGACAGTGTCCAGCAGGTCCGTCATCAGTCATTACATAACAAATATATATACCTGTCCGGCTGCAGTACTAGTGATATTATATATATATATATATTAATTTCATCTCATTATCATCCAGTCTATATTAGCAGCAGACACAGTACGGTAGTCCACGGCTGTAGCTACCTCTGTGTCGGCAGTCGCTGGTCCATCCATAATTGTATACCACCTACCCGTGTTTTTTTTTTTTTTTTTTCTTCTTGATACATAGTACTATAGTAGCTTACTGTAGCAGTCTGCGGTGCTGCTGAGCTGACAGTGTCCAGCAGGTCCGTCATCAGTCATTACATAATAAATATATATACCTGTCCGGCTGCAGTACTAGTGATATTATATATATATATATATTAATTTCATCTCATTATCATCCAGTCTATATTAGCAGCAGACACAGTACGGTAGTCCACAGCTGTAGCTACCTCTGTGTCGGCAGTCGCTGGTCCATCCATAAGTATACTAGTATCCATCCATCTCCATTGTTTACCTGAGGTGCCTTTTAGTTATGCCTATTAAAATATGGAGAACAAAAATGTTGAGGTTCCAAAATTAGGGAAAGATCAAGATCCACTTCCACCTCGTGCTGAAGCTGCTGCCACTAGTCATGGCCAAGACGATGAAATGCCAGCAACGTCGTCTGCCAAGGCCGATGCCCAATGTCATAGTACAGAGCATGTAAAATCCAAAACACCAAATATCAGTAAAAAAAGGACTCCAAAAATCTAAAATAAAATTGTCGGAGGAGAAGCGTAAACTTGCCAATATGCCATTTACCACACGGAGTGGCAAGGAACGGCTGAGGCCCTGGCCTATGTTCATGGCTAGTGGTTCAGCTTCACATGAGGATGGAAGCACTCAGCCTCTCGCTAGAAAAATGAAAAGACTCAAGCTGGCAAAAGCACCGCAAAGAACTGTGCGTTCTTCGAAATCCCAAATCCACAAGGAGAGTCCAATTGTGTCGGTTGCGATGCCTGACCTTCCCAACACTGGACGTGAAGAGCATGCGCCTTCCACCATTTGCACGCCCCCTGCAAGTGCTGGAAGGAGCACCCGCAGTCCAGTTCCTGATAGTCAGATTGAAGATGTCAGTGTTGAAGTACACCTGTCACGATCCGGGTATCTGGACGCCATTACTTACCCTTCAGATGCCTCCTAAGGCTGGCTCAGCGTTCCAGGACCGGATCCCGCTGTTCCTGAGTTTCCACATGCAGAATGTCAGAGTGGTGATTTCATCAGCCGCGGCCTCCGCTGTGCCCGCGTGGTTAAATGTGCGCTTGTCAGTCTGGCGTCTCCTGTCTCCTGTGGCCGGCGTCGCCATTACTGTTTCAATTCTCACATGGATTACAAACCAAACTTCCCTCCAAGTGTCTGCATGGGTGCAGCCATCTTGGATTTTGTCATCTGATTATTTCCACCAATCTGCTGTCTGTATTGTTGATTTGCATAATTGCCTAGCCAACCCCTTCCTTGCTGCAGGTATAAGTATGCTGTGCCTGAGCAAGGAAGGCGTCAGTGCTTTGGTTGTCTAACCTAGTTCCAGTTTGTCTCTCTCCTGTGGTTGTCTTCCAGGTTCCAGCTCCTGTCTCCAGACTTCTGCTATAGAGACCCGCACCAGCATTCCATCTGCGGTGTAGCCTGACTCTCCGATCCATTCTGGACTCACCTGTTTCCAGCTACAACAATCACCTGCTTCCAGCCCAGCTTCCAGCAGTGTACAGCTTCTCTTAAAGGGCCGGTGTCCTTTCTGCAGTTTACCACTCTCCACCGGTATTATTATTTCACCGCTCTCAAACAATCACCTGCTTCCAGCCCAGCTTCCAGCAGTGTATAGCTTCTCTTAAAGGGCCGGTGTCCTTTTCTGCAGTTTACCACTCTCCATCGGTATTATTATTTCACCGCTCTCAAACTCCAAACTTCATTATTATTTCATCGCTCTCAAGTTCGTTTATTATTTAACTGGTTCCAGCCAGTATCCACTCCGTACCAACAACAGTCTGGTTCCAGCCAGTATCCACAGCAGCCGTTTTACCTTCAGCAGCCCAGCCTTTCCTGGAACATCAGCTGGTACGATCCTGGGTTCTCTCCATTGCTACAGTCAGGCCTGGTAAGGACTTTCCAACTAGAAGATTATAAGAACTGTCTCACACTACCATTGCCTGTGGCCCTTGCCACCCAGTAGAACCCAGGAATTGTATTTATCCTCTGTTGACTTTTATGTTTCCTTTTACTGCTGCTGTGTTACGGAGTTTGTCATAATAAACATCATTGACTTTTATCCTGGTTGTCGTGGTCACGCCTTCGGGCAGTTATTCTACATGTTACTTACATGTCTAGGGGTCTGATACAACCTCCCAGGTTCCGTTACATCTCAGCCCCTACAACTGAGGCTGCCTCCCGTCAGCTCAGGCCCTCAGTTGTGACAGTAAGCACTGACCTAATGAATCCAGCCGGAGACCAGGATCAAGCGGCCAGGCCGATGCAAGAACTGGCAGCCCGACTTGAACATCAGGAGGCTGCACAGGGCCACATCATCCGCTGTCTCCAGGATCTCTCTACACGGCTGGATGGGATTCAAACGACCCTCCGTGGACCTGGCACGTCCGGTGCGTCCACTACAGTAACACCAGCTGTAACCCCACCCACCTTACCCATTTCCAGTCCACATCTTCATCTTCCAACGCCAGCAAAATTTGATGGATCTCCAAGGTTCTGCAGGGGATTTCTCAATCAATGTGAAATCCACTTTGAGCTTCTACCTGGCAATTTCTTCAGTGACCGTACCAAAATTGCCTATATCATCTCCCTTCTCAGTGGCTCAGCCCTTGACTGGGCATCACCTTTATGGGAGAAGTCTGATCCCCTGCTATCCTCCTATACTGACTTTGTAGCTACATTCAGGCGCATCTTCGACGAGCCAGGCCGGATAACATCTGCTTCATCTGAGATTCTCCGTTTACGCCAGGGAACACGTACTGTGGGACAGTATCTTATACAGTTTAAAATCCTGGCATCCGAACTGGCATGGAACGACGAGGCCCTGTATGCTGCATTCTGGCATGGCTTATCAGAACGCATGAAGGATGAGTTAGCTACCAGAGACTTGCCCTCTAAGTTGGATGAGCTAATTTCTCTTTGCACGAAGGTTGATCTACGTTTCAGAGAGAGAGCAACCGAGCGAGGAAGATCATCTACTCCTAAATCTTCTGCTCCTCCTCCTCGTCAACCATCTCCATCCAAGGATGAGCCTATGCAAATTAGTCGTTCCCGTCTATCTCCCGCTGAGCGCCGAAGACGTCTCTCTGAGTCTCTCTGTCTCTACTGTGCAGCTCCGTCGCACACTATCAATGCCTGTCCCAAACGTCCGGGAAACTCCAGATCCTAGCTCGCCAAGGAGAGGGCCGGCTAGGAGTAATGATCTCCTCTCCATCTCCTCATGACTGTAACCTCCCAGTGTCGCTCCAAATTGCTCAACGTTACAGGAACGTCATTGCCCTCCTTGATTCCGGAGCAGCTGGGAATTTCATAACCGAAGCTTATGTTAAACGGTGGTCCCTACCCACCGAGAGACTGTCCTCGTCCATCTCTTTGACTGCCGTGGATGGCAGCAAGATTTTTGACGCAGTCATTTCCTTAAGGACTCTTCCAGTTCGTCTGAGAGTGGGAGTTCTTCATTCTGAGTATATTTCTTTTTTAGTGATTCCAAGAGCCACACATCCAGTGGTTTTAGGCCTTCCATGGCTCCGTCTCCACAACCCATCAATTGACTGGACGACTACGCAAATACTGGCATGGGGTCCCTCCTGTGCTGAGACTTGTTTAGCCAAAGTTCTTCCTGTTTGTTCTTCCTTCCCCAGGTCATCTGATGTTCCGCCTCCTCCATATCAAGACTTCACGGACGTGTTCAGTAAAGCCTCTGCTGATATCCTTCCTCCTCATAGAGAATGGGACTGCCCAATCGACCTCATTCCAGGGAAGGTTCCACCGCGAGGCCGAACTTATCCGTTGTCTCTGCCTGAGACACACTCCATGGAAGAGTACATCAAAGAGAACCTGGCGAAGGGTTTCATCCGACCATCTTCTTCTCCAGCCGGCGCAGGCTTCTTCTTCGTTAAGAAGAAAGACGGTGGTCGGCGTCCGTGCATCGACTACAGAGGTCTGAACGACATTACCGTCAAGAACCGATACCCTTTACCCCTGATTACCGAGCTCTTTGATAGTTAGTGGTGCAACTATTTTCACAAAGCTGGACTTGAGGGGTGCCTACAATCTCATCCGAATCCGTGAGGGTGACGAGTGGAAGACCGCCTTTAACACCCGTGACGGACATTATGAGTACCTTGTCATGCCCTTCGGATTGAGCAACGCTCCAGCAGTCTTCCAGAACTTCGTGAATGAGATTTTCAGGGACATCTTGTACCGCCATGTCGTGGTTTATCTAGACGACATCCTCATCTTTGCTAATAATCTCGAAGATCATCGTTTCTGGGTAAAAGAGGTTCTTTCCCGTCTCCGTGTCAATCACCTCTATTGTAAATTGGAGAAGTGTGTGTTTGAAGTTAAAACCATTCCGTTTCTAGGTTACATTGTGTCCGGTTCCGGACTAGAGATGGATCCTGAGAAACTCCAAGCAATCCAGAATTGGCCTATACCCTTAAGCCTCAAAGGGGTCCAGAGGTTCTTAGGGTTCGCCAATTATTATAGAAAATTTATACGAGACTTTTCCACCATCGTGGCGCCTATCACTGCATTAACCAAGAAAGGTGCTAATCCGTCCAAGTGGTCCGAGGAAGCTACACAGGCCTTTCACCTTCTGAAGCAACGGTTCATCTCTGCACCAGTTCTGAAACAGCCCGACACCGACTCTCCTTTTATCTTAGAGGTAGATGCCTCCTCCGTTGGAGTAGGAGCAGTGTTATCCCAGAGGGCCAAAGATGGACATCTACATCCTTGCAGTTTCTTCTCCCGGAAGTTCTCCCCAGCTGAGCGCAACTATGCCATTGGCGATCAGGAGTTGCTAGCCATCAAGCTCGCTCTGGAGGAGTGGAGATACCTGTTGGAGGGAGCTTCCCACTCAATCACCATACTTACCGACCACAAAAATCTTTTATATCTCAAAGGCGCACAATGTCTGAATCCTCGTCAGGCCAGATGGGCACTTTTCTTCTCTAGGTTTGACTTTAAACTCCAGTTCTGTCCGGGTTCTCAGAATCGTAAGGCCGATGCCCTTTCCCGCTCATGGGAGCAAGAAAATGAGTCCGAGTCTGCAGACAAGCATCCTATTATTAATCCGTTGGCATTCTCCACGGTAGGGATGGACTCTACGCCTCCACCAGGGAAAAGTTTTGTTAAGCCAGTTCTAAGGAAGAAGCTCATGCATTGGGCCCATGCTTCCCGTTTTGCTGGACATACAGGCATTCAGAAAACCCTTGAATTTATTTCTAGGTCCTACTGGTGGCCAACTCTGAAGAAGGACGTTATGGAATTTATTGCCTCCTGCCCAAAGTGTGCCCAACACAAAGTCTCCCGCCAGTCGCCTGCGGGGCAACTGGTTCCATTATCTGTTCCCCGTCGACCTTGGACCCATTTGTCGATGGACTTTGTTTCCGATCTACCTATCTGCAACAAGTTTAATACCATCTGGGTGGTAGTTGACCGGTTCACCAAGATGGCACATTTCATCCCTCTCACCGGTCTTCCGTCAGCTTCCAAGTTGGCTCAAGTGTTTATACAAGAGATCTTCCGACTTCACGGTCTTCCTGAAGAGATCATCTCGGATCGTGGAGTACAATTTGTAGCCAAATTTTGGCGAAGTTTGTGTCAAGCCCTCCAAGTCAAGTTAAAGTTTTCCACGGCTTACCATCCTCAGACCAATGGTCAAACCGAGAGGGTGAATCAGGACTTGGAGGCCTTCCTCCGTATATATGTGTCTTCCTCTCAAGATGACTGGGTTCAACTCCTTCCTTGGGCCGAGTTCAGCCACAACAATCAATACCATTCCTCATCTTCTTCTACACCATTCTTCATTAATTATGGATTCCACCCTAAAGTCCCAGAATTCCAACTGCTTCCCGCAACTTCTGTTCCAGCAGTGGATGTCACCTTGCGTCAGTTTTCAAATAACTGGAGGAACGTCCGCGCAGCCCTGCTTAAAGCCTCATTCAGGTATAAGAAGTTTGCCGATAGGAAGCGTAGAGCGGTTCCTGCTCTCAAGGTGGGTGATCGTGTGTGGCTGTCCACGAAGAATTTGAGGTTGAGAGTTCCCAGCATGAAATTTGCACCTCGCTACATCGGACCCTTCAAGATTGAACAAGTCATCAATCCTGTTGCCTACAGGTTACAGTTACCATCCTTCTTGAAAATACCCAGGACATTTCATGTTTCTTTGTTGAAACCGCTGATCCTGAATCGGTTTCATTCCGCACTTCCTCCAGCTCCCAAAGTTCAGACTCAACGGGGAGTCGAGTACGAGGTGGCCAAGATTTTGGACTCACGTTTCTGTTACGGTCAGTTACAATACCTCATTGACTGGAAGGGCTATGGTCCTGAAGAACGCTCTTGGACCAATGCCTCAGACGTCCATGCTCCTGCCTTGGTCCGAAATTTCCACGCAAAGTTTCCTTTAAAGCCTAAGAAGTGTCCTGGGGCCACTCCTAAAGGGGGGGGTGCTGTCACGATCCGGGTATCTGGACGCCATTACTTACCCTTCAGATGCCTCCTAAGGCTGGCTCAGCGTTCCAGGACCGGATCCCGCTGTTCCTGAGTTTCCACATGCAGAATGTCAGAGTGGTGATTTCATCAGCCGCGGCCTCCGCTGTGCCCGCGTGGTTAAATGTGCGCTTGTCAGTCTGGCGTCTCCTGTCTCCTGTGGCCGGCGTCGCCATTACTGTTTCAATTCTCACATGGATTACAAACCAAACTTCCCTCCAAGTGTCTGCATGGGCGCAGCCATCTTGGATTTTGTCATCTGATTATTTCCACCAATCTGCTGTCTGTATTGTTGATTTGCATAATTGCCTAGCCAACCCCTTCCTTGCTGCAGGTATAAGTATGCTGTGCCTGAGCAAGGAAGGCGTCAGTGCTTTGGTTGTCTAACCTAGTTCCAGTTTGTCTCTCTCCTGTGGTTGTCTTCCAGGTTCCAGCTCCTGTCTCCAGACTTCTGCTATAGAGACCCGCACCAGCATTCCATCTGCGGTGTAGCCTGACTCTCCGATCCATTCTGGACTCACCTGTTTCCAGCTACAACAATCACCTGCTTCCAGCCCAGCTTCCAGCAGTGTACAGCTTCTCTTAAAGGGCCGGTGTCCTTTCTGCAGTTTACCACTCTCCACCGGTATTATTATTTCACCGCTCTCAAACAATCACCTGCTTCCAGCCCAGCTTCCAGCAGTGTATAGCTTCTCTTAAAGGGCCGGTGTCCTTTTCTGCAGTTTACCACTCTCCACCGGTATTATTATATCACCGCTCTCAAACTCCAAACTTCATTATTATTTCATCGCTCTCAAGTTCGTTTATTATTTAACTGGTTCCAGCCAGTATCCACTCCGTACCAACAACAGTCTGGTTCCAGCCAGTATCCACAGCAGCCGTTTTACCTTCAGCAGCCCAGCCTTTCCTGGAACATCAGCTGGTACGATCCTGGGTTCTCTCCATTGCTACAGTCAGGCCTGGTAAGGACTTTCCAACTAGAAGATTATAAGAACTGTCTCACACTACCAGTGCCTGTGGCCCTTGCCACCCTGTAGTACCCAGGAATTGTATTTATCCTCTGTTGACTTTTATGTTTCCTTTTACTGCTGCTGTGTTACGGAGTTTGTCATAATAAACATCATTGACTTTTATCCTGGTTGTCGTGGTCACGCCTTCGGGCAGTTATTCTACATGTTACTTACATGTCTAGGGGTCTGATACAACCTCCCAGGTTCCGTTACATCTCAGCCCCTACAACTGAGGCTGCCTCCCGTCAGCTCAGGCCCTCAGTTGTGACAACACCAGGATGAGGAGGATATGGGTGTTGCTGGCGCTGGGGAGGAAATTGACAAGGAGGATTCTGATGGTGAGGTGGTTTGTTTAAGTCAGGCACCCGGGGAGACACCTGTTGTCCGTGGGAGGAATAGGGCCGTTGACATGCCTGGTGAAAATACCAAAAAAATCAGCTCTTCGGTGTGGAAGTATTTCACCAGAAATGCGGACAACATTTGTCAAGCCGTGTGTTGCCTTTGTCAAGCTGTAATAAGTAGGGGTAAGGATGTTAACCACCTCGGAACATCCTCTATTATACGTCACCTGCAGCGCATTCATAATAAGTCAGTGACAAGTTCAAAAACTTTGGGCGACAGCGGAAGCAGTCCACTGACCAGTAAATCCCTTCCTCTTGTAACCAAGCTCACGCAAACCACCCCACCAACTCCCTCAGTGTCAATTTCCTCCTTCCCCAGGAATGCCAATAGTCCTGCAGGCCATGTCACTGGCAATTCTGACGAGTCCTCTCCTGCCTGGGATTCCTCCGATGCATCCTTGCGTGTAACGCCTACTGCTGCTGGCGCTGCTGTTGTTGCTGCTGGGAGTCGATGGTCATCCCAGAGGGGAAGTCGTAAGCCCACTTTTACTACTTCCACCAAGCAATTGACTGTCCAACAGTCCTTTGCGAGGAAGATGAAATATCACAGCAGTCATCCTGTTGCAAAGCGGATAACTGAGGCCTTGACAACTATGTTGGTGTTAGACGTGCGTCCGGTATCAGCCGTTAGTTCACAGGGAACTAGACAATTTCTTGAGGTAGTGTGCCCCCGTTACCAAATACCATCTAGGTTCCACTTCTCTAGGCAGGCGATACCGAGAATGTACACGGACGTCAGAAAAAGACTCACCAGTGTCCTAAAAAATGCAGTTGTACCCAATGTCCACTTAACCACGGACATGTGGACAAGTGGAGCAGGGCAGGGTCAGGACTATATGACTGTGACAGCCCACTGGGTAGATGTATGGACTCCCGCCGCAAGAACAGCAGCGGCGGCACCAGTAGCAGCATCTCGCAAACGCCAACTCTTTCCTAGGCAGGCTACGCTTTGTATCACCGGTTTCCAGAATACGCACACAGCTGAAAACCTCTTACGGCAACTGAGGAAGATCATCGCGGAATGGCTTACCCCAATTGGACTCTCCTGTGGATTTGTGGCATCGGACAACACCAGCAATATTGTGTGTGCATTAAATCTGGGCAAATTCCAGCACGTCCCATGTTTTGCACATACCTTGAATTTGGTGGTGCAGAATTTTTTAAAAAATGACAGGGGCGTGCAAGAGATGCTGTCGGTGGCCAGAAGAATTGCGGGACACTTTCGGCGTACAGGCACCACGTACAGAAGACTGGAGCACCACCAAAAACGCCTGAACCTGCCCTGCCATCATCTGAAGCAAGAAGTGGTAACGAGGTGGAATTCAACCCTATATATGCTTCAGAGGTTGGAGGAGCAGCAAAAGGCCATTCAAGCCTATACAATTGAGCACGATATAGGAGGTGGAATGTACCTGTCTCAAGCGCAGTGGAGAATGATTTCAACGTTGTGCAAGGTTCTGCAACCTTTTGAACTTGCCACACGTGAAGTCAGTTCAGACACTGCCAGCCTGAGTCAGGTCATTCCCCTCATCAGGCTTTTGCAGAAGAAGCTGGAGGCATTGAAGGAGGAGCTAAAAGGGAGCGATTCCGCTAGGCATGTGGGACTTGTGGATGGAGCCCTTAATTCGCTTAACAAGGATTCACGGGTGGTCAATCTGTTGAAATCAGAGCACTACATTTTGGCCACCGTGCTCGATCCTAGATTTAAAACCTACCTTGGATCTCTCTTTCCGGCAGACACAAGTCTGCTGGGGTTCAAAGACCTGCTGGTGACAAAATTGTCAAGTCAAGCGGAACGCGACCTGTCAACATCTCCTCCTTCACATTCTCCCGCAACTGGGGGTGCGAGGAAAAGGCTCAGAATTCCGAGCCCACCCGCTGGCGGTGATGCAGGGCAGTCTGGAGCGACTGCTGATGCTGACATCTGGTCCGGACTGAAGGACCTGACAACGATTACGGACATGTCGTCTTCTGTCACTGCATATGATTCTCTCCCCATTGAAAGAATGGTGGAGGATTATATGAGTGACCGCATCCAAGTAGGCACGTCTCACAGTCCGTACTTATACTGGCAGGAAAAAGAGGCAATTTGGAGGCCCTTGCACAAACTGGCTTTATTCTACCTAAGTTGCCCTCCCACAAGTGTGTACTCCGAAAGAGTGTTTAGTGCCGCCGCTCACCTTGTCAGCAATCGGCGTACGAGGTTACTTCCAGAAAATGTGGAGAAGATGATGTTCATTAAAATGAATTATAATCAATTCCTCCGTGGAGACATTGACCAGCAGCAATTGCCTCCACAAAGTACACAGGGAGCTGAGATGGTGGATTCCAGTGGGGACGAATTGATAATCTGTGAGGAGCGGGATGTACACGGTGATATATCGGAGGATGATGATGAGGTGGACATCTTGCCTCTGTAGAGCCAGTTTGTGCAAGGAGAGATTAATTGCTTCTTTTTCGGTGGGGGTCCAAACCAACCCGTCATTTCAGTCACAGTCGTGTGGCAGACCCTGTCACTGAAATGATGGGTTGGTTAAAGTGTGCATGTCCTGTTTATACAACATAAGGGTGGGTGGGAGGGCCCAAGGACAATTCCATCTTGCACCTCTTTTTTCTTTCATTTTTATTTGCGTCATGTGCTGTTTGGGGAGTGTTTTTTGGAAGGGCCATCCTGCGTGACACTGCAGTGCCACTCCTAGATGGGCCAGGTGTTTGTGTCGGCCACTAGGGTCGCTTATCTTACTCACACAGCTACCTCATTGCGCCTCTTTTTTTCTTTGCGTCATGTGCTGTTTGGGGAGTGTTTTTTGGAAGGGCCATCCTGCGTGACACTGCAGTGCCACTCCTAGATGGGCCAGGTGTTTGTGTCGGCCACTAGGGTCGCTTATCTTACTCACACAGCTACCTCATTGCGCCTCTTTTTTTATTTGCGTCATGTGCTGTTTGGGGAGGGTTTTTTGGAAGGGCCATCCTGCGTGACACTGCAGTGCCACTCCTAGATGGGCCAGGTGTTTGTGTCGGCCACTAGGGTCGCTTAGCTTAGTCATCCAGCGACCTCGGTGCAAATTTTAGGACTAAAAATAATATTGTGAGGTGTAAGGTATTCAGAATAGACTGAAAATGAGTGGAAATTATGGTTTTTGAGGTTAATAATACTTTGGGATCAAAATGACCCCCAAATTCTATGATTTAAGCTGTTTTTTAGTGTTTTTTGAAAAAAACACCCGAATCCAAAACACACCCGAATCCGACAAAAAAAATTCGGTGAGGTTTTGCCAAAACGCGGTCGAACCCAAAACACGGCCGCGGAACCGAACCCAAAACCAAAACACAAAACCCGAAAAATTTCAAGTGCACATCTCTAATATAAGGTGACCCTGGGTACTAGGCCCAGGTCACCCAACGAGTGATGAGTTAGGCGGGCGCTAGGCCCGTGGGTGATGTCGGGCCTCTGACCTGTGCGCAAATAGGGGGCACTAGGCCCAATCAATGAGAGGTTCCCCCGAAGGTGAATACAGGTGGCACTGGGCGCTAGGTCCAGTCCACCCCGAGGTGTTTAGGTAGGCAGGTCCGCTCGGCCTGAGCCCCTGGAAAGACAGTGTACGGGAGGTGGGTGAGCTGTACGGCGCCCACTCCCCAGAGAGAAGGTATATAAGTGATCAAAGGGACAGCACCATGGTAGTTGCTTGCACTGTGATTGTGATTGGATATGTGTGCTACCGTGCAGGGCAAGGTGTAAGTTTAAGTCTGTGTTTAGTTTTGTGCACCACACCCACAGAGCTAGTTTGAGGGCTCTGCCGTTGTAGTTAGTATAGGGGTGTTACACTAGGTTGGAGTTAGGCCCTGCACGGCTGTTTGTTTGTTTGCCTCCTTACAGGGACCTGTAAGAGGAGAAGACGTTTGCAGTGTGGAACTGACGGTGAGTAGCATCTGTGTACGTTTGTCCCTTTGTCTGTCCCCGAGTGCCGGTATAGGGGTTTGCTCAGGGACGTGAGAACCTCTTCATCACACTACGCACGAGAGTGCGAGTGTGTGAATTCTGGGTGGCTGAGGCTTTGTGCCTGTGATGACCTTTCAGCCAACCGGTGAAGGTCGCCGTCACCCCTGGGGTATCCCTTTTTTTCGGTGGAAGAAGGGTTGATACCCCCCTTAAGGTAGTCTATTTTCTCCTCAGCTCGTTCGTCCGTCAGCTCCGAGAGGGAATCGCCGTGTCCGGATCCGAATGAAGATTTCCAGGTCTGTTGAAGATTCCGGTACCTGAAGATGAGAGAGTGCAGCGCCTGGTGAGTAGGGAAACTACACCTGCACGGCAGCAGGCTCCACACCGCACCGCCACCCTCTTACACAGTGACAAAGATCAAACAAGGATTCACAAATACATTATAGCAAATAGCGCCCCTGCACTGAATGAGAGAGTGACAGCAGAGACTTAAGGTGCATACACACATTTTTACCCTCCTGAGTGATATCGTTTACATTATCACCCAGTGTGTATACTGCATTGTTTTCGTATTCCTGTGTCACCTCTAAAGCTGCATACGTAGCACGGCCATGACATCACTGTGCGATATCGCTAGCAATAACGCACAGTGTGTATGAACTATATCGGTGGCCCGGACCAGGAGTGGAAACACTATGCGATATCGCTCCTGGAGCGAATCGCATAGTGGCGGTAATTCCAAGTTGATCGCAGCAGGAAATTTTTTAGCAGTTGGGCAAAACCATGTGCACTGCAGGGGGGGGCAGATATAACATTTGCAGAGAGAGTTAGATTTGGGTGGGTTATTTTGTTTCTGTGCAGGATAAATACTGGCTGCTTTATTTTTACACTGCAATTTAGATTGCAGATTGAACTCACCCCACCCAAATCTAACTCTCTCTGCACATGTTATATCTGCCCCCCCTGCAGTGCACATGGGCCCTCATTCCGAGTTGTTCGCTCGGTAATTTTCTTCGCATCGCAGCGATTTTCCGCTAATTGCGCATGCGCAATGTTCGCACTGCGACTGCGCCAAGTAAATTTGCTAAGAAGTTTGGTATTTTACTCACGGCATTACGAGGTTTTTTCTTCGTTCTGGTGATCGGAGTGTGATTGAGAGGAAGTGGGTGTTTCTGGGCGGAAACTGGCCGTTTTATGGGTGTGTGTGAAAAAACGCTGCCGTTTCTGGGAAAAACGCGGGAGTGGCTGGAGAAACGGGGGAGTGTCTGGGCGAACGCTGGGTGTGTTTGTGTCGTCAAACCAGGAACGAAACTGACTGAACTGATCGCAGTGGCAGAGTAAGTATCGAGCTACTCAGAAACTGCTAAGAAATTTCTATTCGCAATTTAGAGAATCTTTCGTTCGCAATTTTGCTAAGCTAAGATTCACTCCCAGTAGACGGCGGCTTAGCGTGTGCAATGCTGCTAAAAGCAGCTTGCGAGCGAACAACTCGGAATGAGGGCCATGGTTTTGCCCAACTGCTAACAGAATTCCTGCTGCGATCAACTTGGAATTACCTCCAGTGTGTATGCACCATTACTGCACCTGTTACCCTGAAAGACAAGCGACAAAGGACTTCCTTTACAAAATAATATAAATTTAGAACCCCCTCCCCCGGAAAGGTAGGCAAGCCTCCTAGAGCCGGCAGCAGCACCCTTGAAAGTGGACGATCTTGGGCCCGATTTCCAGTGTTGGTTAAGTGGGCACTGCATGGTGGGGGATGTGGTTATGAAAGTGTCTCCATGCCCCTGGCCCTGTTCAGTCGACCTGTCGAAAGTCGGCAAGCCTGGATTGTGCTAATTCATGCTCTCCTATTCCACATTACTGGATGCATACTACTGGCACTCTCCACCCAACACTGCACAGTGCACACAGTGTTTTAAAGCTGGGTACACACTAAATGATGTGTAACCAGCACAACATTGTGGATGATGGGACCCAGAATGCCAGGTCCGACGGAGGGAGCCGCATGTCATCGCTAGCGATATCCCCGTCAGCCCTGTTGCAGGGTGGACGGAGGATATTGCTAGCGAGCCACTGGAGCATGCATATTATGGGTACACACTAGACAATGTAACCGATATATCGCTGCTATCTGTGGGATAGGGTGACATATCGTTTAGTGTATACCCAGGTTTATTGGCAGTATTAGGAGAGTGGGGAGGTAGCTGTAGACTCATTTTGTCCAACCTTAAGCAGTAGAGAAAAAAAACTTTTGCAAATGGGCAGGATGTTCTACTGGGATCCGGTCTCTAAGTCGACAGTAACTAGGTCGACAATGTCTAGGTCGACCACTATTGGTCGACAGTAACTAGGTCGACAGGGTGTCTAGGTCGACAGGGTCTTTAGGTCGACATGTTCTAGGTCGACTGGTCAAAAGGTCGACATGAGGTTTTTTTTTTAAATCTTTTTTTGAACCTTTTCGAACTTAACGATCCACATGGACTATGATTGTAACGGTAATCTGTGCCGAGCGAAGCAGTAGCGGAGCGAAGGCACCATGCACTAAGCATGGCGAGCGAAGCGAGCCATGCGAGGGGACGCGGTGCACTAATTGGGGCTCCCGGTCACTCTACGGAGTAAACGACACCAAACTAACATAAAAAACTCATGTCGACCTTTTGACCTGTCGACCTAGAACATGTCGACCTAAAGACCCTGTCGACCTAGACACCCTGTCGACCTAGTTACTGTCGACCTTCCATACCACACCCGTTCTACTATATACAATACAATGAAAGCACTCTATTATATACATCAGACTAGTTGTAGTGATAAACATATATTAGAAAGAAATATATTAAAAGATGCTAATTTTTTTTAACAAGCGTGGTGCTTCCCGTATTTATATAGCAAGTAAATCTGGAATACATATGTAATTCGCCATGCTTCGGGTTTTATTCCCACTCGGGTGGCGGCGTGGACCCACCACCCAAGTGGGAATATGGGGCTGTCCTCGGGATTCAGACCGCCGGCATTTCACCAGCTGTCAGGATTCCAGTGTTGGTATCCTGAACACTGGGATCCCACAGCCAGTATATTAACTGCATCCCATAAATCCAGATATATAACTATCCTACCCTAATCCAGTCGTTGGCTTTTCTGGAAGCCGCTACCATCTGCTTGGAAGTGCTGCTGGGTGAGCGCTCTCCACGGGGCTGATCTTCTGAGCCCTCTCCATGGAAACCCCCTCAAACCACTGGCCCCCACTACCATCCCCCCTCCCTTCCATGGACCATCAGGTGCTGGCCGCCGCTACCATCCCCCCCCCCCCCCCACCCTACCCATCAGACAACACTATCACCCACATCACCTTTCCCCCGGAGCTTCGGGACACTTTAAACCATCCTACACCTGGACCGTCAGCTCCCCCGCATGGACTGTCGGGCATGTTTTGTTCATATGTTTGTAAATCCAGTCATCAGGACACAGAGACGTGAGTTCACTGCTGTGCTGTTTTTATTCCATCACCAACTGCAGGCACACTGCACACTGGACCACCCACTTCCCAGCATCCCCCTGGTCTCAGGGACCATCACTGAAGATTCAGGCTTACACACATTAGTAAGGGAGTGTCTACAAATATTAAGCATTCTAATACACTAACATCACATCCTCTTTTCTGTAAAGATAAGCCCTGTACGCTTCAATGCAACAATTAACAACGTCATATTAAGAACATCATCTAACACATTTCAATGAGTCTCTCAGGTCTGCATAGTTCCCTTTTGGGTCTTTCATACACAGTCTGTGTTTCATCGACCATGTTGGACCTTTCTAGAATCGTGGTTTGTTCACCATTATCAGGATCATCATACATGTCAGATGAAGGGTATTCTTCAGTCATGTTGTCTTCTTTATGGTTAGGTTGAGATCTTAAATCCACCCAATTTCTTCTTACTTCCGTTCCACGCTCTGTACGTATAGTATAAGATCTTGGTGCTACTTGTGCTTGCACAATACCTTTATGCACACAAATACCTTTCTCGTGATCTCTGAGACGGACTTGGTCACCCGATTTTAGATCAGATAAGATTTTTGCTCACCTGTCATGGAACAGTTTGTTTCGCCTGTTGACGTTCCTTACTCAGTCTGACCAACGCTGAGTTATGTGTATTAAGCAGTTCATCATGTATTGGGAGATTTGCTATAATCCTCCTTCCCATCACCATTTGTGCAGGAGAAAGTCCATTCTGTAAAGGTGTACTGCGGTAGATTAAAAGACTTTTGTAGAAATCTTCTTTACCTTCTTGAGCTTTTTTCATGAAACTCTTTACAGTTTTTACTGAACTTTCCACCAACCCATTTGAGCGTGGATAGTGGGGACTTGACGTAGTATGGACAAATTCCCACTCATCAGCAATTTGTCTAAATTCAGCAATGGAAAACTGAGGACCATTGTCGGTGAACACTTCCATAGGAATACCATGCCTTGCAAAGATTCACTTTATGTAATTGATTACGGCTTTACTAGTAATTGTATGTAGTGTCTTCACCTCAGGGTAGTTAGAGTAATAAACAGTCACAACAATGTACGTTTTCCCATTACAATCAAACAAATCTGCGCCAACTTTCTGGTACGGTCTCTCTGGCACTGTGTGAGGACTCAGTGACTCGACTTGTTGTTTCGGTCTATACGTAAGACATAATTCACATGTAGCTGTAGTCTGTGCTATGTCTTGGTTCATTCTTGGCCAATACATAACTTCACGCGCTCTCCGCTTACATTTTTCTTATCCTAAGTGGCCTTCATGTATCTTACACAGCATAGTTTTTCTTAGTCGTGCAGGTATGACAAACCTATTGCCATTGCAAATAATACCATCGACAACTGTAAGGTCACTGCGGTACATCCAATAATCATGGATAGACAGCGGGCACGCATGTTTTTCTGCTGCCCAACCTTTCAGAATGATATCTTTCAACACTTTCATTGTGTCATCTGTCTCAGTTTCTTTCCTAATCTGTTCTTGTTTTGCAAGAGACACTGGTAGAGAAGCTATGATCAAATTAACATAGGCTTCTATCTCTTCATCCATCAGACTTTTGGAACATTCACTTTTGTCCACAGTACGAGAAAGTGTATCAGCAATGTACATGTATTTGCCAAGACAGTACAGCAAGTGTACATCATATTTCTGTAGTCTGATAAGCATTCGTTGAATTCTCATGGGACAGTCATGTAATGATTTAGTCATTATAGCTACCAATGGCTTGTGGTCAGTTTCCACTGTAAATGTTTGACCATACACAAACTGATGAAATCGCTCACATGCATATGTGATCGCTAGAAGTTCTTTTTCTATCTGAGCATACCTTGATTCAGTACTTGTCAGTGCTCTTGATGCATAGATTACTGGTTGCCATGTATCCTCATGATCTTGTAACAGCACTGAGCCTAGGCCAAATTGCGAAGCATCTGCTGAAATTCTTATTCTTTTCGCAGGATCAAAGAATTTTAGCACTGGTTGCTCTGTAATGATCTGTTTCAAGTTTTGCCAACTTTCTTCTTGTTCATGTGACCACATCCACTCGTTATCTTTGTCCAACAACCATCTAAGAGAGGCTGTTCGTTCAGAGAGTTGAGAAATAAACTTTCCTAAGTTGGGCAGTACGGATGGTGTAATGGTTAGCATTACTGCCTCACAGCACTGAGGTCATGGGTTCAATTTCCACCATATCCCTAACTGTGTGGAGTTTGTATATTCTCCCCGTACTTGCGTGGGTTTCCTCCGGGTACTCCAGTTTCCTCCCACAATCCAAAAATATACTGGTAGGTTAATTGGCTTCCAACAAAAATTAACCCTAGCATGACTGTGTGTGCGTGTACATGTGATAGGGAATATAGATTGTAAGCTCCACTGGGGCAGGGACTGATGTGAATGACCAAATATTCTCTGTAAAGCGCTGCGGAATATGTGTGCGCTATATAAATTAGTGATGAGCACCGGAAATTTTTCGGGTTTTGGTTTTGGGTTCGTTTCCGCGTCCGTGTTTTGGGTTCGAACGCGTTTTGGCAAAACCTCACCGAATTTTTTTTGTCGGATTCGGGTGTGTTTTGGATTCGGGTGTTTTTTTCAAAAAACCCTAAAAAACAGCTTAAATCATAGAATTTGGGGGTCATTTTGATCCCAAAGTATTATTAACCTCAATAACCATAATTTCCACTCATTTTCAGTCTATTCTGAACACCTCACAATATTATTTTTAGTCCTAAAATTTGCACCGAGGTCGCTGGATGACTAAGCTCAGCGACCCAAGTGGCCGACACAAACACCTGGCCCATCTAGGAGTGGCACTGCAGTGTCACGCAGGATGGCCCTTCAAAAAACTACTCCCCAAACAGCACATGACGCAAAGAAAAAAAGAGGTGCAATGAGGTAGCTGTGTGGCTAAGCTAAGCGACCCAAGTGGCCGACACAAACACCTGGCCCATCCAGGAGTGGCACTGTAGTGTCACGCAGGATGGCCCTTCCAAAAAACACCCCCCAAACAGCACATGACGCAAAGAAAAAAAGAGGTGCAATGAGGTAGCTGTGTGACTAAGCTAATCGACCCTAGTGGCCGACACAAACACCTGGCCCATCTAGGAGTGGCACTGCAGTGTCACGCAGGATGGCCCTTCAAAAAACTACTCCCCAAACAGCACATGACGCAAAGAAGAAAAAAAAGATGCGCAATGAGGTAGCTGTGTGACTAAGATAAGCGACCCAAGTGGCCGACACAAACACCTGGACCATCTAGGAGTGGCACTGCAGTGTCACGCAGGATGGCCCTTCCAAAAAACACCCCCCAAACAGCACATGACGCAAAGAAAAAAAGAGGCGCAATGAGGTAGCTGTGTGACTAAGATAAGCGACCCAAGTGGCCGACACAAACACCTGGCCCATCTAGGAGTGGCACTGCAGTGTCACGCAGGATGGCCCTTCCAAAAACTACTCCCCAAACAGCACATGACGCAAAGAAGAAAAAAAAGAGGCGCAATGAGGTAGCTGTGTGAGTAAGCTAAGCGACCCTAGTGGCCGACACAAACACCTGGCCCACCTAGGAGTGGCACTGCAGTGTCACGCAGGATGGCCCTTCCAAAAAACACCCCCCAAACAGCACATGACGCAAAGAAAAAAAGAGGCGCAATGAGGTAGCTGTGTGACTAAGATAAGCGACCCAAGTGGCCGACACAAACACCTGGCCCATCTAGGAGTGGCACTGCAGTGTCACGCAAGATGGCCCTTCCAAAAAACACCCCCCAAACAGCACATGACGCAAAGAAAAAAAGAGGCGCAATGAGGTAGCTGTGTGACTAAGCTAAGCGACCCTAGTGGCCGACACAAACACCTGGCCCATCTAGGAGTGGCACTGCAGTGTCACGCAGGATGGCCCTTCAAAAAACTACTCCCCAAACAGCACATGACGCAAAGAAGAAAAAAAAGATGCGCAATGAGGTAGCTGTGTGACTAAGATAAGCGACCCAAGTGGCCGACACAAACATCTGGCCCATCTAGGAGTGGCACTGCAGTGTCACGCAGGATGGCCCTTCCAAAAACTACTCCCCAAACAGCACATGACGCAAAGAAAAATGAAAGAAAAAAGAGGTGCAAGATGGAATTGTCCTTGGGCCCTCCCACCCACCCTTATGTTGTATAAACAGGACATGCACACTTTAACCAACCCATCATTTCAGTGACAGGGTCTGCCACACGACTGTGACTGAAATGACGGGTTGGTTTGGACCCCCACCAAAAAAGAAGCAATTAATCTCTCCTTGCACAAACTGGCTCTACAGACACCTCATCATCATCCTCCGATATATCACCGTGTACATCCCCCTCCTCACAGATTATCAATTCGTCCCCACTGGAATCCACCATCTCAGCTCCCTGTGTACTTTGTGGAGGCAATTGCTGCTGGTCAATGTCTCCACGGAGGAATTGATTATAATTCATTTTAATGAACATCATCTTCTCCACATTTTCTGGATGTAACCTCGTACGCCGATTGCTGACAAGGTGAGCGGCGGCACTAAACACTCTTTCGGAGTACACACTTGTGGGAGGGCAACTTAGGTAGAATAAAGCCAGTTTGTGCAAGGGCCTCCAAATTGCCTCTTTTTCCTGCCAGTATAAGTACGGACTGTCTGACGTGCCTACTTGGATGCGGTCACTCATATAATCCTCCACCATTCTTTCAATGGGGAGAGAATCATATGCAGTGACAGTAGACGACATGTCCGTAATCGTTGTCAGGTCCTTCAGTCCGGACCAGATGTCAGCATCAGCAGTCGCTCCAGACTGCCCTGCATCACCGCCAGCGGGTGGGCTCGGAATTCTGAGCCTTTTCCTCGCACCCCTAGTTGCGGGAGAATGTGAAGGAGGAGATGTTGACAGGTCGCGTTCCGCTTGACTTGACAATTTTGTCACCAGCAGTTCTTTGAACCCCAGCAGACTTGTGTCTGCCGGAAAGAGAGATCCAAGGTAGGTTTTAAATCTAGGATCGAGCACGGTGGCCAAAATGTAGTGCTCTGATTTCAACAGATTGACCACCCGTGAATCCTTGTTAAGCGAATTAAGGGCTCCATCCACAAGTCCCACATGCCTAGCGGAATCGCTCTGTGTTAGCTCCTTCTTCAATGTCTCCAGCTTCTTCTGCAAAAGCCTGATGAGGGGAATGACCTGACTCAGGCTGGCAGTGTCTGAACTGACTTCACGTGTGGCAAGTTCAAAAGGTTGCAGAACCTTGCACAACGTTGAAATCATTCTCCACTGCGCTTGAGACAGGTGCATTCCACCTCCTATATCGTGCTCAGTTGTATAGGCTTGAATGGCCTTTTGCTGCTCCTCCAACCTCTGAAGCATATAGAGGGTTGAATTCCACCTCGTTACCACTTCTTGCTTCAGATGATGGCAGGGCAGGTTCAGGCGTTTTTGGTGGTGCTCCAGTCTTCTGTACGTGGTGCCTGTACGCCGAAAGTGTCCCGCAATTCTTCTGGCCACCGACAGCATCTCTTGCACGCCCCTCTCGTTTTTTAAATAATTCTGCACCACCAAATTCAAGGTATGTGCAAAACATGGGACGTGCTGGAATTTGCCCAGATTTAATGCACACACAATATTGCTGGCGTTGTCCGAGGCCACAAATCCACAGGAGAGTCCAATTGGGGTAAGCCATTCCGCGATGATCTTCCTCAGTTGCCGTAAGAGGTTTTCAGCTGTGTGCGTATTCTGGAAAGCGGTGATACAAAGCGTAGCCTGCCTAGGAAAGAGTTGGTGTTTGCGAGATGCTGCTACTGGTGCCGCCGCTGCTGTTCTTGCGGCGGGAGTCCATACATCTACCCAGTGGGCTGTCACAGTCATATAGTCCTGAGCCTGCCCTGCTCCACTTGTCCACATGTCCGTGGTTAAGTGGACATTGGGTACAACTGCATTTTTTAGGACACTGGTGAGTCTTTTTCTGAGGTCTGTGTACATTTTCGGTATCGCCTGCCTAGAGAAATGGAACCTAGATGGTATTTGGTACCGGGGACACAGTACCTCCAACAAGTCTCTAGTTGGCTCTGCAGTAATGATGGATACCGGAACCACGTTTCTCACCGCCCAGGATGCCAAGGCCTCAGTTATCCGCTTTGCAGCAGGATGACTGCTGTGATATTTCATCTTCCTCGCAAAGGACTGTTGGACAGTCAATTGCTTGGTGGAAGTAGTAAAAGTGGTCTTACGACTTCCCCTCTGGGATGACCATCGACTCCCAGCAGCAACAACAGCAGCGCCAGCAGCAGTAGGCGTTACACGCAAGGATGCATCGGAGGAATCCCAGGCAGGAGAGGACTCGTCAGAATTGCCAGTGACATGGCCTGCAGGACTATTGGCATTCCTGGGGAAGGAGGAAATTGACACTGAGGGAGTTGGTGGGGTGGTTTGCGTGAGCTTGGTTACAAGAGGAAGGGATTTACTGGTCAGTGGACTGCTTCCGCTGTCGCCCAAAGTTTTTGAACTTGTCACTGACTTTTGATGAATGCGCTGCAGGTGACGTATAAGGGAGGATGTTCCGAGGTGGTTAACGTCCTTACCCCTACTTATTACAGCTTGACAAAGGCAACACACGGCTTGACAAATGTTGTCCGCATTTCTGTTGAAATACTTCCACACCGAAGAGCTGATTTTTTTGGTATTTTCACCAGGCATGTCAATGGCCCTATTCCTCCCACGGACAACAGGTGTCTCCCCGGGTGCCTGACTTAAACAAACCACCTCACCATCAGAATCCTCCTGGTCAATTTCCTACCCAGCGCCAGCAACACCCATATCCTCCTCATCCTGGTGTACTTCAACACTGACATCTTCAATCTGACTATCAGGAACTGGACTGCGGGTGCTCCTTCCAGCACTTGCAGGGGGCGTGCAAATGGTGGAAGGCGCATGCTCTTCACGTCCAGTGTTGGGAAGGTCAGGCATCGCAAACGACACAATTGGACTCTCCTTGTGGATTTGTGATTTCGAAGAACGCACAGTTCTTTGCTGTGCTTTTGCCAGCTTGAGTCTTTTCATTTTTCTAGCGAGAGGCTGAGTGCTTCCATCCTCATGTGAAGCTGAACCACTAGCCATGAACATAGGCCAGGGCCTCAGCCGTTCTTGCCACTCCGTGTGGTAAATGGCATATTGGCAAGTTTACGCTTCTCCTCCGACAATTTTATTTTAGATTTTTGAGTCCTTTTTTTACTGATATTTGGTGTTTTGGATTTTACATGCTCTGTACTATGACATTGGGCATCGGCCTTGGCAGACGACGTTGATGGCATTTCATCGTCTCGGCCATGAATAGTGGCAGCAGCTTCAGCACGAGGTGGAAGTCGATCTTGATCTTTCCCTATTTTTGGAACCTCAACATTTTTGTTCTCCATATTTTAATAGGCACAACTAAAAGGCACCTCAGGTAAACAATGGAGATGGATGGATACTAGTATACTTATGGATGGACGAGCGACTGCCGACACAGAGGTAGCTACAGCCGTGGACTACCGTACTGCGTCTGCTGCTAATATAGACTGGATGATAATGATATAAAAAATATATATATATATCACTACTGCAGCCGGACAGGTATATATTATAAAATGACGGACCTGCTGGACACTGTCAGCACTGCAGACTCCTAAAGTAAGCTACTAGTATCAAGAAGATAGAAAAAAAAAAACACCACAGGTAGGTGGTATACAATTATGGATGGACGAGCGACTGCCGACACAGAGGTAGCTACAGCCGTGGACTACCGTACTGCATCTGCTGCTAATATAGACTGGATGATAATGATATAAAAAATATATATATATCACTACTGCAGCCGGACAGGTTTATATTATATAATGACGGACCTGCTGGACACTGTCAGCACTGCAGACTCCTAAAGTAAGCTACTAGTTTCAAGAAGATAGAAAAAAAAAACACAACAGGTAGGTGGTATATAATTATGGATGGACGAGCGACTGCCGACACAGAGGTAGCTACAGCCGTGGACTACCGTACTGCGTCTGCTGCTAATATAGACTGGATGATAATGATATAAAAAATATATATATATCACTACTGCAGCCGGACAGGTATATATTATATAATGACGGACCTGCTGGACACTGTCAGCACTGCAGACTCCTAAAGTAAGCTACTAGTATCAAGAAGATAGAAAGAAAAAAACACCACAGGTAGGTGGTATACAATTATGGATGGACGAGCGACTGCCGACACAGAGGTAGCTACAGCCGTGGACTACCGTACTGCGTCTGCTGCTAATATAGACTGGATGATAATGATATAAAAAATATATATATATCACTACTGCAGCCGGACAGGTAAATATTATAAAATGACGGACCTGCTGGACACTGTCAGCACTGCAGACTCCTAAAGTAAGCTACTAGTATCAAGAAGATAGAGAAAAAAAAACCACAACAGGTAGGTGGTATACAATTATGGATGGACGAGCGACTGCCGACACAGAGGTAGCTACAGCCGTGGACTACCGTACTGCGTCTGCTGCTAATATAGACTGGATGATAATGATATAAAATATATATATATCACTACTGCAGCCGGACAGGTATATATTATATAATGACGGACCTGCTGGACACTGTCAGCACTGCAGACTCCTAAAGTAAGCTACTAGTATCAAGAAGATAGAAAAAAAAAAAACACAACAGGTAGGTGGTATACAATTATGGATGGATGAGCGACTGCCGACACAGAGGTAGCTACAGCCGTGGACTACCGTACTGTGTCTGCTGCTAATATAGACTGGATGATAATGATATAAAAAATATATATATATCACTACTGCAGCCGGACAGGTATATATTATATAATGACGGACCTGCTGGACACTGTCAGCACTGCAGACTCCTAAAGTAAGCTACTAGTATCAAGAAGATAGAAAAAAAAAAAGCACAACAGGTAGGTGGTATACAATTATGGATGGATGAGCGACTGCCGACACAGAGGTAGCTACAGCCGTGGACTACCGTACTGCGTCTGCTGCTAATATAGACTGGATGATAATGATATAAAAAATATATATATATCACTACTGCAGCCGGACAGGTATATATTATATAATGACGGACCTGCTGGACACTGTCAGCACTGCAGACTCCTAAAGTAAGCTACTAGTATCAAGAAGATAGAAAAAAAAAAAAACACCACAGGTAGGTGGTATACAATTATGGATGGACGAGCGACTGCTGACAGAGAGGTAGCTACAGCCGTGGACTACCGTACTGCGTCTGCTGCTAATATAGACTGGATGATAATGATATAAAAAATATATATATATCACTACTGCAGCCGGACAGGTATATATTATAAAATGACGGACCTGCTGGACACTGTCAGCACTGCAGACTCCTAAAGTAAGCTACTAGTATCAAGAAGATAGAGAAAAAAAACACAACAGGTAGGTGGTATACAATTATGGATGGACGAGCGACTGCCGACACAGAGGTAGCTACAGCCGTGGACTACCGTACTGCGTCTGCTGCTAATATAGACTGGATGATAATGATATAAAATATATATATATATCACTACTGCAGCCGGACAGGTATATATTATATAATGACGGACCTGCTGGACACTGTCAGCACTGCAGACTCCTAAAGTAAGCTACTAGTATCAAGAAGATAGAAAGAAAAAAAACACAACAGGTAGGTGGTATACAATTATGGATGGACGAGCGACTGCCGACACAGAGGTAGCTACAGCCGTGGACTACCGTACTGCGTCTGCTGCTAATATAGACTGGATGATAATGATATAAAATATATATATATCACTACTGCAGCCGGACAGGTTTATATTATATAATGACGGACCTGCTGGACACTGTCAGCACTGCAGACTCCTAAAGTAAGCTACTAGTATCAAGAAGATAGAAAAAAAAAAACACCACAGGTAGGTGGCATACAATTATGGATGGACGAGCGACTGCCGACACAGAGGTAGCTACAGCCGTGGACTACCGTACTGCGTCTGCTGCTAATATAGACTGGATGATAATGATATAAAAAATATATATATATCACTACTGCAGCCGGACAGGTATATATTATATAATGACGGACCTGCTGGACACTGTCAGCAGAATGCGTTTATAGAATAAAAACACCACACGACGAGTGTTTAACTTTTTCAGGCAGACAATCACAATATACTGGTGGTCAGTGGTCACTGGTCAGTCACACTGGCAGTGGCACTCTGGCAGCAAAAGTGTGCACTGTTAATGTACTCCTGCTATAACTGCTCCCCAGTCTCACCCACAATTAAGCTGTGTGAGCAGTGAGCACTCAGCACAGTCAGATATACATAGATGATGCAGCATACTGAGGCTGAGCACAGATATGGTATACTGTGTCACTGTGTATCGTTTTTTTTCAGGCAGAGAACGGATTATATTAAATAATAATAAAACTGCACTGGTGGTCACTGGTCAGTCACTAGTAAACTCTGCACTCTCTGAGTACTCCTAAGCTCCAGTAAATCAAGTGTCTCACTCTCACTCTCTATCTATTTCTATTCTAAACGGAGAGGACGCCAGCCACGTCCTCTCCCTATCAATCTCAATGCACGTGTGAAAATGGCGGCGACGCGTGGCTCCTTATATAGAATCCGAGTCTCGCGATAGAATCCGAGCCTCGCGAGAATCCGACAGCGGGATGATGACGTTCGGGCGCGCTCGGGTTAACCGAGCAAGGCGGGAAGATCCGAGTCTGCCTCGGACCCGTGTAAAAAGGCTGAAGTTCGGGGGGGTTCGGATTCCGAGGAACCGAACCCGCTCATCACTAATATAAATAACTGGTAATAATAAATAAGTAAGTAATCATTCCTAGGAATCTTCTGACGTCGTCTTTGTTGTTAGGATGTTCCATGTTCACTATGGCTGATATTTTCCTTGGGTCTGGTTTTACACCTTGATCCGAGACCACGTCGCCCATAAAGGTAAGTGTATTCACGCCAAATTCACATTTGTCCTTGTTTAGCTTTAGATTCACTTTCTTGACAAGTTCCATTACTTTTGAATTAAAACAAAATACCCATCTACGATCCAAAAAAGAATTTTTTAGTATACAGAAAAATATATTGAAAAATTTTAAAAATGTTCTGGTCATTAAATCGTGAGAGAGAGATTAGAAGGATTGCAGACACTGGATAGTCTGACAACCGTTTCTCCTGACCAGTACAGATATTCTGTATTAATGGGACCCAAAGGGGAGGTCAGTGTACATATTTCAACATAGAGAGACCACTGAATTAGGTCAATTACTATGCACTTTCCTGATTACCACTAGTTCCACCAGGCATGCATACGGAATGTATGTCAAAAGGTCCTACTAAGGAAAAAGATATAGGAAAGGGAGCAGAAAAAATACAGATTAGTGGTGATACTGCTGTTGGTGTCCACCCTTCAGGAGAATGGGAATAGTTCCTGTCGTACAACACCGGGTATTCCCAGGGAGTCTCCCCTCCCGGTACTGACCCAGCCCAATGCTGTTTAGCTTCCAAGATCGGACAAGATCGGGCATGGGCAGCGTGGTATGATAGTAGGGAGGATATCTACCAATGAGAGTGCACCTATATATGAAAATTAAGAATAATAGAAAAGATAGGATAAGTTATACGTGGATCTACTTTCCCCGTTAGGCAGGGTAAGACAGCCGTCACTTAGTGGCGCCGTGTACCCTGGATCGGGGATGAGAGTCCACTGAATGCTAGCCAGATAGGGAGGAAAGATAGAGTTACAGATTAGAATTTGTAAGGTTAATTGACCGTTTTAATATTTTGGGAACAAATGTCCAATAATAAGGAAAATGGGTCAAAAGTAAGTAAGATACAAAAATGACTGTACATTCTTAGCATATATAGAACATGAGTATATGGCAGAAAAAGAAACCTAAAATAATTATAGGTGAAAAAAATTGCTTCTGATGAGAAGTGCTGTGTTCAATAAGTATGAGTTGAATTGAGGGGATAGGTAATGACAGTTAGCCCAGCACACACATTTAATAGGGCATACTGCCTAAGTCAAGTATAGACATGTAATATATCAAAAGTGAAGTCACCCTCTGGTTACTCAAATAAATGAAATAGGCAGTGAGGAAATCATATAAACGCCTATAACACAAATACAGCACAGTAATAGCTTATGCTGGAAATAGAAACCCATATACATATAGGGTCAACCATGCAATGATTACTATGTTAAGATAGGAGCCAGTATACTCAGAGAATCAAGTGTAGTAGGTGGATGGTAATCAGTGAAGCCTCCATGGGAAGGTCCCACTGTAGAGTCCGTCGAAAACGCGTTTCGCCCGTGGGCTTGTTCACTTCCGGGATCTCACAGCATATTGTGCATCAATGGTTTAAAAACCCTGTAAGTACATATAGCAGCCAATCGGATTAAGCATTCAATTAGCCATGTGGACGGGAGTAAGGTAACTGACAGCGCCAGTAGCCAATGAAGGGGTTTGTGTGGCGCGTCTGAGTGGCGGGGATGCGCCTCTCGAGTGGGCGGATTACAGAGCGTGATGACGCTAAGGGGGTGTGTACGCTACGGACAGGGGACGGCGCATCAGCTATGAAGATCAGGTGGCGCCATATCGGAAAAGGGGAAATGCCCGGTTTGGTTGTGCTGTACGATATGCAGTGAATGAGCAAAAGTTGGATAGTAACCAATTGGGACGCGTAAGCGGCGCGTCTGGACCAATAAGGGACTGGGGGCGCCTGATGGGGATGTATATTAAAGGCGTATTGAAAATAATGTGTGTGTTGTGATGTAATACCCAATTAGGGGCGGGGAATTGGCACGGAAAAATAGGAGGGTGCCACTTTGTAGGAAAGGGGAGGAAAGGAGGGATTGGTGGAAGAAAAATAGCATTGTTAATTTAATTTGGTTTATACAGTAGGCTGGGTGTGCAAGGGCTGATAAGTGTGTAGGGGTAAAGAATAAGGGGTGAGGGATGGAAAATGTTAAGGTTGTTAAAGGGAAGTGAACTGTGTAGAGAGAGTAGGGAATAGCTGGTGCGGTTGGAGATTAGAAAAATGATGGTGAAAAAAGGTGTGTGATAATTATATGGATTATATATAATGGAGTGTGTTAGAGTCATAAGGGAAATATGCATGATTTAGAAATTGTATTATCTAGTGTTAATGCTGTGAAACCCAGACTGGAGAAAAGGAAGGGGGTTGTATAGGGATTGTTGGGGGGACAGGGATGGTTTTTTTTATTTACTTCCCAAGGTACATAAAAATGTGTCTGTACCCCCTGGTAGACCCATCATGTCCGGAAATGGTGGCTTACTAGAACAACCAAGTCGGTTCCCTGATCTTCATCTCAGGGACTTTGTCTTATCGTTATCTTCCTACCTACAGGATACGTCAGATCTAATACGCAAGATACACAACATATATTGCGAAGATAATTTTTTACTGGTTACCCTTGACGTAGAATCACTCTATACGAGTATTAACCACCACCACGGAATCCAAGCGGTTAAATATTTCTTGGATCAAGGAGGAATGAGCGCCTTCTCTGAGTTTCTTTTGATCCTACTGGACTTTATTCTGTCCAAAAATTACTTTGTGTTTCAGGATAACTTCTTTTTACAAATAAGGGGAACAGCAATGGGCGGCGCCTACGCTCCCACCTACGCCAATTTATTTTTGGGGTGGTGGGAACACCTGCATGTTTTCAGCCCGACCCACGAGCGGTTTACTATTCATGTGGAATTATGGTTACGCTACATTGATGATGTTTTCATTATCTGGAACGGAGAAAGGGACCTCCTAATGGAATTTATTGGAGTACTTAACAACAACCATTTGAACATCAAGCTGACTCATACAGTCAGCACAGAGAGGGTTCCCTTTCTGGATCTTAACATTTATAGATCACACACTGGTTACTTAGAAACAGAGCTGTATAGGAAGGAGACTGCTACCAATAGTCTCCTTTTTCAAACCAGTTCGCACTTTCCACCTACTATTGAAAATATACCCAAAGGTGAATACCTCAGACTCAGACGCAATTGTTCGGAAGATCATATTTTCAAAAGCAAGAGCTGGGAACTCACCAATCGCCTTTTGGCCAGGGGTTATAGCAAACGGTCACTTAAAAGAGCTTACCAAGCTACCACATTGGTAAAGAGGGAACGCCTAATTTTTGGGACCAACAACAAGAAAATCCCAGATAAAGATGACACTATCAGATTTATAGGTACCTTCTGTCCCGAATGGAAAATGCTGAAAGAGGCCATCACGAAACATCTGCCGATACTTCAGATGGACCCCGTTCTGTCCCCCAGTGTTGGCCCCACGATACAGATGAGCTGGCGAAGATCCAGAAACATCAAGGATCAATTAGTTCAGAGCCACTTAGTGACATCAATACGCAAGAAACCAGCTATATCGGGCTCCTTCCCCTGTGGCCAATGCAAGGCGTGTATACACATACTACAAACCAACATGGTCACGGATAAGTATGGACAAACAACTAAGATACGGCATTTCTTCAACTGCAATACCCAAGCAATAATTTATTGCATTACTTGCAGTTGCAACATCAAATATGTGGGTATGACCTCTCGCAAATTAAAAGAAAGGACCATGGAACACTTGGGGAACATCCGGAATGCACCTAAAGACCTAACACGCATGAAACAACTCACCACGGTTGCCAAACACTTTCATCTTCAACACAAAGGCTCCTTTAAAGAATTTAAAGTCTTCGGTTTAGACTGTATTCATTTAGGCATACGGGGAGGGGACTTAACGAAAGAACTATATAAGAAGGAGAGCGAATGGATTTTTCGGCTTGGGAGTCTTCGACCCCATGGACTAAACGAAAACATCAACTATGGTGCCTTCTTATAATCCGCAAGTTTTTCATCTCTTCCTCCTCCCTTCCTTTCTTTTTTCTTTTTCCTTTATGTCACTCATACCAGCCCCCTTTCCCACAATCATGCTATGAGTCCTCCCCCTATTCCATCAACCCTATTCCCACTGCATTAGCAGTCCCGCTATCAATCAACCCTTCCCCCTACCCCCCTTTCCCCCCCCCAAACCCCTCTCCCCCACACCCCCTCCTACACTAACCCCCCCCCCCCTAAATTTCCCCCCCTTTCTCTCTCCCCCCTTTTCCTCATCTATCATTCACTCAAATCTAATTTTTTCCCCCCGCCACTCCTACCCACCCCTTACCAGTAACTCTTAAACCCATTTTCAACCCCACACCCCCAGGTGGGGCGGTCTCCTTTCACTGCCCTAACCCTCATCCGACACTTCCTTGGGTAAATGTCACCCAAGTTTTATATCAACAAGTCCTTTCCCATTCCGCCCTTCACTCCACATAGTCACTTCTTTTCTCCTACTTGCAATTCCTATTGCACCACTTCCCAGCGATGCATGGTCACTCAGTATAGTACTCATCATCACAACACACTCACACTAGGGGAGGCACTGATAATCAACCCCATCCCTGTCCCCCCAACAATCCCTATACAACCCCCTTCCTTTTCTCCAGTCTGGGTTTCACAGCATTAACACTAGATAATACAATTTCTAAATCATGCATATTTCCCTTATGACTCTAACACACTCCATTATATATAATCCATATAATTATCACACACCTTTTTTCACCATCATTTTTCTAATCTCCAACCGCACCAGCTATTCCCTACTCTCTCTACACAGTTCACTTCCCTTTAGCAACCTTTACATTTTCCATCCCTCACCCCTTATTCTTTACCCCTACACACTTATCAGCCCTTGCACACCCAGCCTACTGTATAAACCAAATTAAATTAACAATGCTATTTTTCTTCCACCAATCCCTCCTTTCCTCCCCTTTCCTACAAAGTGGCACCCTCCTATTTTTCCGTGCCAATTCCCCGCCCCTAATTGGGTATTACATCACAACACACACATTATTTTCAATACGCCTTTAATATACATCCCCATCAGGCGCCCCCAGTCTCTTATTGGTCCAGACGCGCCGCTTACGCGTCCCGATTGGTTACTATCCAACTTTTGCTCATTTCTAGCTGCATATCATACAGCACAACCAAACCGGGCATTTCCCCTTTTCCGATATGGCGCCACCTGATCTTCATAGCTGATGCGCCGTCCCCTGTCCGTAGCGTACACACCCCCTTAGCGTCATCACGCTCTGTAATCCGCCCACTCGAGAGGTGCATCCCCGCCACTCAGACGCGCCACACAAACCCCTTCATTGGCTACTGGCGCTGTCAGTTACCTTACTCCCGTGCAAATGGCTAATTGAATGCTTAGTCCGATTGGCTGCTATATGTACCTACAGGGTTTTTAAACCATTGATGCACAATATGCTGTGAGATCCCGGAAATGAACAAGCCCACGGGCGAAACGCGTTTTCGACGGACTCTACAGCGGGACCTTCCCATGGAGGCTTCACTGATTACCATCCACCTACTACACTTGATTCTCTGAGTATACTGGCTCCTATCTTAACATAGTAATCATTGCATGGTTGACCCTATATGTATATGGGTTTCTATTTCCAGCATAAGCTATTACTGTGCTGTATTTGTGTTATAGGTGTTTATATGATTTCCTCACTGCCTATTTCATTTATTTGAGTAACCAGAGGGTGACTTCACTTTTGATATATTACATGTCTAACTGTCATTACCTATCCCCTCAATTCAACTCATACTTATTGAACACAGCACTTCTCATCAGAAGCAATTATTTTCACCTATAATTATTTTAGGTTTCTTTTTCTGCCATATACTCATGTTCTATATATGCTAAGAATGTACAGTCATTTTTGTATCTTACTTATGAACTACTTTTGACCCATTTTCCTTATTATTGGACATTTGTTCCCAAAATATTAAAACGGTCAATTAACCTTACAAATTCGAATCTGTAACTCTATCTTTCCTCCCTATCTGGCTAGCATTCAGTGGACTCTCATCCCCGATCCAGGGTACACGGCGCCACTAAGTGACGGCTGTCTTACCCTGCCTAATGGGGAAAGTAGATCCACGTATAACTTATCCTATCTTTTCTGTTATTCTTCATTTTCATATATAGGTGCACTCTCATTGGTAGATATCCTCCCTACTATCATACCACGCTGCCCATGCCCGATCTCGTCCGATCTTGGAAGCTAAACAGCGTTGGGCTGGGTCAGTACCGGGAGGGGAGACTCCCTGGGAATATCCGGTGTTGTACGACAGGAACTATTCCCCTTTTCCTGAAGGGTGGACACCAACAGCAGTATCACCACTAATCTGTATTTATTCTGCTCCCTTTCCTATATCTTTTTCTTTAGTAGGACCTTTTGACATACATTCCGTATGCATGCCTGGTGGAACTAGTGGTAATCAGGAAAGTGCATAGTAATTGACCTAATTCAGTGGTCTCTCTATGTTGAAATATGTACACTGACCTCCCCTTTGGGTCCCATTAATACAGAATATCTGTACTGGTCAGGAGAAACGGTTGTCAGACTATCCAGTGTCTGCAATCCTTCTAATCTCTCTCTCACGATTTAATGACCAGAACATTTTTAACATTTTTCAATATATTTTTCTGTATACTAAAAAATGATTTTT
This sequence comes from Pseudophryne corroboree, assembly GCF_028390025.1. Classification (NCBI taxonomy): domain Eukaryota; kingdom Metazoa; phylum Chordata; class Amphibia; order Anura; family Myobatrachidae; genus Pseudophryne; species Pseudophryne corroboree. Next base: position 697,704,655 of record NC_086449.1, on the reverse strand, counting down.
ATTTTTTGGATCGTAGATGGGTATTTTGTTTTAATTCATAAATAATTAATAAAATTATGTCTTAACGTTTTCTTTTTCTAATTGAAAAATCCTTTCTTTCTTCTTTTTTCCAAGAGTGCGCCCACACAAGAGCTTTCTCTTTCTCCCATTGTTAGTACTTGTACTCTCTAGCTCTGGGCGCACCACCAATAAGGACTACTATTGAAAGATTGTATTTCTCTTTCCTTTAGTTTAATTGTTCTCCTTTGGTTCTTTCTATATCAGTAACAATCTAGTGTATACGAGTGCCCAGTCGCCCCCTTTTCTTCATATAAAGTTCCATTACTTGTCTCAATCTAGAATCATGTTCTTCCTTTGTAGATCCCCAGATAATAATGTCATCCATCATTGTTTCAACACCTGGAATATGTTCAAAAATCATGTGTATCTTTTTGTGATATACTTCTGGAGCAGACAATATTCCATATGGTAGTCGAAGAAATCTGTATCGACCTTCTGGTGTATTAAATGTACAAAGCTTTGAGCTGGCCTCATCTAGCTTCATTTGCCAGAATCCTGAAGATGCGTCCAATTTACTGAACCATTTTGCTCCCACAAATTACGACATGATTTCATCTCTGGTTGGTAGTTTGAAATGTTCTCATTTAAAAGCTTTGTTTAAATCTCTGGGGTCTAGAGATATTCTGAGTTGTCCATTTTTCTTTTCAACAATTACTAAGGAGCTTACCCATTCAGTAGGCTCATCAACTTTCTGTATCCCACTCAAGGCTTCCATGCGATTTAACTCTTGTTTCAGTTTTTCTCTCAGCGCAAACGGCACTTTTCTACAGGGGTGTATCACTGAAGAAACTTGCGTGTCTATTTTTATTGTATGCTCTCCAGGCAAACAAACTAGACCTTCAAACAAGTCTCTGTATTCTGCAAACATCGATTTGCAGTCATCTTTTACTTGTGATGTCACCATAAAAACTTTCTTTAGCAAGCTTAGTTTCTCACAGGAACTTAATCCTAGAATCGGTTGCACATTTTTATCCACAATCAGTAGAGATGTTTTAAACTGTTGTCCCTTATATTTCAGTGTCACTAAGCATGTACCTTTCACAGGAATTTCCTCCCCAGTGTACCCTGTAACTTTCACTTTGGCTGGATGAATTTTAGGTTTTAATCAAAGTCTTATAGTCTTGAAATATTAAATTAACCTGCGCGCCAGTATCAAGCTTAAAGGGAATGACAATCTCGTTAACAGTTAAAGGGACAATCCATTCTTTCTTATCTGCACGGCAAAGTTCAATGCAATCCACAAAGAATTCCTGTTTGTTTAACAGCATGCACTTTGGTTGTTTGACTTTTCATTTTACAGCATTTGGCAAAGTGATTAAGTCTACCACATTTCATGCAGGTTTTACCATAAGCAGGGTACATTTTAGGATTGTGAGCATTTCCACATCTACTACACATTTCCCTGCTAGACTGTGGCTTAGACTGCTTCATTCTTGAGAATGGAGGTTTGCTTGGCTCTGTTTTCTGCACTACATGGACAGCAGCATCAACTTCCTTGTGTAACATTTTGGCTTGAAATCTAGTTATTTCTGCAGATCTACACATAGTCACTGCCTTGTCTAGTGTTAGGTCTTGCTCTCTCAGCAGTCTCTCTCTGAGTCCATTATCAGGTATTCCACAAACAATACGATCTCTAATCAGTGAATCCTTTAAATCACCAAACTCACAGGTTTTACTGAGTGATTGCAGCTCTGTAACATACTGATCAAATCCATCTACAGACTTCTGATCACATGTGAAAAACTTATATCTTTCATATGTCACATTTTTCCTTGGCACAAAGTAATCTTCAAACTTTTGCATTATAGAAGATAGCACCATATTCTGCCCCTCAGCAAACTGAAAACTATTATAAATGTCCAGCACATCCTCTCCTATCACATGGAGAAAGTTGGATGCCTTAGTTTTGTCAGCCTCTGTATCAGCTCCACGTGCAGCAAGATATATATTAAACCTTTGCTTAAATCTTTTCCAGTTTTCAGACAAGTTACCAGACATCAGCATGCCGGTTGGAGGAGCTAGTTTATCCATGGTTACTCACTGTTTGAAGATAGGCGCACACGGCAGGCTTTGCAGACACTGAGTATCACTGCCTTACAGACTTCTGCAGGATTCTTTCACACTCTGAGAGCACTAGCAGTCCAAGTTAAACTTCTTTTGACACCATGTTTTGTTCATATGTTTGTAAATCCAGTCATCAGGACACAGAGACATGTGAGTTCACTGCTGTGCTGTTTTTATTCCATCACCAACTCCAGGCACACTGCACACTTGACCACCCACTTCCCAGCATCCCCCTGGTCCCAGGGACCATCACTGAAGTAAGGGTGTGTCTACAAATATTAAGCATTCTAATACACTAACATCACAGGGCACTGCTAGCATGACCCCACTCCACACCTCACCTTTTGTTCTGAAATCAATCAAATGGGCGCACCTCTCCTTTATGTAAGCTGGCTCCACTCTACATCACACAGAACGCACCGCAGAGTGGCGTCCAGGGCTGGCACAAGAATAAATACACTTCAACAAAAAAGTCTTGCTGGCAGGCCCCCGGGGACCATCCCAGTGCCCATTATCACATTCACCTCCCCACACAGCCACAAATATATATCTATATACACAAACACACACACTACACACACATACAGTACATACTACACAGACATACAGTACACACACACCCCAAACATACAGTATACACAAACATACAGTATACACACAGTATACACTATACACACATACAGTACACATATAAACAGTACACACACCACACATACAGTATATACAGTACACACAATATACACTACACACAGTATACACAACACACACATACAGCACACATACAAACAGTACACACTCCACACATACAGTATTTTTCACCAATTGATGTTACTCATTAAGAAGCCATTATAAAACTTACCAGCAGGGCCGGTGCTAAGTCTCTAGACACCCTAGGCAAAGCTACACTATACCGCCCCTGTCCCCCAAATCCAAATCCCCCCCCCCCCCCTCCCGACCAGTCACTCACATATAGAGTTGACTTCTTTAAATATTATTATATTCATTTTTAGGTTTCTGAACAACATGAACATAAAAATAATAACACTATAAAATGTATTACAAATTACAATAACATTAACACAGTCTGCAGGACCACCATATAATACTCAGAGCATTTTAGCGACCACCAGACAACACAAAGAGCATATGAGTGATTGCCAGACAATAAGGAGTCAATTTAAGTGAACACGAGACAATACGGAGAGCATTACTTTGACCACCATAGAATATTGACAGCATTTTAGTGACTGCATCACAATACTAAGAGAATTTTTGTGACCACCAGGCAATATGGAGATAAACATCACGTGGACCGGGGCGGGGTAGCGGAGTACGGGCGGCACTGCAGGCAGGTACGCTGCATATATCGCATAGCAGGAGTCCTAAATCCTCTTTGTGCAGGCACAGGAAGCGTTACTTCACAACGTCAGCGTCGCTTTCCCGGCTGCCCTGCCGCTGGCTACTAGGAAGAGCTGTCATGCCGCCAAACACTGTGGATTTTGCTCAGCTGCACAGTTACGTTTGTAGTTAGTGGCAGCTGCAAGGTGGTCGGGTGGCAAGGTGTACTGCCATACTTGCACCGCTGTAATGTGTTAGGAGGACCCAGCAGTGCCCCCCAGGAGCCGGCGCCCATAGGCAGCTGCCTAAAGCTGCCTAATGGTAGCGCCGGCCCTGCTTACCAGGGTACATGCTGCAGCAGCAGCTGCAGCGCCTTGTGTAGTCTGGGGGCAGACCTTGTGAGGGACAGGCTCAGGACCCTGGAGAAGGAGAGACTGGAGGGGAGATGCGGCCACTACACTGCCTGCACCGTTCTGCGACTCATCTTAGGTAAGAGTGCTGGATTCGGGGAGGCAGGGCATGGTGGAGGGAGAGAAGACAGCCGCTAGCAGTCTGTGACAGGAAAAAGGTTTTTTTTCCTGTCAACGCTGTCAGTCTCCTCCTGTGGGCCTATTTTCAATGGGGGGCCTGGAGCTGCAGCTCCATCCGCCCTATTGTTAATCCGACCCTGTCTGAACCCATCAATTCATTACCTCACCTGTTCCGTGAGATTGAGTAGTTTGGTGGCTATAGAATTAACACTCAGAAAACCAAGGTCCTTGGCTTCTATATCCCTCAAACTGACAAAGAAACTCTAGAGCAGTCCTTCCATTTTCAATGGAACAAAAGTCAGATGACTTATCAAGGAGTCTCCATTACCAAAAATTACTGATAATTTTTCCAAGCTAATTATCAAAACCTGTTAGCACAGTTTCAGAAAGACCTTGCCACCTGGGGAAGCTATCACATTTCATGGTTCAGCCGTATTAATGCCATCAAAATGAATTTATTACCAAGATTACTTTACCTATTTCATACTTTGCCAATTTGCGTACCCCCCTATGTTTTTAAGCAACTTCAATGCATCACGACACAATTTATTTGGTACAAAAAACATCCTAGATGGGAACGCACAGTGATACAGAGACATACAGCAGACAGTGGCCTTGGGGTACCAAACTTTAAATCGTACTATTTTGCCACTAGAATAGTGCAATGTGTGCTATGGAATGGGCCCAAAGCACAAAAAGTATGGGTTACATTAGAAACCGAAGCTCTTAAGTTGCCCTATATATCTTTCCTACTTTGGTCTGTCTCAGAGCCATTTTACACCACCCAGTCATTTCTAACACTTTAGATATCTGGGATACTGGTAACCATCAATTTAATATTGCCCTGAATCCAAACCCCTTGGTTCCGCTGTTTGATAATCCTACATTTCGTCCTTACTGTTCATTAAATGCTTTTGCATATTGGCGAGACAGTATAATTCGGTTGCTAAATGATATTATACAAGACGACTCCCTCCCCATGTTTTCGGACATATAATACAAATTTTCTATGCCCCACAAATTTTTATTTCAATAGTTTTTGATGTTTATGTGACCATCATTGTAATGTCTCTCATTGTTCTAACAAAATAGGTCTTTAAAAAAAAAAAAAAAAGAGAGAAGAGGAGGCCCATGTGCAGTCTCCGAGCACTGGGTGGTGTGCAGGTCTCCAGGAAAGTGGCAAGGTGACCATTTTCCCAGCTAATTTCCCTACTGCACATGCGCAAAACGCCAGAGAAAATGGATGCTGCTCTAGTAGGTCCTTCTTACAGATAAGGCGGGATGTACTGAAGTGCATTTTTTTTTTGTGGGACAACCCTGCACCTTCTCGCTCATTGGGGGTAATTCTGGATTGATTGCAGCAGGAATTTTGGTAGCAGTTGGGCAAAACCATGTGCACTGCAGGAGAGGCAGATATAACATGTGCAGAGGGAGATAGGTTTGGGTGTGGTGAGTTCAATCTGCAATCTAAATTGCAGTGTAAAAATAAAGCAGCCAGTATTTATCCTGCACAGAAACAAAATAACCCACCCAAATCTAACTCTCTCTGCAAATGTTATATCTGCCCCCCCTGCAGTGCACATGGGTTTGCCCAACTGCTAAAAAATTTCCTGCTGCGATCAACTTAGAATTACCCCCATTAGAAGGTGCAAGATTGTCCCAAAACTTCTGTCTTCTCTCACTTGGAGACCCGCAAGCCAATCAGGGAGCGCCACATCATAGTGCTCTCTTGATTGGCTGTGTCGCCTGCATCCTGAAATTTATAATTTTTTAAAATAAGATTTTACTCACCGGTAAATCTATTTCTTGTAGTCCGTAGTGGATGCTGGGGACTCCGTAAGGACCATGGGGAATAGACGGGCTCCGCAGGAGACTGGGCACTCTAAAGAAAGATTTAGGACTATCTGGTGTGCACTGGCTCCTCCCCCTATGACCCTCCTCCAAGCCTCAGTTAGGAACTGTGCCCGGAAGAGCTGACACAATAAGGAAGGATTTTGAATCCCGGGTAAGACTCATACCAGCCACACCAATCACACCATATAACACGTGATAGGAACCCCGGTTAACAGTATGATAACAATTGGAGCCTCTGAAGAGATGGCTCACAACAAAACCCGATTTTTGTAACAATAACTATGTACAAGTATTGCAGACAATCCGCACTTGGGATGGGCGCCCAGCATCCACTACGGACTACGAGAAATAGATTTACCGGTGAGTAAAATCTTATTTTCTCTGACGTCCTAGTGGATGCTGGGGACTCCGTAAGGACCATGGGGATTATACCAAAGCTCCCAAACGGGCGGGAGAGTGCGGATGACTCTGCAGCACCGAATGAGAGAACTCCAGGTCCTCCTCAGCCAGGGAATCAAATTTGTAGAATTTAGCAAACGTGTTTGCCCCTGACCAAGTAGCTGCTCGGCAAAGTTGTAAAGCCGAGACCCCTCGGGCAGCCGCCCAAGATGAGCCCACCTTCCTTGTGGAATGGGCTTTTATTGATTTAGGCTGCGGTAATCCTACCGCAGAATGCGCCAGCTGAATAGTGCTACAAATCCAGCGCGCAATAGACTGCTTAGAAGCAGGAGCACCCAGCTTGTTGGGTGCATACAGGATAAACAGCGAGTCAGTTTTTCTGACTCCAGCCGTCCTGGAAACATAAATTTTCAGGGCCCTGACTACGTCCAGCAACTTGGAATCCTCCAAGTCCCTAGTAGCCGCAGGCACCACAATAGGTTGGTTCAAGTGAAAAGCTGAGACCACCTTCGGGAGAAACTGAGGACGAGTCCTCAATTCTGCCCTATCCATCTGGAAAATCAGATAAGGGCTTTTACAAGACAAAGCCGCCAATTCTGAAACCCGCCTGGCCGAAGCCAGGGCCAACAGTATGACCACTTTCCACGTGAGATATTTTAATTCCACAGTCTTAAGTGGTTCGAACCAATGTGATTTCAGGAATGCCAAAACCACATTGAGATCCCAAGGTGCCACTGGGGGCACAAAAGGAGGCTGAATATGCAGAACTCCTTTGACAAAAGTCTGAACTTCAGGCAGTGAAGCCAGTTTTTTGTGGAAGAAAATCGACAGAGCCGAAATCTGGACCTTGATGGACCCCAATTTGAGGCCCAACGTCACCCCTGCTTGCAGGAAGTGTAGGAATCGACCCAGTTGAAATTCCTCCTTCGGGGCCTTCATGGCCTCACACCAAGCAACATATTTCCGCCAAATGCGGTAATAATGTCTTGCGGTGACATCCTTCCTGGCTTTGATCAGGGTAGGGATGACTTCCTCCGGAATACCCTTTTCCTTTAGGATCCGGTGTACAACCGCCATGCCGTCAAACGCAGCCGCGGTAAGTCTTGGAACAGACAGGGTCCCTGCTGCAGCAGGTTTTGTCTGAGCGGCAGAGGCCAAGGGTCCTCTGCCAGCATCTCTTGAAGTTCCGGGTACCAAGCTCTTCTTGGCCAATCCGGAACCACGAGTATGGTTTTCACTCCTCGCATTCTTATTATTCTCAGTACCTTGGAAACACAGAAACCGACTGGTACACCCACGGTGTCACTAGAGCGTCCACAGCGATCGCCTGAGGGTCCCTTGACCTGGCGCAATATCTTTTCAACTTTTTGTTGAGGCAGGACGCCATCATGTCCACCCGTGGTCATTCCCAACGGTTTACCCGCATTTGGAAAACTTCTGGAAGAAGTCCCCATTCTCCCGGGTGTAGGTCGCCCATCGGAGAATCCTTGTGGCTTCTGCCATCGCCATCCTGCTTCTTGTGCCGCCCTGTCTGTTTACATGGGCGACCGCCGTGATGTTGTCTGATTGGATCAGTATCGGCTGGTTCTGAAGCAGGGGCCTTGCTTGGCTTAGGGCATTGTAAATGGCCCTTAGCTCCAGAATATTTACGTGAAGCAAAATCTCCTTGGAAATTTCTTCCCTGTGTGACTGCACCCCAGCCCCGAAGGCTGGACTCCGTGGTCACCAGGACCCAGTCCTGTATTCCGAATCTGCGGCCCTCTAGTAGATGAGCCCTCTGCAGCCACCACAGCAGCGACACCCTGTTTCTTGCCGACAGGGTTATCCGCTGTTGTATCTGTAGATGGGACCCGGACCATTTGTCCCACAGGTCCCACTGGAACGTCCTTGCGTGGAACCTTCCGAATGGAATTATGCTTCGTACGAAGCTACCATTTTTTCCAGGACTCGTGTGCTTCCACTGGAAGAAACACTCTTTTCTGGTCTGTGTCCAGAATCATTCCCAGGAACAGAAGACGTGTCGTCAGGACCAGCGGTGACTTTGGAATATTGAGAATCCAGTCGTGCTGTTGTAGCACTTCCCGAGAGAGTGCTACCCCCACTACCAACTGTTCTTTGGACCTTGCCTTTATCAGGAGATCATCCAAGTACGGGATAATAAAAACTTCCATCTTGCGAAGGAGTATCATCATTTCGGCCATTACCTTGGTAAAGACCTTCGGTGCCGTGGACAACTCCAACGGCAGCTTCTGGAACTGATAGTGACAGTCCTGTACCACACATCTGAGGTACTCCTGGTGAGGAGGGTAAATGGGGACATGCAGGTACGCATCCTTGATGTCCAGGGAGACCCTGTAATCCCCCTCGTCCAGGCTCGTAATAACCGCCCTGAGCGATTCCATCTTGAACTTGAATCTTCTGATATAAAAGTTCAAGTATTTTAATTTTAAGATGGGTCTCACCGAACCGTTCTGTTTCGGTACCACAACCATTGTGGAATAGTAACCCCTTCCTTGCTGAAGGAGGGGCACCTTGACAATCACTTGTTGTGATTATAGTGTTGAATAGCCACCAACACCGCCTCCCTGGCAGAGGGAGGTGCCGGTAAGGCAGATTTTTGGAAACGGCGGGGGGAAGAACGTCTCGAACTCCAGCCTGTACCCCTGAGATACTACTTGAAGAACCCAGGGATCCATGTGAGAGAGCCCACTGGGCGCTGAAATTTCTGAGACGGGCCCCCACCGTACCCGGGTCCGCCTGAGCAGCCCCAGCGTCATGCTGTGGACTTACCGGACGCAGGGAGGACTTCTGCTCTTGGGAACTAGCTGTGTGCTGCAGCTTTTTCCTCTACCTTTGCCTCTCGGCAGAAAGGATGAGCCTCTAGCCCTCTTGCTTTTCTGGGGCCGAAAGGACTGTACTTGATGATACGGTGCTTTCTTTTGTTGTGGGGTAGCCTGTGGCAAAAAAGTCGATTTCCCAGCAGTAGCTGTGGAAACGAGGTCTGAAAGACCATCCCCAAACAGTTTTACCCCCTTATAGGGCAAAACTTCCATGTGCCGATTCGAGTCGGCATCGCCTGACCATTGCCGAGTCCATAACCCCCGTCTGGCGGCAATGGACCTAGCGCTTATTTTTGATGCCAGCCGGCAAATATCCCTCTGTGCATCACGCATGTATAAGACCACTTCTTTTATATGCTCTATTGTCAGCAAAATATTGTCCCTATCCATAGTTATTTTCCGACAGGGAATCTGACCACGCAGCGGGAGCACTGCACATCCATGCCGAAGCAATGGCTGGTCGCAATATAATGCCCGAGTGTGTGACTATATCTTTCAGGGTAAGCCCCTGCTTTTTATCAGCAGGTTCCTTCAGGGCGGCTGTATCCGGAGACGGTAGTGCCACCTTTTCTGATAAGCGTGTAAGCGCTGTATCTACCCTATGGGGTGTTTCCCAACGTGACCTATCCTCTGGCGGGAAAGGGTACGCTGCCAATTACTGTTTAGAAATTATCAATTTCTTACCGGGGGAAGACCACGCTTCCTCACACACCTCATTTAATTTCTCAGATGCAGGAAAAACTACTGGTAGTTTTCTCTCACCAAACATAATACCCTTTTATGTGGTACCTGGGGTATTATCATAAATGTGTAATACATTTTTCATTGCCTCAATCATGTAACGGGTGGACCTATTTGGAGGGTACACTAGTCTCATCGTCGTCGACACTGGAGTCGGTATCCGTGTCGACATCTGTTTCTGCCATCTGAGGTAGCGGGCGTTTTTAGAGCCCCCCATGACATTTGAGACGCTGGAACAGGCACAAGCTGAGTAGCCGGCTGTTCTGTGTCGTCGACCTTTTGTGTAAGGAGTTGACACTTTCACGTAATCCTTCCATAAGTCCAACCACACCGGTGTCGATCCCGCAGGGGGTGACATCACATTTACAGGCATTCGCTCCGCCTCCACATCATTATCCTCCTCATACATGTCGACACAGCCGTACCGACACACAGCACACACACAGGGAATGCTCTGACAGAGGACAGGACCCCACAAAGCCCTTTGCGGAGACAGAGGGAGAGTATGCCAGCACACACCAGGGCGCTATATATCACAGGGATATCACATATAAAGAGTGTTTTCCCTTATAGCTGCCTATATATATTGTATACTGCGCCTAAATTGTGCCCCCCCTCACTTTTTAACCCTTTCTGTAGTGTATTGACTGCAGGGGAGAGCCAGGGAGCTTCCCTCCAACGGAGCTGTGAGGGAAAAATGGCGCCAGTGTGCTGAAGGAGATAGCTCCGCCCCTTTTTCACGGACTTTCTCCCGCATTTTTATGGATTCTGGCAGGGGTTAAAAAGCACCTATATAGCCTCTGGGGCTATATATGGTGCCAGTTTGCCAGCCAAGGTGTCAGTATTGCTGCTCAGGGCGCCCCCCCCCCAGCGCCCTGCACCCATCAGTGACCGCAGTGTGTGGTGTGCATGAGGAGCAATGGCGCACAGCTGCAGTGCTGTGCGCTACCTTGGAGAAGACAGAAGTCTTCAGCCGACAATTTTCCGGACCACCTTCTTGCTTCTGGCTCTGTAAGGGGGACGGCGGCGCGGCTCCGGGAACGGACAACGAGGTCGGGTCCTGTGTTCGATCCCTCTGGAGCTAATGGTGTCCAGTAGCCTAAGAAGCCCAAGCTACCACCACTTAGGTAGGTTCGCTTCTTCTCCCCTTAGTCCCTCGATGCAGTGAGCCTGTTGCCAGCAGGTCTCACTGAAAATAAAAAACCTAACAAACACTTTCTTCCTAGGAGCTCAGGAGAGCCCCTAGTGTGCATCCAGCTCAGCCGGGCACAGAAATCTAACTGAGGCTTGGAGGAGGGTCATAGGGGGAGGAGCCAGTGCACACTAGATAGTCCTAAATCTTTCTTTAGAGTGCCCAGTCTCCTGCGGAGCCCGTCTATTCCCCATGGTCCTTACGGAGTCCCCAGCATCCACTAGGACGTCAGAGAAATATAATTTGTCTGCATAGCTCATATAAATTTTTGTAAAAATGTGCTCAGTTTCGTCACCCATTACGGAGGAGCGTGATGCTCTCTAAACATTGGCATTAACAGGCTGAATGATACATGTTAGGACAGGAACGAACACCCTGCCTGACATACTGAGACAGCGTATATTTAACTGAACTATACTGCAGCTGCTTTAATATAAGGTTCGGCGGACCCGCAATAAACTAAGGGCGTGACTGTATACATTATCAGATCCGCTGAAAGTATATGAGTTACATATATAATGCTATGTACACATTATGCGATTCCATACGATACAATATCGTATGATATTGTATAAGATATTATATCAGATCGGATCGTGTGTACACACTACAAACAATGTCAAACGATGTCTAGAAACAAAGTCATCACTCGAGTTCAAAACCACACCATATCACCTCATCAAGACTGCATGCATCGTACGTCGGATCATGCATACACATTATGCAACGATCTTGCATAGTGTGTATGGGCCATAACATGCCGCTGATACACATGATAGAGATGAGCGCCTGAAATTTTTCGGGTTTTGTGTTTTGGTTTTGGGTTCGGTTCCGCGGCCGTGTTTTGGGTTCGAACGCGTTTTGGCAAAACCTCACCGAATTATTTTTGTCGGATTCGGGTGTGTTTTGGATTCGGATGTTTTTTTCCAAAAACACTAAAAAACAGCTTAAATCATAGAATTTGGGGGTCATTTTGATCCCAAAGTATTATTAACCTCAAAAACCATAATTTACACTCATTTTCAGTCTATTCTGAATACCTCACACCTCACAATATTATTTTTAGTCCTAAAATTTGCACTGAGGTCGCTGTGTGAGTAAGATAAGCGACCCTAGTGGCCGACACAAACACCGGGCCCATCTAGGAGTGGCACTGCAGTGTCACGCAGGATGTCCCTTCCAAAAAACCCTCCCCAAACAGCACATGACGCAAAGAAAAAAAGAGGCGCAATGAGGTAGCTGTGTGAGTAAGATTAGCGACCCTAGTGGCCGACACAAACACCGGGCCCATCTAGGAGTGGCACTGCAGTGTCACGCAGGATGGCCCTTCCAAAAAACCCTCCCCAAACAGCACATGACGCAAAGAAAAAAAGAGGCGCAATGAGGTAGCTGTGTGAGTAAGATTAGCGACCCTAGTGGCCGACACAAACACCGGGCCCATCTAGGAGTGGCACTGCAGTGTCACGCAGGATGGCCCTTCCAAAAAACCCTCCCCAAACAGCACATGACGCAAAGAAAAAAAGAGGCGCAATGAGGTAGCTGTGTGAGTAAGATTAGCGACCCTAGTGGCCGACACAAACACCGGGCCCATCTAGGAGTGGCACTGCAGTGTCACGCAGGATGGCCCCTCCAAAAAACCCTCCCCAAACAGCACATGACACAAAGAAAAAAAGAGGCGCAATGAGGTAGCTGTGTGAGTAAGATTAGCGACCCTAGTGGCCGACACAAACACCGGGCCCATCTAGGAGTGGCACTGCAGTGTCACGCAGGATGTCCCTTCCAAAAAACCCTCCCCAAACAGCACATGACGCAAAGAAAAAAAGAGGCTTTTTACTGATATTTGGTGTTTTGGATTTGACATGCTCTGTACTATGACATTGGGCATCGGCCTTGGCAGACGACGTTGCTGGCATTTCATCGTCTCGGCCATGACTAGTGGCAGCAGCTTCAGCACGAGGTGGAAGTGGATCTTGATCTTTCCCTAATTTTGGAACCTCAACATTTTTGTTCTCCATATTTTAATAGGCACAACTAAAAGGCACCTCAGGTAAACAATGGAGATGGATGGATTGGATACTAGTATACAATTATGGACGGGCTGCCGAGTGCCGACACAGAGGTAGCCACAGCCGTGAACTACCGCACTGTACTGTGTCTGCTGCTAATATATAGACTGGTTGATAAAGAGATAGTATACTCGTAACTAGAGATGAGCGGGTTCGGTTTCTTTGAATCCGAACCCGCACGAACTTCACTTTTTTTTTCACGGGTCCGAGCGACTCGGATCTTCCCGCCTTGCTCGGTTAACCCGAGCGCGCCCGAACGTCATCATGACGCTGTCGGATTCTCGCGAGACTCGGATTCTATATAAGGAGCCGCGCGTCGCCGCCATTTTCACACGTGCATTGAGATTGATAGGGAGAGGACGTGGCTGGCGTCCTCTCCATTAGAATAGATTAGAAGAGAGAGAGAGAGAGAGAGATTGTGCAGACAGAGTTTACCACAGTGACCAGTGCAGTTGTTGTTAAGTTAACTTTTATTTAATATATCCGTTCTCTGCTATATCCGTTCTCTGCCTGAAAAAAACGATACACAGCAGTCACACAGTGTGACTCAGTCTGTGTGCACTCAGCTCAGCCCAGTGTGCTGCACATCAATGTATAAAAGCTTATAATAATTGTGGGGGAGACTGGGGAGCACTGCAGGTTGTTATAGCAGGAGCCAGGAGTACATAATATTATATTAATTTAAAATTAAACAGTGCACACTTTTGCTGCAGGAGTGCCACTGCCAGTGTGACTAGTGGTGACCAGTGCCTGACCACCAGTATAGTAGTATATTGTTGTATACTATCTCTTTATCAACCAGTCTATATTAGCAGCAGACACAGTACAGTGCGGTAGTTCACGGCTGTGGCTACCTCTGTGTCGGCAGTCGGCACTCGGCAGGCAGTCCGTCCATCCATAATTGTATAATTATATACCACCTAACCGTGGTATTTTTTTTTCTTTCTTTATACCGTCGTCATAGTCATACTAGTTGTTACGAGTATACTACTATCTCTTTATCAACCAGTGTACAGTGCGGTAGTTCACGGCTGTGGCTACCTCTGTGTCGGCAGTCGGCAGGCAGTCCGTCCATCCATAATTGTATTATTATAATATATACCACCTAACCGTGGTTTTTTTTTCATTCTTTATACCGTCATAGTGTCATACTAGTTGTTACGAGTATACTACTATCTCTTTATCAACCAGTGTACAGTGCGGTAGTTCACGGCTGTGGCTACCTCTGTGTCGGCAGTCGGCAGGCAGTCCGTCCATCCATAATTGTATTATAATATATACCACCTAACCGTGGTTTTTTTTTCATTCTTTATACCGTCATAGTGTCATACTAGTTGTTACGAGTATACTACTATCTCTTTATCAACCAGTGTACAGTGCGGTAGTTCACGGCTGTGGCTACCTCTGTGTCGGCAGTCGGCAGGCAGTCCGTCCATCCATAATTGTATTATAATATATACCACCTAACCGTGGTTTTTTTTTCATTCTTTATACCGTCATAGTCAGTCATACTAGTTGTTACGAGTATACTACTATCTCTTTATCAACCAGTGTACAGTGCGGTAGTTCACGGCTGTGGCTACCTCTGTGTCGGCACTCGGCAGGCAGTCCGTCCATCCATAATTGTATTATAATATATACCACCTAACCGTGGTTTTTTTTTCATTCTTTATACCGTCATAGTGTCATACTAGTTGTTACGAGTATACTACTATCTCTTTATCAACCAGTGTACAGTGCGGTAGTTCACGGCTGTGGCTACCTCTGTGTCGGCAGTCGGCAGGCAGTCCGTCCATCCATAATTGTATTATAATATATACCACCTAACCGTGGTTTTTTTTTCATTCTTTATACCGTCATAGTGTCATACTAGTTGTTACGAGTATACTACTATCTCTTTATCAACCAGTGTACAGTGCGGTAGTTCACGGCTGTGGCTACCTCTGTGTCGGCAGTCGGCAGGCAGTCCGTCCATCCATAATTGTATTATAATATATACCACCTAACCGTGGTTTTTTTTTCATTCTTTATACCGTCATAGTCAGTCATACTAGTTGTTACGAGTATACTACTATCTCTTTATCAACCAGTGTACAGTGCGGTAGTTCACGGCTGTGGCTACCTCTGTGTCGGCACTCGGCAGGCAGTCCGTCCATCCATAATTGTATTATAATATATACCACCTAACCGTGGTTTTTTTTTCATTCTTTATACCGTCATAGTGTCATACTAGTTGTTACGAGTATACTACTATCTCTTTATCAACCAGTGTACAGTGCGGTAGTTCACGGCTGTGGCTACCTCTGTGTCGGCAGTCGGCAGGCAGTCCGTCCATCCATAATTGTATTATAATATATACCACCTAACCGTGGTTTTTTTTTCATTCTTTATACCGTCATAGTGTCATACTAGTTGTTACGAGTATACTACTATCTCTTTATCAACCAGTGTACAGTGCGGTAGTTCACGGCTGTGGCTACCTCTGTGTCGGCAGTCGGCAGGCAGTCCGTCCATCCATAATTGTATTATAATATATACCACCTAACCGTGGTTTTTTTTTCATTCTTTATACCGTCATAGTCAGTCATACTAGTTGTTACGAGTATACTACTATCTCTTTATCAACCAGTGTACAGTGCGGTAGTTCACGGCTGTGGCTACCTCTGTGTCGGAACTCGGCAGGCAGTCCGTCCATCCATAATTGTATTACAATATATACCACCTAACCGTGGTTTTTTTTTCATTCTTTATACCGTCATAGTCAGTCATACTAGTTGTTACGAGTATACTACTATCTCTTTATCAACCAGTGTACAGTGCGGTAGTTCACGGCTGTGGCTACCTCTGTGTCGGAACTCGGCAGGCAGTCCGTCCATCCATAATTGTATTACAATATATACCACCTAACCGTGGTTTTTTTTTCATTCTTTATACCGTCATAGTCAGTCATACTAGTTGTTACGAGTATACTACTATCTCTTTATCAACCAGTGTACAGTGCGGTAGTTCACGGCTGTGGCTACCTCTGTGTCGGAACTCGGCAGGCAGTCCGTCCATCCATAATTGTATTACAATATATACCACCTAACCGTGGTTTTTTTTTCATTCTTTATACCGTCATAGTCAGTCATACTAGTTGTTACGAGTATACTACTATCTCTTTATCAACCAGTGTACAGTGCGGTAGTTCACGGCTGTGGCTACCTCTGTGTCGGCAGTCGGCAGGCAGTCCGTCCATCCATAATTGTATTATTATAATATATACCACCTAACCGTGGTTTTTTTTTCATTCTTTATACCGTCATAGTGTCATACTAGTTGTTACGAGTATACTACTATCTCTTTATCAACCAGTGTACAGTGCGGTAGTTCACGGCTGTGGCTACCTCTGTGTCGGCAGTCGGCAGGCAGTCCGTCCATCCATAATTGTATTATAATATATACCACCTAACCGTGGTTTTTTTTTCATTCTTTATACCGTCATAGTCAGTCATACTAGTTGTTACGAGTATACTACTATCTCTTTATCAACCAGTGTACAGTGCGGTAGTTCACGGCTGTGGCTACCTCTGTGTCGGCAGTCGGCAGGCAGTCCGTCCATCCATAATTGTATTATAATATATACCACCTAACCGTGGTTTTTTTTTCATTCTTTATACCGTCATAGTCAGTCATACTAGTTGTTACGAGTATACTACTATCTCTTTATCAACCAGTGTACAGTGCGGTAGTTCACGGCTGTGGCTACCTCTGTGTCGGAACTCGGCAGGCAGTCCGTCCATCCATAATTGTATTACAATATATACCACCTAACCGTGGTTTTTTTTTCATTCTTTATACCGTCATAGTCAGTCATACTAGTTGTTACGAGTATACTACTATCTCTTTATCAACCAGTGTACAGTGCGGTAGTTCACGGCTGTGGCTACCTCTGTGTCGGCACTCGGCAGGCAGTCCGTCCATCCATAATTGTATTACAATATATACCACCTAACCGTGGTTTTTTTATACCACCTAACCGTGGCAGTCCGTCCATAATTGTATACTAGTATCCAATCCATCCATCTCCATTGTTTACCTGAGGTGCCTTTTAGTTCTGCCTATAAAATATGGAGAACAAAAAAGTTGAGGTTCCAAAATTAGGGAAAGATCAAGATCCACTTCCACCTCGTGCTGAAGCTGCTGCCACTAGTCATGGCCGAGACGATGAAATGCCAGCAACGTCGTCTGCCAAGGCCGATGCCCAATGTCATAGTACAGAGCATGTCAAATCCAAAACACCAAATATCAGAAAAAAAAGGACTCCAAAACCTAAAATAAAATTGTCGGAGGAGAAGCGTAAACTTGCCAATATGCCATTTACCACACGGAGTGGCAAGGAACGGCTGAGGCCCTGGCCTATGTTCATGGCTAGTGGTTCAGCTTCACATGAGGATGGAAGCACTCAGCCTCTCGCTAGAAAACTGAAAAGACTCAAGCTGGCAAATGCACCGCAAAGAACTGTGCGTTCTTTGAAATCCCAAATCCACAAGGAGAGTCCAATTGTGTCGGTTGCGATGCCTGACCTTCCCAACACTGGACGTGAAGAGCATGCGCCTTCCACTATTTGCATGCCCCCTGCAAGTGCTGGAAGGAGCACCCGCAGTCCAGTTCCTGATAGTCAGATTGAAGATGTCAGTGTTGAAGTACACCAGGATGATGAGGATATGGGTGTTGCTGGCGCTGGGGAGGAAATTGACCAGAAGGATTCTGATGGTGAGGTGGTTTGTTTAAGTCAGGCACCCGGGGAGACACCTGTTGTCCGTGGGAGGAATATGGCCGTTGACATGCCAGGTGAAAATACCAAAAAAATCAGCTCTTCGGTGTGGAGGTATTTCACCAGAAATGCGGACAACAGGTGTCAAGCCGTGTGTTCCCTTTGTCAAGCTGTAATAAGTAGGGGTAAGGACGTTAACCACCTCGGAACATCCTCCCTTATACGTCACCTGCAGCGCATTCATAATAAGTCAGTGACAAGTTCAAAAACTTTGGGTGACAGCGGAAGCAGTCCACTGACCAGTAAATCCCTTCCTCTTGTAACCAAGCTCACGCAAACCACCCCACCAACTCCCTCAGTGTCAATTTCCTCCTTCCCCAGGAATGCCAATAGTCCTGCAGGCCATGTCACTGGCAAGTCTGACGAGTCCTCTCCTGCCTGGGATTCCTCCGATGCATCCTTGCGTGTAACGCCTACTGCTGCTGGCGCTGCTGTTGTTGCCGCTGGGAGTCGATGGTCATCCCAGAGGGGAAGTCGTAAGCCCACTTGTACTACTTCCAGTAAGCAATTGACTGTTCAACAGTCCTTTGCGAGGAAGATGAAATATCACAGCAGTCATCCTACTGCAAAGCGGATAACTGAGGCCTTGGCATCCTGGGTGGTGAGAAACGTGGTTCCGGTATCCATCATTACTGCAGAGCCAACTAGAGACTTGTTGGAGGTACTGTGTCCCCGGTACCAAATACCATCTAGGTTCCATTTCTCTAGGCAGGCGATACCGAAAATGTACACAGACCTCAGAAAAAGAGTCACCAGTGTCCTAAAAAATGCAGCTGTACCCAATGTCCACTTAACCACGGACATGTGGACAAGTGGAGCAGGGCAGGGTCAGGACTATATGACTGTGACAGCCCACTGGGTAGATGTATGGACTCCCGCCGCAAGAACAGCAGCGGCGGCACCAGTAGCAGCATCTCGCAAACGCCAACTCTTTCCTAGGCAGGCTACGCTTTGTATCACCGCTTTCCAGAATACGCACACAGCTGAAAACCTCTTACGGCAACTGAGGAAGATCATCGCGGAATGGCTTACCCCAATTGGACTCTCCTGTGGATTTGTGGCATCGGACAACGCCAGCAATATTGTGTGTGCATTAAATATGGGCAAATTCCAGCACGTCCCATGTTTTGCACATACCTTGAATTTGGTGGTGCAGAATTTTTTAAAAAACGACAGGGGCGTGCAAGAGATGCTGTCGGTGGCCAGAAAAATTGCGGGACACTTTCGGCGTACAGGCATCACGTACAGAAGACTGGAGCACCACCAAAAACTACTGAACCTGCCCTGCCATCATCTGAAGCAAGAAGTGGTAACGAGGTGGAATTCAACCCTCTATATGCTTCAGAGGTTGGAGGAGCAGCAAAAGGCCATTCAAGCCTATACAATTGAGCACGATATAGGAGATGGAATGCACCTGTCTCAAGTGCAGTGGAGAATGATTTCAACGTTGTGCAAGGTTCTGATGCCCTTTGAACTTGCCACACGTGAAGTCAGTTCAGACACTGCCAGCCTGAGTCAGGTCATTCCCCTCATCAGGCTTTTGCAGAAGAAGCTGGAGGCATTGAAGAAGGAGCTAACACGGAGCGATTCCGCTAGGCATGTGGGACTTGTGGATGCAGCCCTTAATTCGCTTAACAAGGATTCACGGGTGGTCAATCTGTTGAAATCAGAGCACTACATTTTGGCCACCGTGCTCGATCCTAGATTTAAAGCCTACCTTGGATCTCTCTTTCCGGCAGACACAGGTCTGCTGGGGTTGAAAGACCTGCTGGTGACAAAATTGTCAAGTCAAGCGGAACGCGACCTGTCAACATCTCCTCCTTCACATTCTCCCGCAACTGGGGGTGCGAGGAAAAGGCTCAGAATTCCGAGCCCACCCGCTGGCGGTGATGCAGGGCAGTCTGGAGCGACTGCTGATGCTGACATCTGGTCCGGACTGAAGGACCTGACAACGATTACGGACATGTCGTCTACTGTCACTGCATATGATTCTCTCAACATTGATAGAATGGTGGAGGATTATATGAGTGACCGCATCCAAGTAGGCACGTCACACAGTCCGTACTTATACTGGCAGGAAAAAGAGGCAATTTGGAGGCCCTTGCACAAACTGGCTTTATTCTACCTAAGTTGCCCTCCCACAAGTGTGTACTCCGAAAGAGTGTTTAGTGCCGCCGCTCACCTTGTCAGCAATCGGCGTACGAGGTTACATCCAGAAAATGTGGAGAAGATGATGTTCATTAAAATGAATTATAATCAATTCCTCCGCGGAGACATTGACCAGCAGCAATTGCCTCCACAAAGTACACAGGGAGCTGAGATGGTGGATTCCAGTGGGGACGAATTGATAATCTGTGAGGAGGGGGATGTACACGGTGATATATCGGAGGGTGAAGATGAGGTGGACATCTTGCCTCTGTAGAGCCAGTTTGTGCAAGGAGAGATTAATTGCTTCTTTTTTGGGGGGGGTCCAAACCAACCCGTCATATCAGTCACAGTCGTGTGGCAGACCCTGTCACTGAAATGATGGGTTGGTTAAAGTGTGCATGTCCTGTTTTGTTTATACAACATAAGGGTGGGTGGGAGGGCCCAAGGATAATTCCATCTTGCACCTCTTTTTTCTTTTCTTTTTCTTTGCATCATGTGCTGATTGGGGAGGGTTTTTTGGAAGGGACATCCTGCGTGACACTGCAGTGCCACTCCTAGATGGGCCCGGTGTTTGTGTCGGCCACTAGGGTCGCTAATCTTACTCACACAGCTACCTCATTGCGCCTCTTTTTTTCTTTGCGTCATGTGCTGTTTGGGGAGGGTTTTTTGGAAGGGACATCCTGCGTGACACTGCAGTGCCACTCCTAGATGTGCCCGGTGTTTGTGTCGGCCACTAGGGTCGCTAATCTTACTCACACAGTCAGCTACCTCATTGCGCCTCTTTTTTTCTTTGCGTCATGTGCTGTTTGGGGAGGGTTTTTTGGAAGGGCCATCCTGCGTGACACTGCAGTGCCACTCCTAGATGGGCCCGGTGTTTGTGTCGGCCACTAGGGTCGCTAATCTTACTCACACAGCTACCTCATTGCGCCTCTTTTTTTCTTTGCGTCATGTGCTGTTTGGGGAGGGTTTTTTGGAAGGGACATCCTGCGTGACACTGCAGTGCCACTCCTAGATGGGCCCGGTGTTTGTGTCGGCCACTAGGGTCGCTTATCTTACTCACACAGCGACCTCGGTGCAAATTTTAGGACTAAAAATAATATTGTGAGGTGTGAGGTATTCAGAATAGACTGAAAATGAGTGTAAATTATGGTTTTTGAGGTTAATAATACTTTGGGATCAAAATGACCCCCAAATTCTATGATTTAAGCTGTTTTTTAGTGTTTTTGGAAAAAAACACCCGAATCCAAAACACACCCGAATCCGACAAAAATAATTCGGTGAGGTTTTGCCAAAACGCGTTCGAACCCAAAACACGGCCGCGGAACCGAACCCAAAACCAAAACACAAAACCCGAAAAATTTCAGGCGCTCATCTCTACTCGTAACTAGTATGTATGTATAAAGAAAGAAAAAAAAACCACGGTTAGGTCACTGGTATATACAATTATGGACGGGCTGCCGAGTGCCGACACAGAGGTAGCCACAGCCGTGAACTACCGCACTGTACTGTGTCTGCTGCTAATATAGACTGGTTGATAAAGAGATAGTATACTACTAATATTATATACTGGTGGTCAGGTCACTGGTCACTAGTCACACTGGCAGTGGCACTCCTGCAGCAAAAGTGTGCACTGTTTAATTTTAATATAATATTATGTACTCCTGGCTCCTGCTATAACCTATAACTGGCACTGCAGTAGTGCTCCCCAGTCTCCCCCACAATTATAAGCTGTGTGAGCTGAGCAGTCAGACAGATATATAATATATATAGATGATGCAGCACACTGGCCTGAGCCTGAGCAGTGCACACAGATATGGTATGTATGTGACTGAGTCACTGTGTGCTGTGTATCGCTTTTTTCAGGCAGAGAACGGATTATAAATAAAAGTGGTGGTCACTGGTCACTATCAGCAAAACTCTGCACTGTACACTACTGAGTACTCCTAATGCTCCCCAAAATTAGTAAATCAAGTGTCTAAACGGAGAGGACGCCAGCCACGTCCTCTCCCTATCAATCTCAATGCACGTGTGAAAATGGCGGCGACGCGCGGCTCCTTATATAGAATCCGAGTCTCGCGATAGAATCCGAGCCTCGCGAGAATCCGACAGCGTCATGATGACGTTCGGGCGCGCTCGGGTTAACCGAGCAAGGCGGGAAGATCCGAGTCGCTCGGACCCGTGAAAAAAAACATGAAGTTCTGGCGGGTTCGGATTCAGAGAAACCGAACCCGCTCATCTCTAACACATGAGTGCCTTTAAGTCAATAGGTAACCACATATTCATCCTCTGGGATCTGATATCAATATATTGAAACATTTACAGTTATGCAGCAACAACAATCTATCTAAACAATACACACATTTTTACATTCTTTCTGTAACACAACCCGTTCTCTGAATGTCAGGCTGCAGTACCCTGTTGCTGAATGTCAGTAGAAGTAGCCACACATCATTTGTGTTGAGAGTATGATCATACACTTTATATGGTATTACTGTATTATTAGGTTATTCATTGCGCCCTATGGGCGCTATGACCACCATCGTAACGGGCTACACCCCCTTAACCCTTGCACACCCTTGTGGCGTGCAATATTTTTATTATATGGAGTATTACCTCCAGTCATAATTGTGTGAATGGTTAAATATTGCACGGACAAAGACAAAGGGCGTGCAATGGTTAAGGGGTCGAAGACCCTTGCAACGGCGTGAACAGCGCACGCAGGGCCTGATGATTCACCAAGTAGGTGCTTTGGTTGGGGCAGTGGCGGGTGCGGGGAAGACGCGGATGGGATCCGGGGGTGCCACGGGAGGGGGAGGGACGGTTGCAGTGGTGCCACAGGTGGGGGAGGGACTGGTGTGGTGGTGCCACGGGTGGGGGAGGGTGCATGGGTGCCGCGGGTGGGGGTCCGGAGCCAATGCGGGTGGGGGAGGAGCAGTTGCGGGGGTGCCCCGGGTGGGAGAGGGGCGGATGCGGCGGAAGGGGCGGGTGCTGGGTTGCTGCAGGTGGGGAAGGGGGTCCGGAGCTACTACAGATGCTGGGGGGGTGCCGCGGATGGGGCCCAGAGGTACTGTGAGTGGGGGAAGGGCAGGTAATGCTTATCCTGCTTCTCCTGTCAGCAGATAAGCTGCTGTCCTCCCTTTGGCAGTGGCTCTCCCAGAGACTCGCACAGCAGCCAGTCACTATTGTTAGCGCCGGTGTCCCAACGCGCCGCATTACAGGGAAGAAGATGCACTCAGGGAAATTCATGGAAACACTCTTAAAAGAAAGAGTTGTAGATTATCTCAAATCAAGCAATTTACAGAATCCCAAACAGCATGGATTCATTGGGGGAAGATCATGTCAAACAAATCTTAATGAATTTTTTGACTGTGTGACTAAAGTGATAGATAAAGGTGGAGCCGTGGATATAGCTTATCTAGACTTTAGTCTTTTGACACTGTTCCACATCACAGACTGCTAAATAAACTTGGAAGCTTGGGATTGGATACTAGGATTATTGAATGGATAAGATTTGGTTGCAGGATAGAAAACAGAGAGTTATGGTAAATGGAGTGGATTCACAGAAGGGAAATGTTACCAGTGGAGTACCCCAGGGATCTGTACTTGGACCAGTGCTTTTTAAATTTCTTTATTGGTGACATTGCAAATGGCATTAAAGGGAAAGTTTGCCTTATTGCAGATGACACAAAGGTAGGCAACAGGGTAGACATACCAGGTGGGGTAAAACAAATGATTGAGGAAAGTGTGGCTATTACAGTTTAATGCCAAAAAATGCAAAATCATGCACTTGGGTCTCAATAATCCAAGGGCTAAATATAGTGTTAATGGCACTATAATGGAAACTACTGAGGAGGAAAGGGATCTAGGAGTCACTATTTCAGATGACTTAAATGCAGGTAAGCAATGTAACAAAGCAATGAGGAAGGCAAGTCAGATACTAGGCTGCATTGGGAAAGGAATCAGCTGCAGAAAGAAAGAAGTAATAATGCCACTGTATAGGTCATTGGTACAGCCTCATCTAGAATACTGTGTTCCAATCCTGGAAGCCATATCTTCTAAAGGATATTAATACATTAGAGATTGTACAAAGAAGGGCAACTAAAATGGTGCATGGCCTACATCACAAAACATACCCAGAAAGACTAAAAAATGTAATTATGTATAGTTTGGAGCAGAGAAGGGAAAGGGGGGACATGATAGAAACTTTAAAATATATCAAGGGTTTTTAATAAAGTCCAGGAGGGAAACATTCTCCAAATGAAGAGAAGCAATAGAACACAAGGATATGCACTGAGACTGGAGGGAGGCGGTTCAGGGGAAATTTGAGGAAAAATTACTTCACAGAAAGGGTAGTGGACAAGTGGAATAGCCTCCCATCAGAAGTGATAGAGGCTAAGACAGTAGAGCAATTTAAACATGCATGGGACAGACATAAGGATATCCTTACAAGCAAATAAGGATCAAATAAGGGTTGAGATAAAAATATAGTAAAAAAAAAAGGGGCAGACTAGATGGGCCAAGTGGTTCTTATCTGCCGTAAAATTCAATGTTTCTATTTTTCTATGTTTCAATAAACGACAGCTCCCAGCAGCCCTAATGGCCGGAATGCTTCTGCGCTAAGGGCTGCTGGGAACTGTGGTTTATTTAGTGAGTGTACTTCCCTGTAATGCGGTGCGTTGAGACACTGGTGCTAACAATAGTGACTGGCTGGCAGAACTGACTGACTGGCTAAATCAATGTAAAAGGTGAGAGTGCTGTGCAGTGTCAGTGACACTACACACAGGCCCGGCGCTAGCCGCTCAGCAAAGAGATGCAATGCAGGGAGGCACCAGGAAGGAGAGGCGTTCTCCCTGCTCTGCATCCCTGTGCTGAGGTTTGCTACTGCCGGCTGCTGTTACACATGCAGCGGCGCCGGCAGCACAAAACCTCCTCTCCCCCTCGGCGCCAGCAGCACAAAGCCTCCTCTCCCCCTCCCCTGTGTGACATTCAGTGGCCGTTCGGGAGCCAAAGGAGCGGAGCTAGATGGGAATAAGGGGCGGAGCTAGATGGGACCATGCTGCAGCAGGAGGATGAGCTGCTACAGCTTCGGCCAACCAGACTTCATAAGGTAAGTGTCTGGAAAGAGAGTGAGTGTGTGTGTATATACAAT
Organism: Pseudophryne corroboree; assembly: GCF_028390025.1. Classification (NCBI taxonomy): domain Eukaryota; kingdom Metazoa; phylum Chordata; class Amphibia; order Anura; family Myobatrachidae; genus Pseudophryne; species Pseudophryne corroboree. The sequence continues at coordinate 697,679,458 of NC_086449.1, read as the reverse complement.
GTCTGTATATACTGTATATATGTGTGACTGTGTGTGTTTGTATATATATATATATATATATATATATATATATGTGTGAACAGTGGTGCAAATAGCGCTGCTACCAATAAAACAAGACTATTGTAGGTAAGTATAATGATAAATCCCGTTCGTCCTCTTTAAATTAGAAGTCCTAACTAATTTAAAGAGGACGAAACGCGTTGGACAGACATTCCACTCCTCTGACAGAGGATCTCAGATAAGTCTTTAAATAAGAATTTACTTACCGATAATTCTATTTCTCATGGTCCGTAGTGGATGCTGGGGACTCCGTAAGGACCATGGGGAATAGCGGCTCCGCAGGAGACTGGGCACATCTAAAGAAAGCTTTAGGACTATCTGGTGTGCACTGGCTCCTCCCCCTATGACCCTCCTCCAAGCCTCAGTTAGGATACTGTGCCCGGACGAGCGTACACAATAAGGAAGGATTTTGAATCCCGGGTAAGACTCATACCAGCCACACCAATCACACCGTATAACCTGTGATCTGAACCCAGTTAACAGCAAGGTAACAGAGGAGCCTCTGAAAGATGGCTCACAACAATAATAACCCGATTTTTGTAACAATAACTATGTACAAGTATTGCAGACAATCCGCACTTGGGATGGGCGCCCAGCATCCACTACGGACTATGAGAAATAGAATTATCGGTAAGTAAATTCTTATTTTCTCTAACGTCCTAAGTGGATGCTGGGGACTCCGTAAGGACCATGGGGATTATACATAAGCTCCCAAACGGGCGGGAGTGTGCAGATGACTCTGCAGCACCAAATGAGAGAACTCCAGGTCCTCCTCAGCCAGGATATCAATTTTGTAGAATTTTACAAACGTATTTGCTCCTGACCAAGTAGCTGCTCGGCAAAGTTGTAAAGCCGAGACCCCTCGGGCAGCCGCCCAAGATGAGCCCACCTTCCTTGTGGAGTGGGCATTTACAGATTTTTGGCTGTGGCAGGCCTGCCACAGAATGTGCAAGCTGAATTGTACTACAAATCCAACGAGCAATAGTCTGCTTAGAAGCAGGAGCACCCAGCTTGTTGGGTGCATACAGGATAAACAGCGAGTCAGATTTCCTGACTCCAGCCGTCCTGGAAACATATTTTCAGGGCACTGACAACGTCTAGCAACTTGGAGGCCTCCAAGTCCCTAGTAGCCGCAGGCACCACCAATAGGTTGGTTCAGGTGAAACGCTGAAACCACCTTGGGGAGAAACTGAGGACGAGTCCTCAATTCCGCCCTGTCCGAATGGAAAATCAGATAAGGCTTTTTTCAGGATAAAGCCGCCAATTCTGACACGCGCCTGGCCCAGGCCAGGGCCAACAGCATGACCACTTTTCATGTGAGATATTTTAACTCCACAGATTTAAGTGGTTCAAACCAATGTGACTTTTGGAACCCAAAACTACATTGAGATCCCAAAGTGCCACTGGAGGCACAAAAGGAGGCTGTATATGCAGTACCCCTTTTACAAACGTCCGAACTTCAGGGACTGAAGCCAGTTCTTTTTTGGAAGAAAATTGACAGGGCCGAAATTTGAACCTTAATGGACCCCAATTTCAGGCCCATAGACACTCCTGTTTGCAGGAAATGTAGGAATCGACCCAGTTGAATTTCCTCCGTCGGGCCTTACTGGCCTCGCACCACGCAACATATTTTCGCCAATTGCGGTGATAATGTTTTTGCGGTTACATCCTTCCTGGCTTTGATCAGGATAGGGATGACTTCATCCGGAATGCCTTTTTTCCTTCAGGATCCGGCGTTCAACCGCCATGCCGTCAAACGCAGCCGCGGTAAGTCTTGGAACAGACAGGGTCCTTGCTGGAGCAGGTCCCTTCTTAGAGGTAGAGGCCACGGATCTTCCGTGAGCATCTCTTGAAGTTCCGGTTACCAAGTCCTTCTTGGCCAATCCGGAACCACGAATATAGAGCTTACTCCTCTCCATCTTATCAATCTCAGTACCTTGGGTATGAGAGGCAGAGGAGGGGACACATACCCTGACTGGTACACCCACGGTGTTACCAGAGCGTCTACAGCTTATTGCCTGAGGGTCCCTGGACCTGGCGCAATACCTGTCGAGTTTTTAATCATGTGGAAGACTTCTGGGTGAAGTCCCCACTCTCCCGGGTGGAGGTCGTGCTGAGGAAGTCTGCTTCCCAGTTGTCCACTCCCGGAATGAATACTGCTGACAGTGCTATCACATGATTTTCCGCCCAGCGAAGAATCCTTGCAGCTTCTGCCATTGCCCTCCTGCTTCTTGTGCCACCCTGTCTGTTTACGTGGGTGACTGCCGTGATGTTGTCCGACTGGATCAACACCGGCTGACCTTGAAGCAGAGGTCTTGCTAAGCTTAGAGCATTGTAAATGTCCCTTAGCTTCAGGATATTTATGTGAAGTGATGTCTCCAGGCTTGACCATAAGCCCTGGATATTCCTTCCCTGTGTGACTGCTCCCCAGCCTCGCAGGCTGGCATCCGTGGTCACCAGGACCCAGTCCTGAATGCCTAATCTGCGGCCCTCTAGAAGATGAGCACTCTGCAACCACCACAGGAGGGACACCCTTGTCCTTGGTGACAGGGTTATCCGCTGATGCATCTGAAGATGCGACCCGGACCATTTGTCCAGCAGGTCCCACTGGTGCGTGGAATCTGTCGAATGGGATTGCTTCGTAGGAAGCCACCATTTTACCCAGAACCCTTGTGCATTGATGCACTGAGACTTGGCTCGGTTTTAGGAGGTTCCTGACTAGCTCGGATAACTCCCTGGCTTTCTCCTCCGGGAGAAACACCTTTTTCTGGACTGTGTCCAGGATCATCCCTAGGAACAGAAGACACGTCGTCGGAACCAGGTGCGATTTTGGAATATTGAGAATCCAATCGTGCTGCCGCAACACTACCTGAGATAGTGCTACACCGACCTCCAACTGTTCCCTGGATCTTACCCTTATCAGGGAATTGTCCAAGTAAGGGATAACTAAAATTCACTTCCTTCGAAGGAATATCATCATTTCGGCCATTACCTTGGTAAAGACCCGGGGTGCCGTGGACCATCCATACGGCAGTGTCTGAACTGATAGTGACAGTTCTGTACCATAAACCTGAGGTACCCTTGGTGAGAAGGGTAAATTTTGACATGAAGGTAAGCATCCTTGATGTCCCGAGACATCATGTAGTCCCCTTCTTCCAGGTTCGCAATCACTGCTCTGAGTGACTCAATCTTGAATTTGAACCTCTGTATGTAAGTGTTCAAAGATTTTAGATTTAGAATCGGTCTCACCGAGCCGTCCGGCTTCGGTACCACAACAGTGTGGAATAATACCCCGTTCCCTGTTGCAGGAGGGGTATCTTGATTATCACCTGCTGGGAATACAGCTTGTGAATGGCTTCCAAAACTGTCTCCCTGTCAGAAGGAGACATCGGTAAAGCCGACTTTAGGAAACGGCGAGGGGGAGACGTCTCGAATTCTAATTTGTACCCCTGAGATATCACCTGAAGGATCCAGGGGTCTACTTGCGAGTGAGCCCACTGCGCGCTGAAATTCATTGAGACGGGCCCCCCACCGTGCCTGATTCTGCTTGTAAAGCCCCAGCGTATACTGAGGGCTTGGCAGAGGCGGGAGAGGGTTTCTGTTCCTGGGAACTGGCTGATTTCTGCAGCCTTTTTCCTCTCCCTCTGTCACGGGGCAGAAATGAGGAACCTTGTCCACGAAAAGACTGCGCCTGATAATACGGCGTCTTCTTATGTTGAGAGGCGACCTGGGGTACAAACGTGGAATTCCCAGCTGTTGCCGTGGCCACCAGGTCTGAAAGACCGACCCCAATAACTCCTCCCCTTAATAAAGCAATACTTCCAAATGCCGTTTGGAATACGCATCACCTGACCACTGACGTGTCCATAACCCTCTACTGGTAGAAATGGACAACGCGCTTAGACTTGATGCCAGTCGGCAAATATTCCGCTGTGCATCACGCATATATAGAAATGCATCTTTTAAATGCTCTATAGGCAAAAATATACTGTCCCTATCTAGGGTATCAATATTTTCAGTCAGGGAATCCGACCACGCCAACCCAGCACTGCACATCCAGGCTGAGGCGATTGCTGGTCGCAGTATAACACCAGTATGTGTGTAAATACCTTTTAGGATACCCTCCTGCTTTCTATCAGCAGGATCCTTAAGGGCGGCCATCTCAGGCGAAGGTAGAGCCCTTACAAGCGTGTGAGCGCTTTATCCACCCTAGGGGGTGTTTCCCAACGCACCCTAACCTCTGGCGGGAAAGGATATAATGCCAATAACATTTTAGAAATTATCAGTTGTTATCGGGGGAAACCCACGCATCATCACACACCTCATTTAATTTCTCAGATTCAGGAAAACTACAGGTAGTTTTTCCTCACCTGAACATAATACCCCTTTTTTTGGTGGTACTCGTATTATCAGAAATGTATAAAACATTTTTCATTGCCTCAATCATGTAACGTGTGGCCCTACTGGAAGTCACATTCGTCTCTTCACCGTCGACACTGGAGTCAGTATCCGTGTCGGCGTCTATATCTGCCATCTGAGGTAACGGGCGCTTTAGAGCCCCTGACGGCCTATGAGACGTCTGGACAGGCACAAGCTGAGTAGCCGGCTGTCTCATGTCAACCACTGTCTTTTATACAGAGCTGACACTGTCACGTAATTCCTTCCAACAGTTCATCCACTCAGGTGTCGACCCCCTAGGGGGTGACATCACTATTACAGGCAATCTGCTCCGTCTCCACATCAATTTTCTCCTCATACATGTCGACACAAAAGCACCGACATACAGCACACACACACAGGGAATGCTCTGATAGAGGACAGGACCCCACTAGCCCTTTGGGGAGACAGAGGGAGAGTTTGCCAGCACACACCAGAGCGCTATATATATACAGGGATAACCTTATATAAGTGTTTTTCCCCTTATAGCTGCTGTATAGTTAATACTGCGCCTAATTAGTGCCCCCCTCTCTTTTTTTAACCCTTTCTGTAGTGTAGTGACTGCAGGGGAGAGACAGGGAGCTTCCCTCCAACGGAGCTGTGAGGGAAAATGGCGCCAGTGTGCTGAAGAGATAGGCTCCGCCCCTTTTTCGCGGACTTTTCTCCTGCTTTTTTATGGATTCTGGCAGGGGTTAAATGCATCCATATAGCCCAGGAGCTATATGTGATGCATTTTTTTTTGCCATCCAAGGTGTTTTTATTGCGTCTCAGGGCGCCCCCCCCCCAGCGCCCTGCACCCTCAGTGACCGAAGTGTGAAGTGTGCTGAGAGCAATGGCGCACAGCTGCAGTGCTGTGCGCTACCTTGTTGAAGACAGGACGTCTTCTGCCGCCGATTTTCCGGACCTCTTCTGCCTTCTGGCTCTGTAAGGGGGCCGGCGGCGCGGCTCTGGGACCCATCCATGGCTGGGCCTGTGATCGTCCCTCTGGAGCTAATGTCCAGTAGCCTAAGAAGCCCAATCCACTCTGCACGCAGGTGAGTTCGCTTCTTCTCCCCTTAGTCCCTCGATGCAGTGAGCCTGTTGCCAGCAGGTCTCACTGAAAATAAAAAACCTAATCTAAAACTTTCACTAAGAAGCTCAGGAGAGCCCCTAGTGTGCACCCTTCTCGTTCGGGCACAGAGATCTAACTGAGGCTTGGAGGAGGGTCATAGGGGGAGGAGCCAGTGCACACCAGATAGTCCTAAAGCTTTCTTTAGATGTGCCCAGTCTCCTGCGGAGCCGCTATTCCCCATGGTCCTTACGGAGTCCCCAGCATCCACTTAGGACGTTAGAGAAATCTTTTATTCATTGTACGGGTCCATTTGTTATTGTATTTTTGTTTTGTTTGTATTAAAAAATTACTCTAAAAACTACTACACTATGGGCTTTTTTCCCCGTATCTGGGAGAATCTTCCTTTTTAATAGGAGCCCTGAACTCCACACCACGGGAGAGGAACACCATAAAGGAACATACTATATGCAAGATCTACAAGTCCTGATGGTACTTATTTTTAAACTACCTTAGGTTGCGGATACACCACTGTGTTTATGAAATTAACACTGGGTGAATTATTCTTTCACTATTCATCACATTTGAAAAACGCTTTCTATACCAGCACACCTGTTATTGTTGTTTTCCAATATTACACTATTGTGGTTTTTAAATCTCCTCACGGTCCACCCACGGAGTAACCGGGGAAGTAAGAAGATCGCGACCAGGAGAAGTTATATCCATTCTACAGGCTTGAACACACTTGAGATGCGGTACGCTTAGTATTATTCTAGCTTCACTTGGAAACCACACAACACAGAAGGCGTCGGGTTCTACCACTCTTTCACATATATATATATATATATATATATATATATATATATATATGTGTGTGTCTGTTGTGTGTGTATGTGTGTTAATGTGTGACTGCAGCATAATGTGTGTAAGCATCACTGGTACAGTAGGCGTTACGTGTGTAAGCGGCACTGGTACAGTGGGCGTTACATGTGTAAGTGGCACTGCTACAGGGGGCGTTATGTGTGTAAGTGGCACTGCTACAGGGGGCGTTACGTGTGTAAGTGGCACTGGTAGAGGGGGCATTACGTGTGTAAACATCACTGGTACAGGGGGTGTTATGTGTGTAAGCGGCACTGCTACAGGGGGCTTTTCGTGTGTAAGCGGTACTGCTACAGGGGGCGTTATGTGTGTAAGCATCACTGGTACAGGGGGGCATTACGTGTGTAAACGTCACTGGTACAGGGGGGCATTACGTGTCTAAGCGTCACTGGTACAGGACCGTTACGTGTCTAAGCGGCACAGATACAGGGGTGTTACGTGTCTAAGCAGCACTGGTACAGAGGGCGTTACGTGTCTAAGTGGCACTGGTACAGAGGGTGTTACGTGTGTAAGCGGCACTGGTACAGGGGGCGTTACGTGTGTAAGTGTCACTACTACATGGGGTGTTACGTGTGTAAGCATCACTGCTATGGGGGCGTTACGTGTGTAAGCGTCACTGGTACAGGGGGGAGTTACGTGTGTAAGCGTCACTGGTACAGGGGGGCCTTGTGTGTAAGCGTCACTTTGCAGGGGGGTGTTATGTGTGTAAGCGTCACTGGTACAGGGGGGCGTTACGTGTGTAAGCATCACTGGTACAGGGGGCGTTACGTGTGTAAGTGTCACTACTACATGGGGTGTTATGTGTGTAAGCATCACTGCTATGGGGGCGTTACGTGTGTAAGCGTCACTGGTACAGGGGGGAGTTACGTGTGTAAGCGTCACTGGTGCAGGGGGGCCTTATGTGTGTAAGCGTCACTTTGCAGGGGGGTGTTATGTGTGTAAGCGTCACTGGTACAGGGGGGCGTTACGTGTGTAAGCATCACTGGTACAGGGGGCGTTACATGTGTAAGCGCCTCCGGTACAGGGGGCGTTACATGTGTAAGCATCACTGCTACAGGGGGTGTTACTTGTGCAAGCGTCACTGGTACTGGGGGGCGTTACATGTGTAAGCGTCACTGGTTCAGGGGGCGTTACATGTGTAAGCGCCTCCGGTACAGGGGGCGTTACATGTGTAAGTGTCTCTACTACAGGGGGTATTATGTGCGCTGTGCTTTTATAAAGTATGCGAGGGTGCAAATTTTATAATTTGCAGGGGTGCGCCGAATACACCCTAGCACCGGCCCTGACTGCACACCCACTGCACTGCACAGCACTGTCACCTTTTACATTGATTCAGCGTCCCGACATTACCCTCCGGGATATCACCCACTGGACTGGGAGCAGGACATAGGACGCTGCAGTAAAAGGATGTTTTTTCCCTATCTACAGCGCAGAGACTTGCTGCAGATGCAGTGGCATACCCTCCAGCTGGACCTTTTTGGCAGGTACAGTCCTTTTTTTTATGATCTGTACCGATTTTTGACTCTCCAAGCTTCCATTGAAAGTATAGGAAAAGGGGTGTGGCCACGCCCCCTTTTCGAATTTGTTTCAATTTGTATGTGTAAATGGTTGGAGGGTATGCAGATGCAGTGGGCCTATTTTGGGGTGTGGGGCTGGAGCTGCAGCTCCATCAGTCCCATTGCTAATCCTGCTCTGTGAAAACACAGCAGGCAAATGGCAGAGCCTCCCATTGGATGTAAGCTGTGTGGGAGGGCATTTCTCGCCCAATCAGCTGTGGACTGGGTGTGATAGACCTGCCACTAACCCAATGAGAGCTCCTAGCCAGAGATCTGAGCTATTATATAGGAGATGGGCCCCATTCAGCATGGGTTGTAGTTGTGCGATAAATCGCACAACTACAGACGAGGCTGAAGTTAGCTTCTTATTCGGCCACCTTCTTATTCACTTCTTATTCGGCTCCAGCTTCTTATTCACTTCTTATTCGGCTCCAGCTTCTTATTCAGAAAATATTATATTAAAATAAATTAAATAAGGATTGATCACTAAGTTAACATTGCATAAACTTCAAATAGTGTCCCTTACACCAATTTACATTACATTTTGCATTAAACAAAAATGATTTAGGCATGAAAATGGTGGTAAAGCGGGCACAGACACCAGATTTCATCATTTTGAATAAGAAGCTGTGGTTGTGCAAGGGTTAAACAGCATTGGTCAAAAGATTTGACACTTGAAACTCACACAGGGTGGTCACTTACATATCACCCACCTGCACTTTGTCTTGACCAACAAGCATTTGGGCATGAAAATGGTGGTAAAGCGGGCACAGACACCAGATTTCATCATTTTGAATAAGAAACTGTAATTCTGCAAGGGTTAAATAGCGTTGGTCAACAGATTTGACCCTTAGAACCCACACAGGGTGGACACTTACATATCACTCACCTGCACTTTGCTTGACCAACAAGCATTTGGGCATGAAAATGGTGGTAAAGCGGGCACAGACACCAGATTTCATCATTTTGAATAAGAAGCTGTAGTTGTGCAAGGGTTAAACAGCGTTGGTCAACAGATTTGACACTTGAAACCCACACAGGGTGGTCACTTACATATCACCCACCTGCACTTTGTCTTAACCAACAAGCATTTGGGCATGTAAATGGTGGTAAAGCGGGCACAGACACCAGATTTCATAATTTTGAATAAGAAGCTGTAATTCTGCAAGGGTTAAATAGCGTTGGTCAACAGATTCGACCCTTAGAACCCACAAAAGATGGACACTTACATATCACCCACCTGCAATTTGCCTTGACCAACAAGCATTTGGGCATGAAAATGGTGGTAAAGCGGGCACAAACACCAGATTTCATCTTTTTGAATAAGAAGCTGTAATTCTGCAAGGGTTAAATAGCGTTGGTCAACAGATTTGACACTTAGAACCCACACAGGGTGGACACTTACATATCACCCACCTGCACTTTGCCTTGACCAACAAGCATTTGGGCATGAAAATGGTGGTAAAGCGGGCACAGACACCAGATTTCATCATTTTGAATAAGAAGCTGTAGTTGTGCAAGGGTTAAACAGCATTGGTCAAAAGATTTGACGCTTGAAACTCACACAGGGTGGTCACTTACATATCACCCACCTGCAATTTGCCTTGACCAACAAGCATTTGGGCATGAAAATGGTGGTAAAGCAGGCACAGTCACCAGATTTCATCATTTTGAATAAGAAGCTGTAATTCTGCAAGGGTTAAATAGCGTTGGTCAACAGACTTGACCCTTAGAACCCACACAGGGTGGACACTTACATATCACCCACCTGCACTTTGCCTTGACCAACAAGCATTTGGGCATGAAAATGGTGGTAAAGCGGGCACAGACACCAGATTTCATCATTTTGAATAAGAAGCTGTAGTTGTGCAAGGGTTAAACAGCGTTGGTCAAAAGATTTGACACGTGAAAGTCACACAGGGTGGTCACTTACATATCACCCACCTGCACTTTGTCTTGACCAACAAGCATTTGGGCATGAAAATGGTGGTAAAGCGGGCACAGACACCAGATTTCATCATTTTGAATAAGAAGCTGTAATTCTGCAAGGGTTAAATAGCGTTGGTCAACAGATTTGACCCTTAGAACCCACAAAGGGTGGACACTTACATATCACTCACCTGCAATTTGCCTTGACCAACAAGCATTTGGGCATGAAAATGGTGGTAAAGCGGGCACAGACACCAAATTTCATCATTTTGAATGAGAAGCTGTAGTTGTGCAAGGGTTAAACAGCGTTGGTCAAAAGATTTGACACTTGAAACTCACACAGGGTGGTCACTTACATATCACCCACCTGCAATTTGCCTTGACCAACAAGCATTTGGGCATGAAAATGGTGGTAAAGCAGGCACAGTCACCAGATTTAATCATTTTGAATAAGAAGCTGTAATTCTGCAAGGGTTAAATAGCGTTGGTCAACAGATTTGACCCTTAGAACCCACACAGGGTGGACACTTACATATCACCCACCTGCACTTTGCCTTGACCAACAAGCATTTGGGCATGAAAATGGTGGTAAAGCGGACACAGACACCAGATTTCATCATTTTGAATAAGAAGCTGTAGTTGCGCAAGGGTTAAACAGATTTGGTCAAAAGATTTGACACTTGAAACCCACACAGGGTGGTCACTTACATATCACGCATTTCCAATATCCTTGACCAAAGAGCATTTGGGCATGAAAATGGTGGTAAAGCGGGCACAAACACCAGATTTCATCATTTTGAATAAGAAGCTGTAGTTGTGCAAGGGTTAAACAGAATTGGTCAACAGATTTGACACTTAGAACCCACACACGGTGGACACTTACATATCACCCACCTGCAATTTGCCTTGACCAACAAGCATTTGGGCATGAAAATAGTGGTAAAGCGGGCACAGACACCAGATTTCATCATTTTGAATAAGAAGCTGTAGTTGTGCAAGGGTTAAACAGCGTTGGTCAAAAGATTTGACACTTGAAACTCACACAGGGTGGTCATTTACATATCACCCACCTGCAATTTTCCTTGACCAACAAGCATTTGGGCATGAAAATGGTGGTAAAGCGGGCACAGACACCAGATTTCATCATTTTGAATAAGAAGCTGGTAATTCTACAAGGGTTAAATAGTGTTGGTCAACAGATTTGACACTTAGAACCCACACACGGTGGACACTTACATATCACCCACCTGCAATTTGCCTTGACCAACAATCATTTGGGCATGAAAATAGTGGTAAAGCGGGCACAGACACCAGATTTCATCATTTTGAATAAGAAGCTGTAGTTGTGCAAGGGTTAAACAGCGTTGGTCAACAGATTTGACACTTGAAACCCACACAGGGTGGTCAATTACATATCACCCACTTGCAAGTTGCCTTGACCAACAAGCATTTGGGCATGAAAATGGTGCTAAAGCGGGCACAGACAGAGATTTCATCATTTTGAATAAGAAGCTGTAGTTGTGCAAGGGTTAAACAGCGTTGGTCAAAAGATTTGACACTTGAAACTCACACAGGGTGGTCACTTACATATCACATCACCCACCTGCAATTTTCCTTGACCAACAAGCATTTGGGCATGAAAATGGTGGTAAAGCGGGCACAGACACCAGATTTCATCTTTTTGAATAAGAAGCTGTAATTCTGCAAGGGTTAAATAGCGTTGGTCAACAGATTTGACCCTTAGAACCCACACAAGGTGGACACTTACATATCACCCACCTGAACTTTGCCTTGACCAACAAGCATTTGGGCATGAAAATGGTGGTAAAGCGGGCACTGACACCAGATTTCATCAATTTGAATAAGAAGCTGTAGTTGTGCAAGGGTTAAACAGCGTTGGTCAAAAGATTTGAAACTTGAAACCCACACAGGGTGGTCACTTACATATCACCCACTTCCAATATGCCTTGACCAAAGAGCATTTGGGCAGGAAAATGGTGGTAAAGCGGGCACAGACACCAGATTTCACCATTTTGAATAAGAAGCTGTAATTCTGCAAGGGTTAAATAGCGTTGGTCAACAGATTTGACCCTTAGAACCCACACAGGGTGGACACTTACATATCACCCACCTGCACTTTGCCTTGACCAACAAGCATTTGGGCATGAAAATGGTGGTAAAGCGGGCACAGACACCAGATTTCATCATTTTGAATAAGAAGCTATAGTTGTGCAAGGGTAAAACAGCTTTGATCAAAATATTTGACACTTGAAACCCACACAGGGTGGTCACTTACATATCACGCATTTCCAATATGCCTTGACCAAAGAGCATTTGGGCATGAAAATGGTGGTAAAGCGGGCACAAACACCAGATTTCATCATTTTGAATAAGAAGCTGTAGTTGTGCAAGGGTTAAACACCGTTGTTCAAAAGATTTGACATGTGAAACTCACACAGGGTGGTCACTTACATATCACCCACCTGCACTTTGTCTTGACCAACAAGCATTTGGGCATGAAAATGGTGGTAAAGCGGGCACAGACACCAGATTTCATCATTTTAAATAAGAAGCTGTAGTTGTGCAAGGGTTAAACAGCGTTGGTCAAAAGATTTGACACTTGAAACTCACACAGGGTGGTCACTTACATATCAACCACCTGCAATTTTCCTTGACCAACAAGCATTTGGGCAGGAAAATGGTGGTAAAGCGGGCACAGACACCAGATTTCACCATTTTGAATAAGAAGCTGGTAATTCTACAAGTGTTAAATAGCGTTGGTCAACAGATTTGACACTTAGAACTCACACACGGTGGACACTTACATATCACCCACCTGAAATTTGCCTTGACCAACAAGCATTTGGGCATGAAAATAGTGGTAAAGCGGGCACAGACACCAGATTTCATCTTTTTGAATAAGAAGCTGTAATTCTGCAAGGGTTAAATAGCGTTGGTCAACAGATTTGACACTTAGAACCCACACAGGGTGGACACTTACATATCACCCACCTGCAATTTGCCTTGAGCAACAAGCATGTGGGCATGAAAATGGTGGTAAAGCGGGCACAGACACCAGATTTCATCTTTTTGAATAAGAAGCTGTAATTCTGCAAGGGTTAAATAGCGTTGGTCAACAGATTTGACACTTGAAACGTACACAGGGTGGTCACTTACATATCACCCACTTCCAATATGCCTTGACCAAAGAGCATTTGGGCAGGAAAATGGTGGTAAAGCGGGCACAGACACCAGATTTCACCATTTTGAATAAGAAGCTGGTAATTCTACAAGGGTTAAATAGCGTTGGTCAACAGATTTGACACTTAGAACCCACACACGGTGGACACTTACATATCACCCACCTGAAATTTGCCTTGACCAACAAGCATTTGGGCATGAAAATAGTGGTAAAGCGGGCACAGACACCAGATTTAATCATTTTGAATAAGAAGCTGTAGTTGTGCAAGGGTTAAACAGCATTGGTCAACAGATTTGACACTTGAAACCCACACAGGGTGGTCAATTACATATCACCCACTTGCAAGTTGCCTTGACCACCAAGTATTTGGGCATAAAATGGTGGTAAAGCGGGCACAGACAGAGATTTCATCATTTTGAATAAGAAGCTGTAGTTGTGCAAGGGTTAAACAGCGTTGGTCAAAAGATTTGACACTTGAAACTCACACAGGGTGGTCACTTACATATCACCCACCTGAAATTTTCCTTGACCAACTAGCATTTGGGCATGAAAATGGTGGTAAAGCGGGCACAGACACCAGATTTCATCTTTTTGAATAAGAAGCCGTAATTCTGCCAGGGTTAAATAGCGTTGGTCAACAGATTTGACACTTAGAACCCACACAGGGTGGACACTTACATATCACCCACCTGAAATTTGCCTTGACCAACAAGCATTTGGGCATGAAAATGGTGGTAAAGAGGGCACAGACACCAGATTTCATCAATTTGAATAAGAAGCTGTAGTTGTGCAAGGGTTAAACAGCGTTGGTCAAAAGATTTGAAACTTGAAACCCACACAGGGTGGTCACTTACATATCACACACTTCCAATATGCCTTGACCAAGGAGCATTTGGGCATGAAAATGGTGGTAAAGCGGGCACAGACACCAGATTTCACCATTTTGAATAAGAAGCTGGTAATTCTACAAGGGTTAAATAGCGTTGGTTAACAGATTTGACACTTGAAACCCACACAGGGTGGTCACTTACATATCACCCACTTGCAAGTTGCCTTGACCAACAAGCATTTGGGCATGAAAATGGTGGTAAAGCGGGCACAGACAGAGATTTCATCATTTTGAATAAGAAGCTGTAGTTGTGCAAGGGTTAAACAGCATTGGTCAACAGATTTGACACTTGAACCCCACACAGGGTGGTCACTTACATATCACCCACTTGCAATTTGCCTTAACCAACAAGCATTTGGGCATGAAAATGGTGGTAAAGCGGGCACAGACACCAGATTTCACCATTTTGAATAAGAAGCTGGTAATTCTACAAGGGTTAAATAGCGTTGGTTAACAGATTTGACACTTGAAACCCACACAGGGTGGTCACTTACATATCACCCACTTGCAAGTTGCCTTGACCAACAAGCATTTGGGCATGAAAATGGTGGTAAAGCGGGCACAGACAGAGATTTCATCATTTTGAATAAGAAGCTGTAGTTGTGCAAGGGTTAAACAGCGTTGGTCAACAGATTTGACACTTGAACCCCACACAGGGTGGTCACTTACATATCACCCACTTGCAATTTGCCTTAACCAACAAGCATTTGGGCATGAAAATGGTGGTAAAGCGGGCATAGACACCAGATTTCATCATTTTGAATAAGAAGCTGTAGTTGTGCAAGGGTTATACAGCGTTGGTCAAAAGATTTGACACTTGAAACTCACACAGGGTGGTCACTTACATATCACCCACCTGCAATTTGCCTTGACCAACAAGCATTTGGGCATGAAAATGGTGGTAAAGCGGGCACAGACACCAGATTTCATAATTTTGAATAAGAAGCTGTAGTTGTGCAAGGGTTAAACAGCGTTGGTCAAAAGATTTGACCCTTGAAACTCACACAGGGTGGTCACTTACATATCACCCACCTGCACTTTGCTTTGACCAACAAGCATTTGGGCATGAAAATGGTGGTAAAGCGGGCACTGACACCAGATTTCATCTTTTTGAATAAGAAGCTGTAATTCTGCAAGGGTTAAATAGCGTTGGTCAACAGATTTGACACTTAGAACCCACACAGGGTGGACACTTACATATCACCCACCTGAAATTTGCCTTGACCAACAAGCATTTGGGCATGAAAATGGTGGTAAAGCAAGCACAGACAGAGATTTCATCATTTTCAATTAGAAGCTGTAGTTGTGCAAGGGTTAAACAGTGTTGGTCAACAGATTTGACACTTGAAACCCACACAGGGTAATCACTTACATATCACCCACATGCAATTTGCCTTGACCAACAAGCATTTGGGCATGATAATGGTGGTAAAGCGGGCACAGACACCAGATTTCATCATTTTGAGTAAGAAGCTATAGTTGTGCAAGGGTTACACAGCGTTGGTCAACAGATTTGACACTTGAAACCCACACAGGGTGGTCACTTACATATCACCCACTTGTATTTTTCCTGATCTCTTTCTCTTTTGTTATTGTTACATCTGTTGACCAACACTGTTTAACCCTTGCACAACTACAGCTTCTTATTCAAAATGATGAAATCTCTGTCTGTGCCCGCTTTACCACCATTTTCATGCCCAAATGCTTGTTGGTCAATGCAACTTGCAAGTGGGTGATATGTAAGTGACCACCATGTGTGGGTTTCAAGTGTTAAATCTGTTGACCAACACTGTTTAACCCTTGCACAACTACAGCTTCTTATTCAAAATTATGAAATCTGGTGTCTGTGCCCGCTTTACCACCATTTTCATGCCCAAATGCTTGTTGGTCAAGGCAACTTGCAAGTGGTTGATATGTAAGTGACCACCCTGTGTGGGTTTCAAGTGTCAAATCTGTTGACCAACGCTGTTTAACCCTTGCACAACTACAGCTTCTTATTCAAAATTATGAAATCTGGTGTCTGTGCCCGCTTTACCACCATTTTCATGTCCAAATGCTTGTTGGTCAAGGCAAATTGCAGGTGGGTGATATGTAAGTGACCACCCTGTGTGAGTTTCAAGTGTCAAATCTTTTGACCAACGCTATTTAACCCTTGCACAACCACAGCTTCTTATTCAAAATTATGAAATCTGGTGTCTGTGCCCGCTTTACCACCATTTTCATGCCTTAATCATTTTTGTTTAATGCAAAATGTATTGTAAATTGGTGTAAGGGACGCTATTTGAAGTTTATGCAATGTTAACTTAGTGATCTATCCTTATTTCATTTATTTTAATATAATATTTTCTGAACAAAAAGCTGGAGCCGAATAAGAAGCGAATAAGAAGCTGGAGCCGAATAAGAAGTGAATAAGAAGCTGGCCGAATAAGAAGTGAATAAGAAGCTGGAGCCGAAATAGAAGTAAATAAGAAACTGGCCGAATAAGAAGCTAACTTCAGCCTCGTCAACTACAGCCCTTTTCTTTAACATGCAGGGAGACGCCCAGCACAGGGCAAGTCCGCCCCGCATGCCAGGCCCTGCCCCCCCACTAACATGCGAGTGCAATGCTATACAGCAATGCACTGTCATGATTAGGGTTGCCCCTGCTTATGCAGCTTAGCAGCGAAGGTATCTGGGCATCCATCTTTTGTGTTGCAGCGGTGCGTGTGATGTCACACAGCCACCGTAGCCCGACCCACAAATGGTCAGGACACGCCTGCGTTGTCTGGACCTTGTCCCCCAAATAGTGCATCGACGCCCATAAAACGCGGAGTCAATACCCCGTCACTGCCTTCCGTTTGCTCTTAAGACCAGTTTAAGACCTTGTGCATGCGCGCACCAGGTATTAAAAAATGAACACCAAAAGGGTCAACCTGGGAAGTAAACTTAACTAGAAGTCCGACTCATTGTGACTATCAATGAAAAATCCCAACAACTGTTTAAATGTTTAGGGTGCACTACTTGCAGCCATATGATTGCAGGTGAACGATTTTGCCATCCGTTTACAGGGAACAGCTTTAAAATACGGCCCGAGTAACATGTACTACTAAATTCGTGGTATACCTACTGAGTTGTCCATGCGGCCTACACTACGTAGGCAAAATGGAGTCTACCTTCAAAGAGCGTATGTCAATGCACAGGTCTGAAAACAGAATAGCTCTACAATCCGGCCATAGCGACCAACCAGTTGCTCGCCACTTTGTGGAAGCTCACCATTCTTTAGCAACTTTGAGATATCGCATCATTGACCACGTCCTCCCCATAGAACGTGTGGGGGATCATAGTCTGCTATAATACTGAATCCAAGAGGATTTTTGTGGTGGATACGCTATCTACCCGGGGTCTAAATTAACAACTCGGACTTGCCTGCTTTCTGTAAATTAGAGTCATAGCACTCTGTTTTGATATGAGCTTGACACTAAGGGGGACATTTACTAAGCAGTGATAAGAGCAGAGAAGTGAGCCAGTGGAGAAGTTGCCCATGGCAACCAATCAGCACTGAAGTAACATCTATAATTTGCATACTATAAAATGAAACAGAGCTGCTGATTGGTTGATGGGGCAACTTCTCCACTGACTCACTTCTCCACTCTTATCACTGCTTAGTAAATGTCCCCCTTAGTACATAACAATTGTGTTTACTGACTTGAATCAAGCTCTTTAGTTACGTGTATACTCAGCATCTGCGTATTGCTAAATTTTCTGTCACCTGCCACAGCGCTGGCTTTAAACCATTAGTTACACTTTTGTGAGAACGGATGCAGGTGAATATATCTGCCCTGACATAGGGGGTGATTCAGAGCTGATCGTAGATCTGCTAAAAATAGCACATCTATGATCACAATCTCTGACATGCGGGGGGAGGGGGATGCCCAGCACAGGGCTAGTCCGCCCCGCATGTCAATCCCTACCCCCCCCCCCCCCTGCACGGTGGCGATGCTTTCGCACCCATCGAATAGCTCCCTGCCTATGCAGCCTAGCTGCTGAGGCAGGCGGCTATCCACTATGTTTTGGGTTGCAGCGGCTGCGTGCGATGTCACGCAGCCGTTGCGGCCCACCCCAGCAATGGGCTGGACATACCTGTGTTGTCAAGACCGCGCCCCCTGAACGGCGTTCAAACTCTGCTGGCAAGCCCTTTTCTGCCTCGCGAGTGACTCTGCCTGTCAGTCAGGCAGAGGCGTTCGCACCAGTGAGATCCTTTCGCTTCTCACAGTGTACGCATGCGTAGAGTGAGGCGCCCTACGCGTGCGTCACACAGTGCCAGAATCTACAGCGCATGCGCAGGTCTCAGAAAAATGGCGTGGCCTGATGAAAATGTTCTATTTGAAACATTGAAACGTTGACTTGAAGAAGTACAGGCTTCCATCTTTTCTTATGACACTGAGAGTGTCGCTAATTGCAGAATTCTTTACATTGCTGCAGGAATATATCCTGCTGTACCTGGCGGGCACCAGCAGATTTATGCATATACTACATATAAGTGTGTAGTGCCGCTGACTGCTTTTGAATATATATATATATATATATATATACACACACACTGCTCAAAAAAATAAAGGGAACACTTAAACAACACAATGTAACACTTCTGTGAAATCAAACTGTCCACTTAGGAAGCAACACTGATTGATAATCAATTTCACATGCTGTTGTGCAAATGGAATAGACAACAGGTGGAAATTATAGGCAATTAGCAAGACACCCCCAATAAAGGAGTTGTTCTGCAGGTGGTGACCACAGACCACTTCTCAGCTCCTATGCTTTCTGGCTGATGTTTTGGTCACTTTTCAAAGCTGGTGGTGCTTTCACTCTAGTGGTAGCATGAGACGGAGTCTACAACCCAAACAAGTGGCTCAGGTAGTGCAGCTCATCCTGGATGGCACATCAATGCGAGCTGTGGCAAGAAGGTTTGCTGTGTCTGTCAGCGTAGTGTCCAGAGCATGGAGGCGCTACCAGGAGACAGGCCAGCACATCAGGAGATGTGGAGGAGGCCATAGGAGGGCAACAACCCAGCAGCAGGACCGCTACCTCCGCCTTTGTGCAAGGAGGAACAGGAGGAGCACTACCAGAGCCCTGCAAAATGACCTCCAGCAAGCCACAAATGTGCATGTGTCTACTCAAACGATCAGAAACAGACTCCATGAGGCTGGTATGAGGGCCCAATGTCCACAGGTGGGGGTTGTGCTCACAGCCCAATACCGTGCAGGACGTTTGGCATTTGCCAGAGAACACCAAGATTGGCAATTTCGCCACTGGCGCCCTGTGCTCTTCACAGATGAAAGCAGGTTCTCACTGAGCACATGTGACAGACATGACAGAGTCTGGAAATGCCAAGGAGAACGTTCTGCTGCCTGCAACATCCTCCAACATGACCGGTTTGGCAGTGGGTCAGTAATGGTGTGGGGTGGCATTTCTTTGGGGGGCGGCACAGCCCTCCATGTGCTCGACAAAGGTAGCCTAGGTACCGAGATGAGATCCTCAGACCCCTTATGAGACCATATGCTGGTGTGGTTGGCCCTGGGTTCCTCCTAATGCAAGACAATGCTAGACCTCATGTGGCTGGAGTGTGTCAGCAGTTCCTGCAAGACGAAGGCATTGATGCTATGGACTGGCCCGCCCGTTCCCCAGACCTGAATCCAATTGAGCACATCTAGGACATCATGTCCCGCTCCATCCACCAATGCCACATTGCACCATAGACTGTCCAGGAGTTGGCGGATGCTTTAGTCCAGGTCTGGGAGGAGATCCCTCAGGAGACCATCCGCCACCTCATCAGGAGCATGCCCAGGCATTGTAGGGAGGTCATACAGGCACGTGGAGGCCACACACACTACTGAGCCTCATTTTGACTTGTTTTAAGGACATTACATCAAAGTTGGATCAGCCTGTAGTGTGTTTTTCCACTTTAATTTTGAGTGAGTGTGACTCCAAATCTAGACCTCCATGGGTTAATAAATTTGATTTCCATTGATAATTTTTGTGTGATTTTGTTGTCAGGACATTCAACTATGTAAAGAACAAATAAGAGCTCCATTGGTTTATTTCCAATTAACCCGTTAACCTTTATATACTAAACCACATTTACCTTTAATTAGAAATATTTAACACCATGCATTTTACCATAAACCAAAAAAAATGCAATAAAATTTAACCAACCAAATAATTTAAATCCTACTGAAATAAAGACACGGACACAAATAACGGCTTGGCTTAAAGGTCACAGCTTTTTATTCAATTATAATTAACCTAACGAGGAAAAGGGTGGCCAGGAGATGCTGCAATCTCTCGCACAAAAAGCGCCCAGGTCCCTCGCACAGAGCAGGACAAACTCGTCAAGTGGTTAGAGGAAGGTGCCCCACAACGATATCTTACATCACAGAAAGCCACTGAAATGCAGCGCTCTCCCGCCACAGCCAAGGTGCCCTAAGCCATGGCCCGCCACCAAACCGAGAAACAAACTAATCTAAAAAAGACAACAGATCCTTAATGAACAAACCAAGACCCAAATTATTAAGATGTACTCCATCGGGCCTAAAATACCGTGAGGGGTCACACCCCAAAAAACGATGCTGCACCACCTTCCCACCGGAGGCCAGAACAAAATGAGAGACTGCAACATTAACCTTCCTCCGCGCCCTGTCCAAAGCCTTGTGCTTACGGGCATCCCTCCAAACCAAACGAGGCACCACTTCCGGTCAGACAATGGTGACTGCCGGCCACCGAGCCCTTACTTCCGTCAGCAACTCCCGCAAACGCACAATAATCTCCACACCTTTCAACTGACCGACGTCATTGCCTCCAACATGCAACACCAGCCAGTCAGGGACACCCCATATCTCCGCCGCCGAAAACAGTAAAGCCATCAATGCATCACAATGAAGGCTTCGAACACCAAACCACCGCACCCGGCGACCACCCAACAACAGCTCAGCACGCTGAGCAAGCCCATGCCGCTCAGCCCAGTAAATATAGGAATGGCCGACAAGCCACACCTGCTCCAAACGCTCCTCTTCTGCTGTAAAAAGAAAACCTAAAAGTGAGCCACCGCACCAAAACCAAGTTAACAAAGAAATAAAAACCAACACAACGAAATGGAACAGCAACTAAGCGCCTAGCCAAGGAAAGGGAAACAGGTAACCCGAGTGAAAGGGCAAAACAAAACGACCTCCCGTGGACCAAAAGGGGCCGAATCATGGCTCCCGTGAGGAAAAACAAAAAGCTCCTGCACACCCCCATTTGTCGAACGCTAATCGTTCCACAAATGGAGAGTAAACTAATGTTTTCGGGTTGGCGCAGGAAGCACAACTATAACTGTTCGCAGCGCACATAAGACTTGTAAGCTGAAGACTTCCATCTTCCGGGAGCCTGAATGGAAGAAGGCGGGGCCCCAGCCGCCGCAGCATCAGTCGCGGCCCCAATCCGAAAGGAATGCGTCCCATAAGATCTGGCATCCAGCCCCAAGGCAACGAAACAACGCTGAAGATCCGTTGCAAACTGAAACTGAGAGAGAGGCGTCAAATCAGCATGGACCAATCACTGAAGGCCGCCAGAAGGGCGACCAGCAAAGTAGGCCCCAGCAAGGGACACCGGGCAAATAGACACGTCGGCGTGCGCAGGAAGTGTAACCCAGCACCCCCCTACCCGATTGATCCGTCTTGGAGGAACAAAGCTTACAAAGAACAGAGGAATCTCGCAACAAAACATCACCAAAAAGCAAGCCAGAAGAAACAGATGCCCTGCTCGATGCAACGAGCTCACTAACGTGGAAAGCGCCAAAAAAAGCAGCCGAAAAGGCCAAACGAAAAAGCCACACTAGGAACAACACCAACCAACGCCCGCAGCAGCTGCAAATCAATAGGCCTGCGTGAATCCGCGCGAGACGGGCGCAACCTAGCCCAACCCTTTAAAGCCCTGGAAAGCACAAACGACCTAGTAGGGTCAGAGACACCACGCAATCTGCTAAAAAATGAAATCCCTGCCAGCGCAGCAGACAGAGGCCTTGGAGCAGCCTCGTTGATAGTGCCCCCACACAAAGTCTAACAAGAGGTCATGAATGGACTTACCCTCCACAGGAAAATGCGCAAGGTAAGCCTCCCAATCCCGCCAGGCAGCACCGTACGACCGCAAATTCGCCAGGGCCAAGGACTGCTGCACCAGAGACTCTAAGCCGGCCTGATAATCTGCCAGACAAATGGAGGGCAAGGTAACCCAACTGTAGAGGCCTGCGGAGCCAGCACGCGGAAACAAATAAAATCAAAGCATGACAGAGCATCGGCAATTTCATTATTAACGCCAGGTACATGACGAGCCCTAAAACGGATATTCGCCCCAAAACAGCGCAAAACCAAATGCCTCAACAGCCGCAAAGCCATTGGAGAAGAGGACCTCTGATTATTAACGGCATGCACAACACCTAGATTACCAAACCAGAAAATAAGGTTCATTCGCCAAGGCCTCAGACCACAATTCAACAGCCACAACAATCGGAAAAAGCTCAAGAAGCAACATATTGGCGGTGAGTCCTTCCAAAAACCAGGCAGAAGGCCACGGGGCCGCACACCATTCCCCGTTGAAGTAGGCCCCAAATCCGCCGCCACCCCCCCCCCCCCCCGCCGCATCAGTAATGTGATGATGCGGCAGGGTAGCCCTCTCCAACTTCCTACAAAACACACGCCCCATGACGCGGCAGGCAAAATTGAAAGATCCCAACAACGACTGCACCGCCCGAAGGCGAACAGACTTGGATGCCAGGCAAACCTCAATCTGCTGAAGCAACTTCAAAACCTTTTCCGCCGGCAACCGGTGCAGTGTCCACCTCAATCCCCAAATAGGACAAGCATGTAGAAGGGCCCTCAGTCTTGTCCTCGGCAACAGGGACACCCAAAACCCGAAACAAAGCTTGAGCCGAAAATAGGACGTCCGCACAGACATTACTACCCCCCGGCCCGACAAAAAGAAAATCGTCCAAGTAGTGCGCAATGCCAACATGACCAGTGCCTGCAAACACACACCAATGTAAAAAGAAACTGAACATCTCAAAATAGGCACAAGAAACCGCACACCCCATTGGCAAACACTTAAAACATAAAAACCACCAGCAATCCGAAAACCCATAAAGCGAAAGGAATCTGGATGCAACGGCAACAGCCGCAACACCGACTCAATATCTAATTTCGCCAACAAAGCGCCCGAGCCGAAACCCTGAATAAGCCCTAAAGACTCTTCAAAGGACTGGTAAACAACCCTGCATGCCGCCGCAGGAATGGCATCATTGACGGAAGCACCCCGGGGGTAAGATAAATTCTGAATGAGGCGATACTTTCCTGGGGCCTTTTTAGGGACCAACCCGAGCGGAGAAACATAAAGGTCAGGCAGCGGCGCCATAGGAAACGGACCAGCCATCCTCCCCAAACGAACCTCAGCATCCACCTTAGCCTGGGCAACTTCCGGCAACTCCCTAGCAGACCTCAAATTCCGAGGTGCCTGCACAGTAAGCGAAACTGTAATCGGTAAACAAAAACCAAAAGTGAAACCCTGCAGCAACCTTATCAGGATAACGGCCCAACCAGCAAGCCAACTGGTCCACCTTAATTGGAGAGGGGTCCTTAGCTAGGCTCAACACGGGGCTCCCCCCTATCCGCGGCTGTCCCACCGGCTGCCTTACGGTAGTCCTTGGCGGGGTGCTCCCCCCCGCAAACGCGGCAGAAGTGGCGAAAGCGACCCGCAGACCCGCGAGGACAACGGGAATCATTATAAGCGAAACACTTCCCCTTCGCCACGCCCGCCCCGGCCTGCCGAGAGGGAGGCTGAGGCTTACGCGCCAGCACCACCTCGGCGGGTGGCTTGCGTTGCTGCGAAATATCAAGCCAAACCTCAGCATCCTTCGCACCCAATGGCATAACAGCGACCCCATCAGGCTCACGCCACGCAGCCCCTTTAGAACGCATAAACATATCATGAACCAAATAAATGTACTTAAGAACATTCAAATGTTCCGCGGGGCGCGTGTCTGTATAACAAGCAGCAAACACAAGGGCGCCCTTCAACCACAAATTATAACAGCAATACGACTCCTCACCAACACCGCCCTGCTTCTAAGCCTTTGACAACCCTTTCTTCATCTCATCCGTGAGAGAGAAAAAATCCACAAACCGACCTTTGCGGATTTTGTCTCGCATGCTCTTGCACAAACCCCGCAGGATCGCCGTGTTGGCAACATGAACGGCATCAGAGCCGCCTGGCAACACCAACGGCTCGCGCGCAACCTCTGCAGCAGATGTCACCGGAACCGGGACAGAACCAGCCTTCTTATGCAAACGCCGCGCAATCAATCTAGCGAGTTTACGCCGGCCACCCCGGGAACCTGACGAGCGTGACCCAGAGCTAGAGGAGGAACTGGAAACAGATGCAGAATCACAAGCAGCAAGCAAATCATACACACCGACACCAGATGTCCCCAGAATCGCGGAAACCACCACTTCAAGCAGAGGGGCCACACCTCCGGCCGGAGGGGCCACCTCAACGCTCCCAGGAACCCCGTTCCCCGAAGATGCGACAACCTCCGGAGCACCAGCCGCCGCAGGAACAACTGAAACTAAAAGAGAAGCATCAGAGAACACAGCAGGAGAAACTACGGGAGCTGCAGAAAGGGAGGGGGCGACCACCGAAACCCGGGGGGGCCTCCACAGGCACGGGGGGTTGAGCAACAGGGGAGGGCGCAAGCAAGGGGCGCATGGGAAGGTGCATGCCAACCACACCAGGGGCCGTTGCACCCCCAGCGGGTGCAACGGAAGGCACCAAAGGGGGAAAAACGGGGTACCCCTGAGAACCCAGAAGAGAGGGGGGTGAGAACCAGGGGGAGGGACCAGTAAGGGCCGGGGGCCAATACGGGAAAGAATACGTGGTAGGAGGGTGGGGGAACCCAGCAGACAGTGAGGCCGAGGGAGACACTGAGGTGGAGGGGTAAACCGGCGCAAAACCCGTGCTCCAAGACGCCTGCGGCCAGGAAACAGGGGCAGACGAGCGGACCCCCAGGGGGCGCCGAGGGGAGACCCCCGGCCAACTCATAGGAGGCCAAGCAATGCTGGCAGGGGGGTTGGGGGGCGGGAAGGACATCCCAGCCGAGAAATCCACCTCCCAGGGGAAACGACCCAGGTGACCCTGTGGCAAAAGGGATGCCTGAAGCAGGGAAAATGGCACCCCCAAGCAAGGGAGGGCCAGCCCACACACGTGCAGGGTCACCTAAAATGGCCGACGGGGCCGCCGCACGGGCCGGACCCAGGGTAGTGGACACAGACACAGGCAGGGACCCCAAATCAGACACTGCTGGCGGCTGGGAGAGACACCCGCGGCCTGCACGGAGGTGAGCAGGGAAGCAGGTGGCGGGCCAGAGCAGTCAGCGGGAGCCGCTGCCACGTGTGCACCAGCAGACGCTATGTGGGGATCCGGAGATGGCGGCAGGAGGTGAGGCAGCAGGGCGGGAGGCGGCCGGAGACAAGGCAGGGCGCCGCTGACGGGCCGCCCGCGGGCGAGCTGCCGCGAGCGGCAGTAGATGACCTGCCAGCCGGGGGGGGCAGTGCGGCGGGGATGGGGCATCACGCAGCACAGCGGGCAAACTGAAGGCAACCAAGGGGAACCGAACAGACAGGGGGGGAACCAGGGATACAAGGGCAAATGAAATTAAAAGCGACCAAAGGGAAGTAAAACACTTAGCCAGCAGGGGATCCAGTCAGCCAGACTCCAAGACAATGATCCAAGAGGCTGTCCGCACTAAACAGCCTCCTATAAATAGCATTAACAAACAACACACCCACAGAGCCCTTATTGGCTCTCATTTGATTGACAACACACCACTAGCCTAACTCTGCCTAGTAACAAAGGCTGCCACATTCAGCCATCAGAAAAAAACAGGATTCTTATTTATCCTCACGCTTATTCAGCGTTCGTCTACAGAGGCGTAACTAGGGTTTTTGGAGCCCAGGGCAAGATGTAAAATGGCGCCCCCCCCCCCCCCCCCCCCCAAAAAGAAAAGAAAAAAAAAGCACACAAAAAGAGGCATGTGCGCGCGTGGCGAAAAAATGGGTGTGGCCACGCTCCAGAAGGGGTGTGGCCACTAAAAATGGCCCACAGTGCCAGTTATATTATCCCACAGTGCCAGATACAATGCCCCACAGTGCCGGATACATGCCCCGCAGTGCCGGATACATGCCCCACAGTGCCAGTTACATTGCCCCACAGTGCCAATTACATTGCCCCACAGTGCCAGATACAATGCCCCACAGTGCCGGATACATGCCCCACAGTGCCAGTTACATTGCCCCACTGTGCCAGATACATGCCCCACAGTGCCAGTTACATTGCCCCACTGTGCCAGATACATGCCCCACAGTGCCAGTTACATTGCCCCACTGTGCCAGATACATGCCCCACAGTGCCAGTTACATTGCCCCACTGTGCCAGATACATGCCCCACAGTGCCGGATACATGCCCCACTGTGCCAGTTACATTGCCCCACTGTGCCAGATACATGCCCCACAGTGCCAGTTACATTGCCCCACTGTGCCAGATACATGCCCAACAGTGCCAGTTACATTGCCCCACTGTGCCAGATACATGCCCCACAGTGCCAGTTACATGCCCCACTGTGTCAGATACATGCCCCACAGTGCCAGTTACATTGCCCCACTGTGCCAGATACATGCCCCACTGTGCCAGATACATGCCCCACAGTGCCAGTTACATGCCCCACAGTGCCGGATACATGCGCCACAGTGCCAGATACATGCCCCACAGTGCCAGGCTCCACTCAGTGCCAGTTACATGCCCCATTTGGTGCCAGTTACATTGCCCCACTGTGCCAGATACATGCCCCACAGTGCCAGTTACATGCCCCACAGTGCCAGTTACATGCCCCACAGTGCCAGGCCCCACTCAGTGCCAGTTACATGCCCCATTTGGTGCCAGATATATGCCCCACTGTGCCTGTGCCCATGCCCCCCCCCCCCCCCGTTCACTCACCGGCCGCTAATGTGAGGGGAGGAGAGCGCAGCGCAGCGCCTCTCCTTCCCCTCACCGCCTCTCCTTCCCCTCACCGCTCCGTCCAGGTCTCCCGTCCCGTCTCCGGCGGCTGTGTCTGGTGCCGATTCGCTAGCCAATCAGAGCTCGCGGACCGGCAGCCAATCAGGAGCTGGTCTGCAAGCTCTGATTGGCTAACGCCGGAGACCGGACACAGCAGCGCTGCTGGCAGTGCTGCTAGTGCTGGCAGCGGCGGTGAGGGGAGGGAAAGACGCTGCGCTCTCCTCCCCTCACATTTAGGGTTGACGGGGGCGAGTGGGGCATGATGCCCTGGCCGCCGCCGGCGCCCCCCTCTCCTGGGCCTGCCAAGCCCCACTCGCCCTACCCTAGATACGCCTCTGTTCGTCTATCCGTATTTAATAAGAATATTTCATTCATTCAGATCTAGGATGTGTTGTTTAAGTGTTCACTTTATTTTTTGAGCAGCGTATAAAACAATGGTAGTAAGGGGAGTGCTCAATATCAACAATTGACAGTTCTCATATAGGGGGTCATTCCGAGTTGATCGCACTTAGCAATGTAGCAATGTTTTGCTGCTCGTGCGATCAACCTGACGCCGCCTATGGGGGAGTGTATTTTAGCATAGCAGGGCTGCGAACGCTTGTGCAGCTCTGCTATGCTAAAAAAGTTTATAGCAAAACAAGACCAGCCCTATACCAATTGCGATGGATCCAGCGATGCAGATCCCGGATTTGACATCAGACATCTGCCCTCAAAACGCCTGGACATGCCTGCGTTCGCTGGACCACTCCCGGAAAACGGTCAGTTGACGTCCCGACAGGCCTTCCTCCTGTCAATCTTCTTGCGGTCGCCGCTGCAACTTCTTTCTTCGTTCCCGGCTGTCGCCCGGCAACGACGTGTTTGCACAATGTGCTCGGCGGGACATGCGCATTCCCGGCCCGTTCGCACCGCAGCGAAGAACCGCAACATGCAAACCGGTCGGAATGACCCCCATAGTCCTTTTATGAGCTTCTTTCAGGATGGAGATCAGAAGGAACTTCATTTCCAATAGTGTGAATGGTGGTTCTAAAATAGACCCTCATACCAAGAATCATCCAAAACAATAACACATTAATTCCAATCTTTTTCAGATGGTTTATTAAAATAATTTTCAATTAAAAATCAAACGCTTACATTACGTCAATCTCAACATTCGTGGGTCAAATGGTACACGTAGGACTTGCTGCCCACCCCAGCCGGGGAGGAGCTCCTTAGACAGTTTGACCACCCACTAGTGTCAAGATTAATCACCCAACGCGTTTCATCTAAAAATACTTTCTCAGGGGTGTCTTAACAGAACAAAGTAAATTTCTTAAAACAGTCATCATAAAACGTCAATGGTTATAAACAAAGAATTGTTAATCATAAAAGAGTGTTTAGAATTAGGGTGATAGCCAGTGACACTCAATACGAGCAATATAAAATGTACATATTTTGGGTCATGATCGAAAAGTCATTTCTGAATTAAATAATTGCAAAATAATTTTAAATACTATTCCAATAGTTCATACAGGAGGATAGTTAATATATCAAAGTCGTAACGAACAACATATCAGGAGGAACAATAATACGATATCTGTAAAATAGCATTGGTCAACTATATAAATTTTCCATTTACTCATTTTATAAGTGTAAGAGACAAAAAGTCGTCCTATTAATTTTTGGGAATGTGTCCCCGTGGATGATATAATCTGTGGACATATGAATATAAACCACATTTATAATTCTTGAATTGATATTTATCTTTTTAGCTTTTTTATATACTCACACTAAAATCAAATGTGACAATACAGGGGATCTCTTTAATAAAGCCCCTATAAAAACAATGTATTATTATTTATCTAAAAGGAAGAACTTCTTTTTTACATATGCAATACAGAGATGAATTTTACTTATTTTATTTTTTTATCTTATAGATCAAATTTATATTTATATTTGTCTATGTGGACAAAAGTGATTAATATATTTTAGACAACACATCAGTGTTTTTTAGTGAAATTTTACCAAAAATGTTTTAATTATTAATTTGTGACACCAAATATTTAATAAACTATATTTAATAAACAAGTGTACTTACTTAGGGGGTAATTCAGAGTTGATCGCAGCAGCAAATTTGTTAGCAGTTGGGCAAAACCATGGGGGTCATTCCGAGTTGATCGCTCGCTAGCTGTTTTTAGCAGCCGTGCAAACGCTAAGCCGCCGCCCTCTGGGAGTGTATCTTAGCTTGAAAAAAAGCAATTGGTTTCCCCAGCACCCTTAATGATAACAGTAACATGTCGAGTGTATCTTAGCTTAGCAGAAGTGAGAACGAATGCATCGCAGAACGGCTCCAAAAAATTTTTGTGCAGTTTCAGAGTAGCTTCAGACCTACTCAGCGCTTGCGATCATTTCAGACCATTCAGTTCCGGATTTGACGTCACAAACACGCCCTGCATTTTTCCAGGCACGCCTGCGTTTTTTCGAACACTCCCTGAAAACGGTCAGCTGACACCCAGAAACGCCCACTTCATGTCAATCGCTGTGCGGCGGCCATTGCGATTGAAAAGCTTCGCTAGACCTTGTGTGAAATTACATCGGCCGTTGTGAAAGTACGTCGCGCGTGCGCACTGCGCCGCATACGCATGCGCAGTAATGCCGTTTTTTTACTTAATCGGAGTGCAGCGAACATTTTCAGCTAACGATCAACTAGGAATGACCCCCCCCATGTGCAATGCAGGGGGGGGGAGCAGATATAACATGTGCAGAGAGCGTTAGATTTAGGTGGGTTATTTTGTTTCTGTGCAGGGTAAATACTGGCTGCTTTATTTATACACTGCAATTAAGATTTCAATTTGAACACACCCCACCCAAATCTAACTCTCTCTGCACATGTTATATCTGCCCCCCTCGACCCCCCCCCCCCCTGCAGTGCACATGGTTTGCCCAGCTGGTTTGTGTGAAACCAACGCTGTCCAGGTCATTAATGAGCCACAGGGCAGAATTACTTATTTATTCCCCTCCATAGTTACATCCCTTCCTGGTAAGTATTTAACAAAGTAAACTTCTTTTTAGCAGTTTTAAAAGGTACAGAAATAGTTTCTTTAATGGAAACGACCATGGGCCCTCATTCCAAGTTGTTCGCAGCAGTTCATCGCATCGCAAACGGCGGAAATCCGCAAACTGCGCATGCGCGACTGCTGAACTGTGCGTGCGCAAAGGCAGCGGTACGACGCCAGTGCAAAATTACTAACAGAATTTTTTCTCGTACTACACCACCGAAAACAGGGAGTGACGAAGGCGTGACAGAGGCTCGGATTCGCTATCTAACGAAATGGGCGTGAAAGTGGGCGGCTAGTGTGGGAGTATGCAACCAGCAGTAGGCGTGTTTTGAGCAGAAATGCGTTCCCGATGGTAAAATGAACACAACAAATGTTCGCTATCTTGACGCAGCATAGGAGTAGGTCTGCAGTTACTCTGCATTTGCGAAGTACTGTTACAAGTGTGTCTGCAATAATTAGCTGTTAATTAGAAATTCCGTTCATCTGTTGTCCAATTACTTTCCAAACACTGCTCTTCTGAAATACTGCAAACAGCAATTGTGTGGACACATTACATTTTTGTTGTTAGCACCTATAAATCTGACACGCTGCCAAATAAGGCATGATTTGTTTTAGTTATTAACTAAACATTGATGTTAAATGCATGTTTTAATTTTGACATAAATACTACCAAATGCAAACAAGTGGAAATAACCAAACTTAAAAACTACATCAGCGAAATCTAAACGACATAAACATATTCCTTTGTACATAACAAATATCATGAGCAACATAATGCAGCCTACACTTTTTTTTTTTTTTATAAATGTTTAACTTTGGTGGGAATATCTGTCAATGTTTGATATTATGTCATGTTGCCCCTAGTAACCCAAGAACCTATTTGTAAATACTATTTTTATATGGCCAGTAAAGTGTTGTGCAAGGCATACCTGTTGCATTTTGAAAGATGCAATGTTTGTATGAATATTCGGATTGTTCCCTTGTTCCACAAATGTCTATATGCCATGCTAAACTTTACTGGGCTAAGTTGTACATAATGCATTAACTTTAATAAAGTACACAAACAAAAATAATTTCAATATTTTTTTACTCAAAAAATATATTTATTGGGCAAAACAACATGGCTACAGGTGAGCATCACAGACAAAGATGGACATAGCAGCAAGCAGATGCCACTGACACAAATCACATAGCAGAACCCAGTACCAGGGAAACACCATCTTCTGACAAAATTTGAATTTTAAAGAAAAAAAATTATATGTTGTTTGATCTTTAGGGGAACTGAGTTAGATTCTGCAACCAACACACAAACACAACAATAGACAGCACGCTAGGAAGAGGAAGATGGCTCTGGTGTACAGGAAAAAAAACTCACAGGCTACAATATACAGAAACAGAAATAGATCCTTTCACTTTGAGGTAGTTCTCCATTCTGGCCACACAAGCCAACAAAAAAATACATTGAGGCAACATGAAAAACATGGGTGCTGCCCATCTGGAGAGACATCACTTTCTCTTCTTTTTTCCCGCCTGATGAAGTTCTTCATGGCTCGGTCTGCAAAGCGACCTTCGAGGGCCCTGCCCAGTGGGATGTTCTTCCTGGGCAGAGGGAGGGGAGGGAGCAGATGTGGCTGGCTCTCTGCCACTGTGGGCAAGGGAGACAGCGATGTCCTGGAGCCCTTGCAAGTTGGATTTTGCTACGTCTTTGAAGGAGGAGGCGAGTTGCTCTTGGCCCTGCCTGATCTCTGCCAGATCTTGGCAGAGTTGAGCTACACCTTGCTCCACACTGGTTATGTGCTCAGTGAGCCGGACAGGTATCTGGCTAACCTCCCGGATCATCCTGTCTTGAAAAGCATTCAGGCTCTCACCATACCTTGCTATTTGAGACAGGATGTCCGGGATAGCAGAGGGTTGGGTGGGGGATCCAGTTGGAATCTGGATGGGTGGGATTTGTGGTCCCACAGTGCCAGAGACACTAGGTCCCTCCACCTCAGCCTCAGCCACATAACCCTCCTCTGACTCTAGCTGATCATCCACCTGTACTGTGTTATGTTCAAAGGAAATAGAAGAATGAGTGGAAAAAGAGTTTTACAATTAAACATGAGACTTTTGGATCCACTTAATTAGTTGTTTAGGAATATGTGTGTAAACTTACCTGGCAAGTCATGTGCCATCAGTATTTCAGGCAGGTCCGTGTCCATATGAGACACCCCTACCCCCTCCTCGTAATTGACACAGTCCATCGCCATCTCCTCAAGTTCTGTATACTCCACAGTGGCAGCTGGACCTCCCCCTGTTGCCCTCGAGGCATTCCACTCCGCAGACCTCTTGCCCTTCAGGCGGGATTTGAAGTCGGCCCAACTACATATGTGGGGAAAAATAGGGGCAAGGTAGAGAAAAATTATGAATACCTGCTTTAATATATAGTACACATGTTATGCATTTGGTTGCTATAGGCAACATCACATCTAACTAACTTTTTAAAGAATACTTGGCACAGAAAATGGACTGGCAATATACACTTACCGTCTTCGAACTTCCTGTGATGTTTGGACTATTGAGCCGACTTCATTAACAGAATCAGTGATGTCCCTCCAGATTCTATCTTTGGTTGCAGCACCCATGTTTTTTGGTCCTCGATGTATTTTTGCCATGGCCTGTGTGACCAAAACACGTAACTCCCTCATATTGAAGGCGGGCTGCCTTTTTTTCCTTAGAAGTAGCCTGTGAGCTTTCGTCCTGTCCCTCCTCACCATCTTCCTCTTCACTAGCTGCTTGTGTAGTTTGTGTTTGTGAGGGTATTGCAGAATCTCCCTCAGTTCCCCCAGTATGTAATTGCATTTCATTTTTGTATCACTTTCTCTATAGCTTCGGCTTCCTAAATACTAATTTATTAACACTATAGTTTTTTCACTGGTATGCTACGCTGGGCTTTCTGGCTTATGCTGGTGTTTTGGGGTGCCACACCCTGCACCTAGATATAGCGCTAGGGACCCCAAATATACAGAGACGCCTTGAAGCGGCTTTGGGGCTTATTCACACATTTGCGCAAATATGTGTAACGAAGATCTCTGAATTCTATTATTATGTGGAATTTAAATCTGTTTACGGTTATCATTCAGGGTGCTGGGGGAAACAAATGGCTTTTTTTCCCCCAGTATGTATGTCTGGCAGGGTATCCACTCCTAACTGCTGGGTATCAGAAGATGGAATGTCTCTAGTACTGGGTCCCGCAACTTCAGAATCCGCACCTGCGGATTCCATCATCTGCCTCCTCAACGCTAGGCACCTATGTGTCAAAGCGGACATCTGCTGGTGCACGCGGTCCATCTCTGCTGCCAACTGCTCACGAGTAGCCATGTTGCTGGTGGCATGTGTGTTCGCACAGGTGTGTAGCTATTTATAGCTGCGTGTCCAGTGCGGTAATTCACACAGGTGTCAATTATGCTAATTCTTCCAGTAATTGTACAGCCTATTTAAGAGTCTGGATTGCAGCCTGTGTGAGTGGGTGTATGATGGCAGATGGAGGTTTGTGGTTTTTCAGAGGTGGTCGTGTTTGGTCAAACTTTGCAGAGTGAGTTTTTGTTTCAGTATATTGCAGACAAATGTGCGTTTGTTTGTTAGCAAATGTTTTAATGTTGTGTTGCGTAGTGCTTATTTTATGCGAGTTTACTTTTGTTTGTATTACTAAATTAGGCTATTAACAAAGCAAGTATGTATGGGTGTGCAATGTTCATTTGTAGTGTTTTAAAGAGGGTATTACTATTTTGGTGGTTAATTTTTTGCCATATAAATGTATTCTTATGTACTATGTAATATTTTTGTGAGCTGTAATTTACAGTGTGTCCGTTCTATTGTTGAGAGTGTATACTTTATTTCTT
The DNA here is from genome assembly GCF_028390025.1 of Pseudophryne corroboree. NCBI lineage: Eukaryota > Metazoa > Chordata > Amphibia > Anura > Myobatrachidae > Pseudophryne > Pseudophryne corroboree. The sequence continues at coordinate 697,645,425 of NC_086449.1, read as the reverse complement.
ATAGTTCATTTCTCTCTCTTGTAGGTGTGTCATTAGTGGTGTGTGTACACATATTTATTTTGTAGCCAAGTAGGCCTTTTTTGTTTTGATTTTTCATCTACTTTTGTTGAGCAGGTAAGTGGCCAATCCATGTGTGTCCTGGTGTGCGTTTGTTGTAAGTGTGTATCTGTTTTCTTATAGGCCATTTCTCTCTTTTGTAGGTGTCTCAGTGTTACTTTAGAACACATATCTTTTCCTGGCAAGTCGCCATTTTTTGTTTGTTTTGGGCCTCCACATTTTCATCTACTTTTGTTGAGCAGGTAAGTGGCCAATCCCTGTGTGTCCTGGTGTGTGTTTGTTGTAAGTGTTTATCTGTTTTCTTATAGGCCATTTCTCTCTTTTGTAGGTGTCTCAGTGTTGCTTTAGAACACATATCTTTTCCTGGCAAGTCGCCATTTTTTGTTTGTTTTGGGCCTCCACATTTTCATCTACTTTTGTTGAGCAGGTAAGTGGCCAATCCCTGTGTGTCCTGGTGTGTGTTTGTTGTAAGTGTGTATCTGTTTTCTTATAGGCCATTTCTCTCTTTTGTAGGTGTCTTATTTGTTTGTTTACAAAGCATTTACTTTTGACAAAGTCGGGCTGATTTTTTCTGTATTAGCTACTAAAGGACCCCCGGTTTTTTATGGATATGTTTTTTCAGTGTTTTTATTTATAATTTTTCTGTTTTATTAACTTACATTAGTCATACTTATTTTGGAGACAATATATTGTTGCATTAATTATATGGCTAGGGTTGATATCTCTAATTATTTTGTTTTTTTGTTGTTAACCTATGTTGGAGCTAATTTTTTTTTTTTTATCCAATTATGTGTTTTGGGTCTGTATTAAAAACTTGAAGAAATGGAGTACGCACAAGCAGTAAGTTAACAAACATACACTTTGATTTTGATTATGGATGAGAATGTTTTTTTGTTGTTGTAAAGTTTTAAACATGATTCTTACCTTCATTTTAAGTTGGTGATGTCAATTCATGTTGCTGCGGAAGCACTACCACCACAACCAACGGGACCACTCCCACCCCAACCGGCGCAAGCCCTCCAACCCCAACCGGCTCCTCATCATCCAAGGCAACGGAGGCGTGCTAGGCCACCAATTTTCCGTACCCGTGTCCTTCTTTTTGGGATGCCTGATGATGTTGTGTTGCGCAGATACAGACTGCCACCTCATCTAATCCTAGACACTCTCTCCATAATAGAGAGTGATCTAGAACAATCCATTAGGTATCCTACAGCAATACCAGCATTGACACAATTCCTTGCTGTGTTACATTTTGTTGCCACTGGGTCGTATCAGCATGTGGTGGGAGATCTGGTTGGCATGTTGCAGGGAAAGTTCAGTAAGGTCCTGCGGCGTGTCAGCCAGGCTTTCCTCAAAAGAGTAAAGCAATTTATATCAATGCCTTTGGATGTTGGTGCCCTGGATGTGGTGAAGCGGCAATTTCAGGATGGTGGTAGTCGCTTCCCACACGTTATTGTGGTTGTGGATGGCACACATGTAGCTATTGTAGCACCAAGACATAATGAAGACATTTTTAGAAACAGGAAACTGTTTCATTCTCTGAATGTAATGGTTGTTTGTGGGCCATCCCTCCGGATCCTGTCCCTGAATGCTAAGTTCCCGAGGAACTCCCATGATGCACATGTCATTAGACAATCAGGGATATGGCAGAGATTAAGATCGATGGAAGGCCAAGACATGTGGTTATTGGGTGAGTATTTTCGTTTAAATGTTTGGAACAGTCATATTTTTATTTTATTTTTCATTAAATTTACAATTATACTTTTGTTATTTTCATCTTATCAAACAGGAGACCGTGGTTATCCTTGCACCCCCTGGCTCATGACTCCTTACAGTAAGCCCAGGCCAGGACCACAGACGGCATTTAACTCCGCGCTTACTGCCACTAGACAGCTAGTGGAGCGCACGATTGGTGTCCTTAAAGGGCGCTTTCGTGTGCTCCACCGCACTGGTGGCGACATCATGTATTCGCCGGAGATGGTAAGTAAACTTTTGGTCCTGTGCGCTATCCTCCATAACATCGCTATAAGGAGTCGCGTAGAGCTTCCTCAAACAGAGGAATTGCCTGATGAGGAGCCAGGGGTTGGCCGGACAATCGGTGGGGGGAGTGTGTCCCGGCGGGGGAATGAAATAAGGGCACACATTGTCCGTGATTATTTCAGGTATTTTGATTTTTACCTTATTTATTCTCATTTTCCCAAAGTCACTGTATTTGTATTTTCATTTTGGTCTGATGTCATTTAGGTAGCTTGCTAAAGTTCATAGTGTAATTGTTTTGGTGTGTGAGTCTATATTATTCTTTGTTTATGTGATATATCAGAAATATTATCCTTATCATGTATTTTGCAACAATCTTGTTGTTGTCTGTTTCTTTATTTTTTATTAATGTCTCATTTATTTGTTTTTGGATAATTGGTTACATAACTATTTTTTTGTGTGTTTGTTTTTTTTTGGTTTTGGCTTGTGCATCTGTTTACATTACAAATTACACAACATATGATCCTAAATGTCGAAAACTTGGTGGCTTTGTGCAGCTGATTGTTATTGACAAATGTGGTGAGTACACAGATTGTAACAATTACTTTTCTATAAGTGTGTGTGTGTGTGTGTGTGTGTGAGTGTGATTGTGACTGTGTGTTTGTGTATGTGTATGTGAGTGTGTGTGTGAGTGTGTGATTTTAAGTGAGTGTTTGTGTGCGTATGTGAGTATGTGTGAGTGTAATTGTGAGTGTATGTTTTTTTTTCGTTCTTCCGCGGCTGCGAAATTCCGCTATTGCGAACTGTACCCACTGTCCTTCACAGTAATGCACACATCAATAAAGTTTATTAGATGACACCATATATTTACAACCAATCACATCCCACCATACACTATAAATATAAGTCCATATATGGAAAACACCATTGGCACCATGCGCGCAGCTGCTTTCAGCCGACAAGAGCTGCACCTACTTGTCGCGGTAATGGACCGCCGCGTAGGCCGCACAGGGCCCTTTATCCCTAATAGGATAAAGCGTGAGGCCTACGCGGAGGTCCACCGCTTATTGCGAACCAGCGCCCGGAGCAGGAGGACCATCATCCAGCTGGAGAGGCGCTGGAGTGACCTCCGCAGGCGCATGCCGGACCTGTTGGCGGAGATCCGCCAACAAATCTGCAATCGAAGAAGACGGAGTGAGTTTCACATTACATTACATAACAGAGAATGTTAGCAGAGTCTTTTAATGTAAAGACTGCATATTTGCACTAATAAGTTATATAGTGTGTAAATTAGCAGACTGTCAATGTACTATTGTAGAGCAAACATGACACAGTGTGTGTGCTTCTGGCAAGCAGTACTGACTGTGTAGCAAAGTGCTTGTGAAACTGATGTCGGGGTACTGAGTTGGTACACATGCTAGCGTCTAGACCTAATCACTTGATAAGTCTATTTAACATGCTCACTAACAATGTTTGTGGAACATTATGTTTTGAAATCAATAGAACCTAATAAACTAATTATGACATATGTCATTCTAGGGCAAGCCCAACGACGAGCAGGGGCAGCAAGAAGAGGAGCACACCCTTCTCCGGCCCACTCCCCCTCTCCGGCCCACTCCCCCTCTCCAGCCCACTCCCCCTCTCCGGCCACCTCCTCCTCTCCAGCCCAATCCCCCTCTCCAGCCCACTCCCCCTCTCCAGCCCACTCCCCCTCTCCGGCCCAATCCCCCTCTTCAGCCCAATCCCCCTCTTCGGCCCAATCCCCCTCTTCGGCCCACTCCCCCTCTCCAGCCCAATCCCCCTCTCCAGCCCAATCCCCCACTCCGGCCACCTCCCCCTCTCCAGCCCAATCCCCCTCTCCAGCCCACTCCCCCTCTCCAGCCCAATCCCCCACTCCGGCCACCTCCCCCTCTCCAGCCCACTCCCCCTCACCGGCACAATCCCCCTCTTCAGCCCAATCCCCCTCTTCGGCCCAATCCCCCTCTCCAGACCAATCCCCCTCTCCAGACCAATCCCCCTCTCCAGCCCAATCCCCCTCTCCGGCCACCTCCCCCTCTCCAGCCCAATCCCCATCTCCAGCCCAATCCCCCACTCTGGCCACCTCCCCCTCTCCAGCCCACCCCCCCTCTCCAGCCCAATCCCCCTCTCCAGCCCAATCCCCCTCTCTTACCAAAACCCCCTCTCCCGCCCAAACCCCCTCTCCGGCTCAATACCCCTCCTATTCCCAATTCCCCTCTCTGCCCCCCTCCCCCTCTGTGTCCCAAACCATCTCTCCACCACCCTCACCCTATCTTTCCAAAACACCCTCTGTAACCGACTCCCCCTTCCATCCTCTTTCCAAAATGGACCCTCCTTCCCCCATCCTGACTCCTTCCACCATCCAGCCACCAACCCCCATGCAGCCAACCACCCCCATCCGTTCGCCATCCCCCAGCCAAACCCCTTCGCCCCCATCTGAATGGGCAACAGAGGCCCCGGAACAACTTCCGGGAGGTGGTGAAGTGGCAGAGGAAAGTAAGTTCACACACATTTTTACAAATGGTTAAATAGTATTGAAAGACACATTAAAATAATTGCATTGTTGTACTGTGGCCAATCTTTTGAAAAGGTTAAATGCTTATGTGGACAGGTTTGCATGTACAACACGGTTTGTATGTAAAACATTATCTGGCAAACATTTAGACCTGAGTGGAAATTTGTGTGTGGTTAAAATGTAAGAATAGTGCCTGGTTAATGCAATATTTGCACATTAAAGTCGCAGGAGTCTATTTGTTAGCCAGGCTAAGGACACAATGATTTGAGTTTTGAAAGTTACACTCAAAAAATGATTATTGTAAAAATTAAAAACCTGTTTCACCTTATGTAGTAAGGCAGGCTTTCAGGGAGTGTGGGCATGCTAGGATATGTTGTCCTTCTGAAGATTTTGATATGCAGTGTGATGATGCAGGGCCAACACAAAAAAAAAAACAAGTCTGCTTCACTCCAGATGTGAATTAATCCCAGCATGGGGTTACATTTACTAAGATGGGAGTTTTATTCCAGATGGGATGTTGCCCATAGCAACCAATCAGATTCAACTTCTCATTTATTTAGCACCTTCTAGAAGATATGTGTAATCTGATTGGTTGCTATTGGCAACGTCCCATCTTAAATAGAACTCCCATCTTAGTAAATGTACATCATGGTGTGGTACACTTTTTATTTTTTTTATTTAACAATAACAAACATTGCTGAGCATGCTTGTGTGTTGGTATGGTACTGTTTTAACATTCAAACATCCATGATGTAGTCCCTTTGCCATTAAAGTGTGCTTTGTGGCTTGCTTGTGTAATAGGTAATGTGAGTAATTTTTTTCATTTTATTTTTGCTCTGCATTTCAGATGGTGCAGTTGGAGATCCCACAAGCCTGCCTGGCATCCTTGGCAGCTTAAAGGCCCATTTGCAGGCCATGATGGCCGATGTGGAACGGCTACAAAAAATTTGTTACATTTTACCTTTTTTTTGTTATATGTTAAAAAAAATAATGTTAAAAAATAAAAATAAAAATTTTTCAGTTAAGCGGTTGTTGTGTTTTTTTAATGCAATAAAGGAACAGCATATTGCCTAGCAGAAATTGGTTACCTTACAAAAAACACACATCAAATTTACGATTATTAATCTTATTATTTACAAACAAACAAATTATTTCAGTTAGGAGCTTATTGTTTAGAAAAACATGTAAACACATATATTCACACACTACACCTCCACACTAAAATATGCTATTTAACATTAGCCCAGGCACAGTTTACACATCTATTTCACTTATTTATAAACAAACATGTTAATGGCCAGTTATGCCTACAAAGTGTTCTGTAGGTATTCTTTGAAGACTTAATTGGTCATGACCACAATCATTCATTACACTAATTGGATTCGTAATTGAGGAAGGCTTGTTGAGTTTGAATTGAAAGGTGTAATATAACTTGGAAAAAAAACCCATTGCTGTGCGTTTTTCGGCAAAAGCGTGTGCAATGTTGAGAAAAATGTGTAAATCTACGAGAAGTTTGTATTTTTACGATGACGTTTGTAGTAATGCGATGGATTCGCATTAGTGCGATGTCATTTGGCATATGCCTACTTTGTGGAATACTGCGTACGAAATAGCAAAAATGCGTAGGGGCGGATATTCGCTAATGTGCAACGTGTTCGCAATTTTGCGAATATGTTGTGCGAACGAAAACAATAGCGATCAACTCGGAATCACCCCCATAGTAATAACACAAAATAAATCTACATAATTTTGTCCCCTGTTTGGTAATTCTTTAATGTTAATGAGTTTTTAATAGATCCAATCAGGATGAGATGGATATAAGGAATATTTTTGACTACAGCTATATCACTCTTTGAAAAAGCACCCAAGGGTGCGAAACGCATTTGAGGAAACAGCTCCTTCTCATCCCTTTGAAAGAACATCCCCACTGGGGAACCATACCGTGACCTTCAACACAAAACCCTTTGATGCGACCCGGGGACGATTCCAGCACGCAGCTATTGATGACTCTCACCTGAAACCACCTGTGGAGTCTCTGGCATTCAGAGACAGGATGCATCAGCAAGGCGAGTGACGTCATCCAGTCCCGGCTCACAGACTGCATAGCAGCGGTCACTGCTCCAGCTCTGGCAGCTATCACCAATGGCCGGAAGGACGAGGGAGAGGTGAGACACTAAGGGCTGTCACACACTACCCGGTTTTCCCCGGATGGCAAAAAGCCGGACAAACTTTGTCCGGCTTTTTGCCATCCGGCAGAGTCTTTCACACACAACGGCTTTGAGCCGTGTGTAATGCTGTGCCCATGCGCAGCGGCAGATACGGCTTGAAAAAAAAAACGTTGTGTGTGAAAGCTTCCCTTCACACACACGGTTCTCTGCCTTCAAAGACGGCTCGGTCCGGCCCGGCAGCCAGACCTTCCAGTGGATATTTCCGGCTGCAACCCGGCAGCCGGGCCGGAGCCGTGCAGTGTGAAAGGCCCCTACCCCTTACACTGTTAATTACAATACAACACACTTGCCGGCTTTTGCCTGGCGGGAAAAAGCCATCCGGCTTTTTCCCGCCGGGCAAAAGCCGGCGAGTGTGTTACAGCCCTAAGTAATTCCCCCAGCATGGCCAGCATTGGCGTCGGGAGCCTGTGAACAGTGGACCGGTAAGCTCCGCAAATCAGAACACTTATTACACTGTGCGGGCTAATTATGGACATTTATACGGATCAAATATATGGACTTTTTTTATTTTTTCAGATACACATAGATGAAAATCATCTTGTTTTTAATCATATATATTTTTATGTCAATTGACTATTTTTTATATAATACAACATTGGATGCCATATGAAAAAGAAGGAATATATATTTTATATTGTGATATATAAAATAAATAATTTAAAGATTCACAAGTGTTTCTGGTCCATGTACACACCTTGGCAATTGGGATAATTAGCGCAAATAGTCTAAATTATCCCCTGGATTGTCACATTTGATTTTAGTGTGAGTATATTAAAAAGTTAAAAAGATAAATATCAATTCAAGAATTATAAATGTGGTGTATATTCATATGTCATACTCTAATACCGGAAACCCAGAAACGATTTCACAAAGAAAAAAAGTTCCTTTGTGGAGCACTCTTTTATGTGTATAATTGGTAAATGATTTTAATAAAACATAACTTTTATTCACTCTTATTCATAAAACCTTTCTAGACATAATCATACAATACAAATATAATGAAAAAATATTGAAAAAATATATATACGCTCACCAAAATAATATTGGTAGTGGTGGTATTATAAAGCATCAAGAGGTAAAATACCTATAACACATCAACACACCGATAATTTAACTAAGATTTTAGAGCTTTGAATGCTATTTCATAATCATCTCCAGCTGATGATACCCTTGAAAATAATCCTGGTGATTTCTCATATAATTCCATTCATAGGTGATTAAGCCCTCCGTGGTGAAACGCGTTCTGGCCGTTTGCTGATTCCCCGCTGCAGGGGGAACAGCCTGCACACATCCACACCCTCCAGCCAAAAGTCAGGTACCCTGTCCTTTCAGGTGTCTTCTCCTCTCCCGGCGGCGCATTTTGGTCCCTGCAATGCTGTCAGTAACCAGGGCCACCTAACACCGCATACGGGAGCAGGGTTGTACACTGTATCTTTCTCTCCGGCCAGCGTGCCTGCAAGCTCCGCTCTCACCTCCATCCGCTCATTGAAGATGGAGGCAGCAGAAAGGGCTGCAGATTTTCACGCTGTCCCTAATTTTCAATCTATGTGTTAAACATTTGATTATAATCATGCTAGGGATACAGTATTATACATTTTCCTAATTATTCAAAGGCACAACAGCTAATTCATTTATATTGATACCCAGTAATACAATATCATGTCTGGGATACATTAAACTTTCAGTGTGGTCGATCAGGAATGTAATCATTTGACATAACCTATATTAGACCTATCAAGTAGTCTAGCAACAAATACGTGATTTATGTATCTGTCCTATCTATCTTCGGTGTCTGCCCTCCTCCCGGGGGCGAATTTGGCTCCTGCAATGCCTAGTGTAACCAGGACCATCTAACACCACAAACGGAGGAGCCAGGGCGTATCACTGCATCTCTCCATCGTGAACAACGTTTGCCGGTCCCGCTCTCACCCCCGTCCGCTCACGGAAGACGGCGGCAGCAGAAGGGGTGGCATACCTTCACGCTGTTCCTTTCTATCACAGGAAGTACCAATTGGGGTAATTAACAAATGACCACTTCCTGTGGTTGACTCTTAAATAGCTGTCAGCTGAGGCAGAACAGCATGCAGCTTTCATTTGGCTCTGGACACTTGGACCGTGAGTACGATTTGGTTGTAGCTCTCTGCTGACATTTGATTAAGGTTGGTGGTCACGTTTGTTTTGCTTTCAAATTGCAGATCTAGTGTTGGAAATATGCATTGAGCCAGCAGCTGCCATCCTTTGTTTTTAATAAACCACCAGGTATGATTTCCACTGGGTGGCTGCAGGTGTTAGTTTTTGCACTATCCAGTGGTTTGGGAGTTTTTTATCTAATGAGTCATATATTTTACTTCCATTATTATAGCATTTTCTATGTGTTGAAGAAGCCATTTATTACATCAGCATGACCTAGTGTGTTGTCCGGGTAATTATCCATTGAAATGAGGTATAGACTCTATGTGAAATGTTATTTGAGGGTGGAGGCGTCTCTAAGTCACACATGGATAGAGTTTGTTGAGTACGGTTGTGTTACTCGGTGACAGTCGTTAGGGCCTGGGAGGCACTGGTGGTGTTGGTGGTGAATAATCTGGTTTGCTATACATATCGATTTTAATTGTTTTTGATTGTTTAGGTGTTATAAGTGCCGATCTTGATAAAGGTTCTCATATGGACCGAAACGTCGATGAAAAACGGCATCAACATTGAACTTGATTAAAATAAATTGAACCTACAAGTGATTGCAGAGATTGATTTTTGGGCGTGAGTGCACCTTCCACCCAGGTGGTAGATGCGGTATATTGGTGGCCTTTCGGTCATTAGGAGCACCCGCCGCTGTTTCTACATGAATTGATGAGAGTGCAGGACTTTCCAAGGATATATATATATATATATATGTATATATATATGTATGTGTATATATATATATATATATATATATAACATATCTGGAAGCCCTTGCAAATAAAATGTAAATATTCATGTTTGCGTGTATGTACTGTGTATATAGATATACAAATACATAGCTACATATACCCACACACAAATAATATATAAATACTGTACATGCACCTGAGGCTGGCCGATCTCCTCCTCCTCTGTAGTGCAGCCGAATGCTCGCAGCTACAAAGTGCACTTCAGCCAACTGGCCGCAACCCCTGCTAGTCTGTGTGCATCTACCGTCGGACAGCCGCTTGCCGCCACTGGTGAGTTCCTGCATCCTACAGTACTTGCAGCTCATTACCTCACTTCAGCCATCGCGATGAATGCCGCTGCCTGCCCCTGCCTCTGCCTGCGGCTCTCCCCGGCCATTTCCTGTGCATTGCAAAGCACAGAGTGTCGGCCCGATCGGAGCTGCAGCGGTCACTGTTGAGACGGAGACAGAGCTGTCTCCATTTCAAAAATAAAAATAAAACTTGGTCAGTCGGGAGAGGGGGGGGGGGGGGGGTTCTGGGTGCTCGAACCCCCCCCCCCCCCCCCCCCCTGCGTGCATTACTGCAGTGATGCAGTACCCGAATGAGTGTATCGTGATATGGGCGGAACAGACAAAAAAAATCCTGCTCAGAACCCAGCCTCCTCTCCTCCTGCAGCAGCCATGACTGGATGTGGTGGGTGGTGCAGACAAGTGGGACAGGCTGAGGTGGGCAGACGAGGATGCAGTCTGGGCAAACGGAGGCAGAACGCCGTGGACACATTTCCGCCCATTCTGGCCTGAGTTAACCCTACTGCTTAAGGACCCCTGACAGTGTTATGGCCCAATTCCCTGCCAATGGGCTGCATAAGGACCCCTGGACGTGGGCCGCAAAAGTATGCTGCAGGGGAGTGCATGTGGCCTGCGGGCAGGGCCGGTGCTAGGGTGTTCGGCGCCCTCCTGCAAAATATAAATTTGCGCCCTCCCATACTTTACATGCAGGGCCGGAGGGTTACCATGGCCTCTTGGGCCCCTGAGCTGCAGGAGATCCGTGTAAGCCTATGGATGTGAACTCTCTGCCCATACACACCCTGTGCAGCGCTAGTTACGGCCCTACACACAGACAGTGCCGTAACTAGACATTTTAGCGCTGTGTGTAGAATAGGGGCACTGCGCGCAGCAGGCGCGCGCCAAAAAAAAATAGGGGCGTGGCTTCATGGGGAAGGGGTGTGGCCACAAAATAATACCAATTCATATTACATATTATAGTAGTCTCCATTATTCAAACTACGCCGCACAGCAGCGCCACTACACCAGGTGTAGCCCCTTTTACACATTACGGCGGACAGATTTCCCTTTTTACACATTACGGCAGACAGCGCCCTCCTTTTTATACATTAAGGCAGACAGCATCCCCCTTTTTACACATTACGGCAAACAGCATCCCCTTTTTACACATTACGGCAGACAGCGTCCCCCTTTTTACACATTACGGTGGACAGAGTCCCCTTCTTATACATTACGGTAGACAGCATCCTCTTTTTACACATTACGTCAGACAGCGTCCCCTTTTTACACATTACGGCAGACTGCGTCCCCTTTTTACACATTATGGCAGACAGCATCCCCCTTTTTACACATTACGGCAGACATCGTCCCCTTTTTACACATTACGGCAGACAGAGTCCCTTTTTACACATTACGGCAGACAGTGTCCCCTTTTTACACATTACGGCAGACAGTGTCCCCCTTTTTACACAATACGGCAGACAGTGTCCCTTTTTTACACATTACAGCAGACAGTGTCCCCCTTATTACACATTACGGCAGACAGCGTCCCCTTTTTACACATTACGGCTCTGCATACAGATACACACATACATAAATACAGTTTATACATAAATACAAACAAACACACACACACACACACACACACACACACACACACACACACACACACACACACACACACACACACACTTTCTCTCTCACTCTTTTTACATCCACTTACCACAGTTGTGCTGGCCAGATCTTCAATAGCATGATCCTGTGTAGCTCCGCCCCCTTGGTCTATGTAGCTCTGCCTCTTTTCGGGCGAACGATCACTGACACTCCTCTCCCTGTCACAGGGGAGAGAGGAGAAGGCTTCATGCTGCCGGCGCTGCTGCGGCTGCCTGTCATTGTGACAGGGCAGGCGCAGCAGCAGCAGCAGGGGGTGACAGGACGGCGCTTCAGCTGGGATGCAGAGCAGTGAAGGCGCCTCTCCTGCCCGGCGCCTACCTGCACTGCATCCCTTTGCTGAGTGGGTAGCGCCGGGCCTGCCTGCGGGCCACAAGTTTTACACCCCTGAGTTACAGTATCTATCTGGGGAACTTAAAAGTATCAATTTAGGCACTCATTCCGAGTTGATCGCTCGCAAGGCGATTTTAGCAGAGTTACACACGCTAAGCCTCCGCCTACTGGGAGTGAATCTTAGCTTCTTAAAATTGCGAACGATGTATTCGCAATATTGCGATTACAAACTACTTAGCAGTTTCAGAGTAGCTTCAGACTTACTCGGCATCTGCGATCAGTTCAGTGCTTGTCGTTCCTGGTTTGACGTCACAAACACACCCAGCGTTCGCCCAGACACTCCCCCGTTTCTCCAGCCACTCCCGCGTTTTTTCCGGAAACGGTAGCGTTTTTATCCACACGCCCATAAAACGCCGTGTTTCCGCCCAGTAACACCCATTTCCTGTCAATCACATTACGTTCGCCGGAGCGAAGAAAAAGCCGTGAGTTAAAAAACTATCTTCATAGCAAAATTACTTGGCGCAGTCGCAGTGCGAACATTGCGCATGCGTACTAAGCAGAAAAACGCTGCAATGCGAAGAAAATTACAGAGCGAACGACTCGGAATGAGGGCCTTAGATCCTATGTTACTCTGAGTAATTTCTATCTAGTCATTTTATTTGTGGTAACACCATGACGAGCTAAGTTATGCAGTTCAAATTCTAACAAGATCTATTCCATCTACTATCATTTAATATATACAGTATAAAGACAAAAGCAGGCAGTCGGTTGTGTGTAACAATTTCATTTCACACTATTTCTTCCTACTTTAACACTTTTCTTACCATACATTTTTTTAACATACTTTGTTGCATGACATTTTCTTCTCTTTTTTTAAATGAGAAATTAAAAGTTATATTTTATTAAAGTGCCCTCAAAACCGATGTTCTTTGTGTTAGTTCTTATGTCCATTCTCCTGGACCTCTGGTGGCACCCCCGATCTATATACGAATATAGACTTTATTCATGATAGGGGATTTTTCTGAAACGACAATTGCATCATATGATTTAATATTTCCAGCGCAACAGATCCCCTCTCTTTTTTGTTTCACATGTACCAGGTACTGGCAGAGCTAGCCTCCATCATGATCGACTTATGCAGCCCACGCAGTCTGTTATTCAGCCCATATTACCGTTATAACTTGAAATTCTGTATTTTTGGTTTGTATTTGGCAGCAAAGTTGGTTCGTATCTCTTTATCAGGAATGCTTGCTTTGAGACAAATACATGTGACTAAGATAGAAGTTCTCCCATCTAGGCAGGGGCATATCTAGAAAGGAGGAGGCCCATGTGCAGGCTCCGTCTGGGCCCCCTCCTCTCAAGCCGGCAGCACTGTAGCTCTGGGTTCTAGGGTAGCGCTGTCCCAGAGCCTAGAGCGCATGCGCAGATCTCTGGTAAAATGGCATGCGCGAAACACCAGGAAAATGGCGCCGCTCCATTTTTACAGTGACTACTGCAGCGCTGCTGCTGCTGCGCTGTGGGACTCCAGAGGGTGAAAAATAATGGATGCACGGTGTGGGGTGTGGGCCCCCCTGGTCCTCGGGGGCCCAAATACTTCACACATGCTGCACCCATTCTAAATATGCCAGTGCATCTCGGATCACTTCTATCAATTGTAATTGGTGGGAAGTGGACGTAGTTTGCTTCAGGAGATCCTATAGGTCAGCAAACAGCTATTTATCCCATACTTATTTCTCTTTCATCCATCTGGGGGACGCTGCGCCGTTACTTGTGGGTTAGAAATGTGTGGTAGTGGAGTTTGGCACAGAACCTATAAAAAACTAACTCCTCCCCCCTCTAACCCCTCCCATCTCCTTCCTGTCTAGCCAGTACCTCGGTTTTTGTTTTGTGCCTGTGGAGTACAGACACAGTTTTTTTGACCTAGGATTTTTAGTTTTTTTATTGTTTTATTCTTCTGGAGTACCTAGTCCCTGTACACAGGTGACAGGTGCTATTAGAGTGGGGTTAGTTAGTCATTTCCCACTCTCGGCTTCCTGCAGATGGGTCACCATTCTTCACACTGGGGCTCTCTGTTTTCTTGTGGATGAAGAGGCACTATTAAGGTACAGAACAGTCACAATCTGTCTTTGACAGTATTTGTTCTAGAGGTGTGTTACTGTGTTTTGTGTGTGTGTGTGGGTTTTACTGTGCTGTGCACGCTCCACTCGTGTCATTCAGAGCACCCCTTCCCCTCTCCTCCTCCCGCTCCCTCCCTCTCTCTCTATTGTTCTCCGGAGAGCTCTTTACTGAGGGGTTGATTACTAGTGATTTCCGCTGGCGCCGGGCACTCAGCGATTGCTGCCGCGGTTACCCAGCGGGGTCCGGTGATGAGGGGTCGGGACTAGACACGGCGGTGACGTGAACGGGAAGAGGACACTTCCCGCCTTTGTGAGCCCGCGCGCACTTCCGCCCAGCCTCTGTGGAAGATTTTCAGCTCTGGGTGCCATCTTCTTTGGCGGGGGACACTGCGCAGCGCATAAAGCACACAGGCGCACACACACGCTAATTTTATCTACACAGCTAACCTCATCCTAAAGCTGGATCAACACAACAGCAAGTATATTATAACCTATATTGTTATATATTGAGGCCTATGATTTAGTGTTGCACTCATTGTAAGTACAAGGGGCTTCACTGTTAAAAAGCTGTTTCTGGGGATTCTAAAGGCAATTTAGTTTTGGGACCCCTTTTAGAAATTCTTAATTAATTTTTTTTGTAATAGGAATATGGCCAGTAAGCAAGACAAATCTACTAAAGGAAAGACAGCTTCGGTTGTCTATTTTGCATGTGCAAAATGTGGTTCAAAACTTTTAAAAGGTAGCACAGATGTGGGTACTCTCTGTGCAGCGTGCTCTGGGTCACCAGTATCGGATCAGCAGGGAGGTTCTGTAGAACAGGCTATGCCACCATGGGCTAAGCACATGGTCGATGCCATTTCAGACTTACGTCAATGCCAATTAGGTGCAACACCCACTCAGGCTCCTGAAGAACCGCTGTGGGCGAAAAATATGGGCAAAAGTCTTTCTGACTTAACTCAGTCATTGAATAAATTTGTAAACTTTTCAGGCGGTTCGACTGCTACAAAACGGACACATCCGTTACCTGCCATAACCTTTCCGGGGGAGGAGTTAGATCCTATAACCCCTTCCTTGGAGGAAGGTGAAGTAGACCCAGAATGGGAGGATACTTCGACTTGGAAGGAGGACGAAATGTCTACAAGCTCTGGTGTAAGACTGCTGATAGAGGCCATTCGTCAGACTCTAAACCTCCAGGAAACGGAGGTGGCGGAGACTTCATCGGCCTTTTTCAAAAGACAGAAAAGACAGATTGTTGTTTATCCTTCTTATTCACACTTTGCAGATATCCTGAAGGAACCCTGGCTTAAACCGGACTCTCGTTTTCAAGCCCCCAAAAAGTTGAGATTTCTGTATCCCTTCTCAGAGGAGGATACAAGATTTTAGGAGACGGCTCCAAAGGTAGAAGCCCCCATTACACACTTAGCGAAAGTTACAGTTATTCCCTCCGTACAGTCGGTGAATTTAAAACACGCTACGGACAGGAAAATAGAGGCAATCCTTAAATCTATGTTTACTCTCTCAGGGGTTTCCTTGCGTCCACTTCTTGCTGGGGCTTGGGTCCTTAAAGCCGTAGATGACTGGCTAGCACAAGTGGTGTCGGGTATGCCATCCGACGATCCGTCGGAGGCTATCCAATTAGCAGAACAAATATCGGAGGCTCTGTCATATGTTGGAGAAGCTTTATTAGACTCGTTACGGCTGCGTGTGTCTGCCATGGCCGTAACGGCAAGACGTTCTCTTTGGCTTCGGGTCTGGAATGCTGACTCTGATTCAAAACAGACCCTAACAGCTGTGTCCTTTGATGGGGAATTTCTTTTTGGATTGGAACTAAAAAAGATTATTTCGGATACTACTGGTGGTAGTCCCTTTCTCCCGGTTGCCCCTCAAAAACCGAAATCCACAAAGTTTTGGTCTTTTCGTACTCAGGGCAGAGGAGGTTTTCAGTCCTTTCGGGATTTTTCCAGATTTCCACGTAGGGGAGTATTCAGAGGCAGAGGAACACAGGCAACTCGTAGACCGGCCGTTAAACCTGCCGACAAGCCTACTGAATGACGCCTCAAGGTCATCGGGGGGATCGACAGTGGTCGGGGCTCGGTTACTACATTTCAAGGACGTGTGGCTCCTGTCAAAACCCGATCGGTGGGTGACAGGAGTCATATCCAGGGGATATATCTTGGATCTCGAATAACCAGTCCCAGACCGTTTTTTCGGCACCCCTCTCCAGAGCGATCCCTCCAGGCGGCGAAAGATTCTTCACGCAATGGCCACCCTTTTGCACAATGGTGTAATTCTTCTAGTTCCCAACCAACAAAAAGGTCAGGGATTTTACTCCAGTCTTTTTCTCGTAGACAAACCGGATGGTTAGTTTCGTCCCATTTTAAATCTCAAATGCCTAAATCCGTTTCTTTCTGTCCAGAAATTCAAAATGGAGTCCATCCGGTCAATCATCTCAGCCATGTTGCCGGAGAAATATTTGGCTTCCATAGACATAAAGGATGCATACCTACATGTTCCCATTTAGAAAAGTCACCAATGACTTTTAAGATTTGCTGTCGGCCCTTGGCATTTTCAGTTTCAGGCTCTTCCCTTCGGACTCTCCACGGCACCTCGGGTGTCGATCATGGGGCATATAGTGGCGGTTCTAAGGTGTCAGGGAGTCAACATTACTCCTTACTTGGACGATCTCCTAATCAAGGCTCCATCAGAGTCGGTTCTTCACCAACACTTGCAACTCACGATAAGCACCCTGCAGTCATTCAGATGGATAATAAATTTCACAAAATCGACACTACTTCCTTCCCAAAAGATGATATTTCTAGGACTTTTATTCGACACCAAGAATCAAAGAGTGTTTCTTCCTCAGGACAAAATCCAGGATTTACAGTCCAGAATTTGTACACTGTTACAATTACTGAAGGATTCAGTTCTCAGAAGCATGCAGGTGTTAGGCAAGATGATTACGACATTCGAGGCAGTCCCTTACACAAGATTTCATGCCCAGCCCCTTCAAGCTCAGATTCTTTGTTGTTGGTCCCGGATGGGACCACACATCAACTTACAGTTGTTCCGATTGTCAGTACAGACTCGTCAATCGCTCCAGTGGTGGCTTTACAGCCACAAGCTAACCAAGGGGGCCCCTTTCGTGATTTAGTCTTGGAAGATGGTCACCATGGACACCAGCCTCATGGGTTGGGGTGCAGTGTTTCAAACTCATCACTTTCAGGGACTCTGGAGCAGTCAGGAGTCATTGTTGCAGATCAACATTTTGGAACTGCGAGCGATACGGTATGTGCTCATTCAGATACAATCTATGGTCCAGGGTCATCCAGTTCGTATTCAGTCAGACAACGCCACGGCAGTGGCTTACATAACCAGACAAGGAGGGACTCGAAGTTGGAGCGCCATGAACGAGGTAGCTCACCTTCTCAGATGGGCGGAAAAGTGGGTTCCGGCAATTTCCGCAATTCACATTCCGTGAGTCGACAACTGGGAAGCAGATTTCTTAAGCCGTCACACTGTCCACCCGGGGGAGTGGGAGCTTCACCAGGAGGTGTTTCAATCTCTAGTCTCCCAGTGGGGAACACCCGACATAGATCTCATGGCGTCTCGCATCAACAGAAAGCTTCCTCTTTACGGGTCGCGCATTCAGGATCCTCAAGCGACTCTGGTCGATGCCTTGACAGCCCCATGGCTGTTTCAGCTTGGAAATGTGTTTCCACCAATCCCATTGATTCCAGGGTTACTTCAACGCATCAAGTGGGAAGGTCTGACGATCATTCTGATAGCTCCGGACTGGCCGCGTCGGCAGTGGTACACGCTTGTGCGTGGCATGGTCGTCGGGGAGCCTTATCGTCTCCCTCTACGACCAGACCTTCTCCTTCAAGGACCATGTCAATACCCAGATTTAAGTCGGCTGGCTTTGACGGCATGGTTCTTGAATCCAGCATTTTAAGAGCTAAAGGATTATCTTGGCCAGTCGTACAGACAATGATTCAGGCCAGGAAGCCAGTCACTTCTGGAATTTACCACAGAGTTTGGCGCATTTACATTGCTTGGTGTGAAAAACGTGGATTGACACCGGACCTATTTCGGGTGCCTTGACTATTGTAATTTCTTCAGGACGGCCTAACTAAAGGCTTGCGTCTTTCCTCACTAAAAGGTCGGGTTTCTGCTTTATCGGTCCTATTTCAAAGAAAACTGGCTCTCAATCCAGAGGTACAGACTTTTCTACAGGGGGTTATTTGAATTCAACCACCCTTTATTCCCCCGGTTCCTCCCTGGGACTTAAATTTAGTCCTTATGGCCCTTCAAAAATCTCCGTTTGAACCTTTGGAATCGGTGGAACTACGATATCTCACACTCAAAGTGGTTTTCCTTTTGGCCATTGCCTCAGCCAGATGGATTTGGGAGTTGGGGCTCTGTCTTGCAAACCGCCTTTGTTGGTCTTTCATGATGACTGCGTCGTTTTGCGTACAAAACCTTCTTTCCTTCCGAAGGTCGTATCGGCTTTCCACCTTAATCAAGACGTTGTCCTCCCGGTGTTTGCTCCGGCTTCCTCCGGGGAAGGGGGGGGGGGGAAGCCATTTGGCCTTATTGGATGTGGTTCGGGCCTTACCCATTTACTTGTTACGTATGGAATCTATTCGTCATACGGATACGTTGTTGGTGCTAACTGACGCATCCAAACGAGGTTGGCCGGCTTCTAAGAATTCGGTGGCTCGTTGGGTAACTTCGGCCATTCGACAGGCATACGTTTCTTCTAACGTTGCTGTGCCTGACCCAATACGAGCTCATTCGACTAGAGCTGTTGGAGCCTCTTGGGCTGTTCGCGGGGGTGTTTCTGTCGAGCAGCTGTGTAGAGCGGCGACCTGGTTGTCTGTGCATACCTTCAGAAAGTTCTATGGTTTTTATACGTTTGGTTCAGAGACTGCTTCTGTTGGGTGTCACATTTTACAGACGGCTCTGACGTCTACGTCTCCCTCCTCTCATTAGCTTGCTTTGGGAAATCCCACAAGTAATGGCGCAGCGTCCCCCAGATGGATGAAAGAGAAATAGGGATTTTTGTTTACTTACCGTAAAATCTCTATCTCTGATCCCTCCCGTATATTTGTCTAAGTTTAGTGGTTATATTCTGTTCTATCTCCTTTGGCTTGGCTAAACGTTAACTGAGGTACTGGCTAGACAGGAAGGAGATGGTAGGGGTTAGAGGGGGGAGGAGTTTGTTTTTTATAGGTTCTGTGCCAAACACCACTACCACACATCTCTAACCCACAAGTAACGGCACAGCATCCCTCAGATGGAATCAGAGAAAGAGATTTTACGGTAAGTAAACAAAAATCCCTATTTTGTCCCATGATTTCCCCAAAAATGTCCAATGACTTAATGGTGTGATATTCAAAACAGTTATTCTTATCTTATTAGTTACCTTTTGGGGACGTGTCCGGCATCATCAGTGTCCTAGGTAATAAATCATACACATTAGATTTACTTTCACAAATCAGATTCTGGAAGACAATTTACCCTAAATAGTAAAGTATAGCACTGGAAAGCACTGGACCAAGGATAGCACTGGACTGCTTACCAGTGTCGCGGCGCTGGCAGGAAGTTGTTGGACCAACAGCGCAGGTGTCCTATAGTACACCCAGCGCTGCTAACTTAGAAGGAAAGTCACTAAAAAATAAAATAAAACATAAAAGAAAGCTTGGGGCTTAAAAGCAGGCCCCCCCCCCCCCCGTCTAAAGGTGCAAACTTAAATTGGCTAGCCTGGGACTGGGGACGGGGTATACGGAGGAGGGACCAAGGCATTCTGGGAGCTGAAAGCTATAACTGTTTGGTGCCCAGTCCTCTCTAACCACCCACACCCCATGGTATCCCTGTGGACTCCCTATGGACCCTGAAGAAGAAAATCCTATTTACAATGCAATCTACAATGCAAAAATATTAGTGCTCCCAAAATCACATTGCAGGATGCAATTACACTGCACAGATGTATGAAGGAGCACACGCAGAGACAGGTGCCCCGAAAGGAGCTGTCCTTGTGATGTGTTCACTTCTGTGCTAGGACTCCTGACTCATGAGCAGTCTAGTGTCTACACATGTGGTGGCCGCTGCAGTTAGTTTTGTGACGTGTAGCCCATAGGCTACAATGTTCTACCGCCTGATGTCATTAAGCCATACTTGCCTACCTGACCCTCTCCACGAGGGAGAAAATGCTCTGTTCCTGGACTTTCCTGGTAATGTATGATTGCCATCACCTGAGGTGAAACACCTTTCTTATCAATTAACTAGCTCACCACAGGTGATGGCAATCATACATTACCAGGAAAGTCCAGGAACAGAGCATTTTCTCCCTCATGGAGAGGGTCAGGTAGGCAAGTATGCATTAAGCTGCAGGAACCAATCTCAAAAATGTGAAGCTTGGTTAATCTGACAGCATTGCATCCCCCATAGGTTACTATGGGGACTGTGGCTACTGTCAGAAATTGAGGGACCACATCAGATATCAGGGAAATCGGTCATACATTTGGGTGAAACTAAATATTTGCGGTTGACCCCTCTAAAACGGATGTTTTTTGGAGACTATGCCGCAAATATTTAACCACTTGCCTGGCATGGTCGCATCAGATGCGACCATGCCTGCAAATGCTTTATCTGACCTGGTTGCACAGGATGCAACCAGTCAGATAAACAGTGTTAGAAGCAGCAGAGAAGGGAAACTTCCCTCCGCTGCTGCTGACAGAGGGACCGGGACCTGCACTCTCCCCTACTGATTGCCGTGCTGCCGATCATTGCTGATTGGTCAGCACGGCAGGATCCCCCTCTCCAGCGGCTGACAATAGCAGCCGCTGGGGAAGTGTAAATTAACCCCCCCAAGCCACCCCCAGATCCACCCCCCCTTTATACCTGGAGGCTGACCTGGCTTTCAAAATGACACCTGCAATGTTTCCGATGTTCCGATGGTCACAATGGGCCTAATTCTGAGTTGATCGCAGCAGCAAACTTGTTAGCAGTTGGGCAAAACCATGGCCCTCATTCCGAGTTGATCGCTCGCAAGGCGAATTTAGCAGAGTTGCTCACGCTAAGCCTACGCCTACTGGGAGTGTATCTTAGCTTCTTAAAATTGCGACCGATGTATTCGCAATATTGCGATTACAAACTACTTAGCAGTTTCAGAGTAGCTTCAGACTTACTCGGTATCTGCGATCAGTTCAGTGCTTGTCGTTCCTGGTTTGACGTCATAAACACACCCAGCGTTCGCCCAGACACTCCCCCGTTTCTCTGGCCACTCCTGCGTTTTTTCCGGAAACGGTAGCGTTTTTATCCACACGCCCCTAAAACGCCGTGTTTCCGCCCAGTAACACCCATTTCCTGTCAATCACACTACGATCGCCGGAGCGAAGAAAAAGCCGTGAGTAAAAATACTATCTTCATGGTAAAATTACTTGGCGCAGTCGCAGTGCGATTATTGCGCATGCGTACTAAGCGGAATTTCACTGCGATGCGATGAAAAATACAGAGCGAACGACTCGGAATGAGGGCCCATGTGCACACAGGGAGGACAGATATAACATGTGCAAAGAGTTAGATTTGGGTGGGGTGTGTTCAATCTGCAATCTAAATTGCAGTGTAAAAATAAAGCAGCCAGTATTTACCCTGCACAGATACGAAATAACCCACCCAAATCTAACTCTCTCTGCAAATGTTATATCTGCCCCCACCTGCAGTGCACATGGTTTTGCCCAATTGCTAACAAACTTGCTGCTGCGATCAACTCAGAATTACCCCCAATGTTCTCAATCGATGTTTTAAAATATTTGAAAACGCACCAAACCCCCCCCAAAAAAAAGATATATATATTTTTTTTTTAACTAAAATCATTTTGGATAGGGTTAAATTCATGTTCTTCACCTAATTCACTCATAAAAAAACACAACAATTTCTGAGCGTTTTTTCGGGGGGAAAATCATCAGTTAAGTGGTTCATGATCAGTGGGCCCCTTAGAGATTTGTGTGGAGGGAATTCAATAAGCCACGCTAATTTACCACGGGCTAATTGACCCCGAAGCGTGGCCGGAAGCAGCTGTATTGTTTTTTTCTTAAGGACATCAGCAGGCTCCAAAAAAAAAACGACAACAACAAACGAACTGCGAATTTACCCCCCCCCCCCCCCCCCCTCCTCGGTCTTTCTTGGAGTTAGCAGTATCAAACATAAACTACGATTTTGATGAAAAGAAGGCTTACATGCTCTCCAGCACTATAATCGTGTAGTCCGCTTTTACAGGCCCAAAAGTTTGTTTTCGTTTTTCTGATATTTTCTTTTTGATACTGGATTTGTCAAGGTTTGGCCTGTGATATACAAAAATACAAGTAAAACAAAAATAAAATAAATGAAACATATTCTGTTCCTATTATATCTTCTACATGGATTGTGTATTCCAGAATGCCCTCCAAATTTCTATTAATTATATTCGTCAGCTTATCCTTGGATTACACAATACTCGCTATTCCTTAGACCCACTAATCAGACATTAAATGGAATGTCACTCACACAAAGGGCCATGGTTGCTACTTTTATCTATTCAGGAAGAGATGTATCAAAGTTTGGAGAAAGATAAAGAGAGTGTTAAAGGGGTCTATTTATTAAGCCGTGGATGGAGATAAAGTACCAGCCAACCAGCTCCTTTTATTTTTTTAAACACAGCCTCTAACATGGCAATCAGGAGCCGATTGGCTGGCACTTTGGGCAGCATCCAATTAATTGCAAACCGTTTTCAGTGGATCAAAACGGGCGGATATCGCAATTTTTGACCAATGATCATTATTGTGGTATCCAATTAGAAGCCATTTTGATTGGCTAAAAACGGACCCGCGATCGTGTGATAACACATGTGATAGTGGATAAGTTCCCGATCCCATGTGGTATTGCGGTTCCAGCAGGCCACTTATCGCGGATTATGCTTCAGGTGCCTCCAGCACCAAGAGCATAATCCCAGATAAGTGACGGCATCGGGGCTGGAAGGATTCGGCCGCAAGTTTGACAATGGCGGGCATTCTGGGGCGGCAACGCAGCATTTTGCTGGCATAGCTGGCTGAACAGGGGAGTGCCAGGAGCGTTTTCGGGTGGCTGCGGCCTTACCCTCTGCTGGGCAGCAACAGCATTTGAGGAGATGGACGCAGATCTTGCTGTATATGTAGCGATCTGTGTCCATCTCTTAATAAACCTCTTTGACCTCCATTTTTCTCTAAGCTTTGATACGTCTCACTGTCAATTTGAAATCTGCAGTAAGGGCCTAATTCAAGGTTGATTGCAAAACAACATTTCTCTTACGTCCTAGAGGATGCTGGGGTCCACATTAGTACCATAGGGTATAGACAGGTCCACTAGGAGCCACTGGCACTTTAAGAGTTTGAGAGTGTGGGCTGACTCCTCCCTCTATGCCCCTCCTACTCAGTTTAGAAAATGTGCCCGGTGGAGCCAGTCACAGCTAGGGGAGCTCCATAGGAGTTCTTTTAGTTTTATTATTTTTAATAGCATTTAGGCACAGGGACTCTGTGTCATATGCTGCAGAGGATATGTCCTCTCAGGATGATCCCATTCCATGTAACCAGGCTTGCACTCTATTAGGTGGTTAGCCTATATTAAAAGTATGATTTCTCAGATTTCTACTAGAGTTGCACAAAATGAGTCTGCAACTTAGGTTTTACAGAACTCTATGGCAGTTTGGTCTAGGGATGAGCGGGTTCGGTTCCTCGGAATCCGAACCCGCCCGAACTTCAGTTTTTTTTACACGGGGCCGAGCGACTCGGATCTTCCCGCCTTGCTCGGTTAACCCGAGCGCGCCCGAACGTCATCATCCCGCTGTCGGATTCTCGCGAGGCTCGGATTCTATCGCGAGACTCGGATTCTATATAAGGAGCCGCGCGTCGCCGCCATTTTCACACGTGCATTGAGATTCATAGGGAGAGGACGTGGCTGGCGTCCTCTCCGTTTATAGAGAAGAGAGTGAGACAGTAGAGAGAGACACAGTAGTAATTTTGGGGAGCATTAGGAGGAGTACTAGTAGTTACTTGCTGAAGTGATAGATAGTGTGACTGTATTATCTGACTTGTGGGGGAGACACTGACAGTGGGGAGCAGTTAGAGTCTGAGAGCAGGACTCAGGAGTACATATAACGTACAGTGCACACTTTTGCTGCCAGAGTGCCACACTGCCATTGTGACCACACTGACCACCAGTATAATATATATTGTGATTGTCTGCTTAGGAGTACTACTTGCAAGTTGCTGATAGTGTGACCAGTGACCTGACCACCAGTTTAATAATCACCACCAGTGAGTTTAATATATATATATATATATATATATATATAATTGTATATAATATATATATATAATATTGTATACCACCTACCCGTGGTTTTTTTTTTTTCTTTCTTCTTTATACATACTACTATAGTAGCTTACTGTAGCAGTCTGCGGTGCTGCTGAGCTGACAGTGTCCAGCAGGTCCGTCATCAGTCATTACATAATAAATATATATACCTGTCCGGCTGCAGTACTAGTGATATTATATATATATATATATATATATTGATTTCATCTCATTATCATCCAGTCTATATTAGCAGCAGACACAGTACGGTAGTCCACGGCTGTTGCTACCTCTGTGTCGGCAGTCGCTCGTCCATCCATAATTGTATACCACCTACCCGTGGTTTTTTTTTTCTTTCTTCTTTATACATACTACTATAGTAGCTTACTGTAGCAGTCTGCGGTGCTGCTGAGCTGACAGTGTCCAGCAGGTCCGTCATCAGTCATTACATAATAAATATATATACCTGTCCGGCTGCAGTACTAGTGATATTATATATATATATATTGATTTCATCTCATTATCATCCAGTCTATATTAGCAGCAGACACAGTACGGTAGTCCACGGCTGTAGCTACCTCTGTGTCGGCAGTCGCTCGTCCATCCATAATTGTATACCACCTACCCGTGGTTTTTTTTTTTCTTTCTTCTTTATACATACTACTATAGTAGCTTACTGTAGCAGTCTGCGGTGCTGCTGAGCTGACAGTGTCCAGCAGGTCCGTCATCAGTCATTACATAATAAATATATATACCTGTCCGGCTGCAGTACTAGTGATATTATATATATATATATATTGATTTCATCTCATTATCATCCAGTCTATATTAGCAGCAGACACAGTACGGTAGTCCACGGCTGTAGCTACCTCTGTGTCGGCAGTCGCTCGTCCATCCATAATTGTATACCACCTACCCGTGGTTTTTTTTTTTCTTTCTTCTTTATACATACTACTATAGTAGCTTACTGTAGCAGTCTGCGGTGCTGCTGAGCTGACAGTGTCCAGCAGGACCGTCATCAGTCATTACATAATAAATATATCTACCTGTCCGGCTGCAGTACTAGTGTGATATAATATATATTGATTTCATCTCATTATCATCCAGTCTATATTAGCAGCAGACACAGTACGGTAGTCCACGGCTGTAGCTACCTCTGTGTCTTTTAGTTGTGCCTATTAAAATATGGAGAACAAAAATGTTGAGGTTCCAAAATTAGGGAAAGATCAAGATCCACTTCCACCTCGTGCTGAAGCTGCTGCCACTAGTCATGGCCGAGACGATGAAATGCCAGCAACGTCGTCTGCCAAGGCCGATGCCCAATGTCATAGTACAGAGCATGTAAAATCCAAAACACCAAATATCAGTAAAAAAGGACTCCAAAATCTAAAATAAAATTGTCGGAGGAGAAGCGTAAACTTGCCAATATGCCATTTACCACACGGAGTGGCAAGGAACGGCTGAGGCCCTGGCCTATGTTCATGGCTAGTGGTTCAGCTTCACATGAGGATGGAAGCACTCAGCCTCTCGCTAGAAAACTGAAAAGACTCAAGCTGGCAAAAGCACCGCAAAGAACTGTGCGTTCTTCGAAATCCCAAATCCACAAGGAGAGTCCAATTGTGTCGGTTGCGATGCCTGACCTTCCCAACACTGGACGTGAAGAGCATGCGCCTTCCACTATTTGCACGCCCCCTGCAAGTGCTGGAAGGAGCACCCGCAGTCCAGTTCCTGATAGTCAGATTGAAGATGTCAGTGTTGAAGTACACCAGGATGAGGAGGATATGGGTGTTGCTGGCGCTGGGGAGGAAATTGACCAGGAGGATTCTGATGGTGAGGTGGTTTGTTTAAGTCAGGCACCCGGGGAGACACCTGTTGTCCGTGGGAGGAATAGGGCCGTTGACATGCCTGGTGAAAATACCAAAAAAATCAGCTCTTCGGTGTGGAAGTATTTCACCAGAAATGCGGACAACATTTGTCAAGCCGTGTGTTGCCTTTGTCAAGCTGTAATAAGTAGGGGTAAGGACGTTAACCACCTCGGAACATCCTCCCTTATACGTCACCTGCAGCGCATTCATAATAAGTCAGTGACAAGTTCAAAAACTTTGGGCGACAGCGGAAGCAGTCCACTGACCAGTAAATCCCTTCCTCTTGTAACCAAGCTCACGCAAACCACCCCACCAACTCCCTCAGTGTCAATTTCCTCCTTCCCCAGGAATGCCAATAGTCCTGCAGGCCATGTCACTGGCAATTCTGACGAGTCCTCTCCTGCCTGGGATTCCTCCGATGCATCCTTGCGTGTAACGCCTACTGCTGCTGGCGCTGCTGTTGTTGCTGCTGGGAGTCGATGGTCATCCCAGAGGGGAAGTCGTAAGCCCACTTTTACTACTTCCACCAAGCAATTGACTGTCCAACAGTCCTTTGCGAGGAAGATGAAATATCACAGCAGTCATCCTGTTGCAAAGCGGATAACTGAGGCCTTGACAACTATGTTGGTGTTAGACGTGCGTCCGGTATCCGCCGTTAGTTCACAGGGAACTAGACAATTTCTTGAGGTAGTGTGCCCCCGTTACCAAATACCATCTAGGTTCCACTTCTCTAGGCAGGCGATACCGAGAATGTACACGGACGTCAGAAAAAGACTCACCAGTGTCCTAAAAAATGCAGTTGTACCCAATGTCCACTTAACCACGGACATGTGGACAAGTGGAGCAGGGCAGGGTCAGGACTATATGACTGTGACAGCCCACTGGGTAGATGTATGGACTCCCGCCGCAAGAACAGCAGCGGCGGCACCAGTAGCAGCATCTCGCAAACGCCAACTCTTTCCTAGGCAGGCTACGCTTTGTATCACCGGTTTCCAGAATACGCACACAGCTGAAAACCTCTTACGGCAACTGAGGAAGATCATCGCGGAATGGCTTACCCCAATTGGACTCTCCTGTGGATTTGTGGCATCGGACAACGCCAGCAATATTGTGTGTGCATTAAATATGGGCAAATTCCAGCACGTCCCATGTTTTGCACATACCTTGAATTTGGTGGTGCAGAATTTTTTTAAAAACGACAGGGGCGTGCAAGAGATGCTGTCGGTGGCCAGAAGAATTGCGGGACACTTTCGGCGTACAGGCACCACGTACAGAAGACTGGAGCACCACCAAAAACGCCTGAACCTGCCCTGCCATCATCTGAAGCAAGAAGTGGTAACGAGGTGGAATTCAACCCTCTATATGCTTCAGAGGTTGGAGGAGCAGCAAAAGGCCATTCAAGCCTATACAATTGAGCACGATATAGGAGGTGGAATGTACCTGTCTCAAGCGCAGTGGAGAATGATTTCAACGTTGTGCAAGGTTCTGCAACCTTTTGAACTTGCCACACGTGAAGTCAGTTCAGACACTGCCAGCCTGAGTCAGGTCATTCCCCTCATCAGGCTTTTGCAGAAGAAGCTGGAGGCATTGAAGGAGGAGCTAAAAGGGAGCGATTCCGCTAGGCATGTGGGACTTGTGGATGGAGCCCTTAATTCGCTTAACAAGGATTCACGGGTGGTCAATCTGTTGAAATCAGAGCACTACATTTTGGCCACCGTGCTCGATCCTAGATTTAAAACCTACCTTGGATCTCTCTTTCCGGCAGACACAAGTCTGCTGGGGTTCAAAGACCTGCTGGTGACAAAATTGTCAAGTCAAGCGGAACGCGACCTGTCAACATCTCCTCCTTCACATTCTCCCGCAACTGGGGGTGCGAGGAAAAGGCTCAGAATTCCGAGCCCACCCGCTGGCGGTGATGCAGGGCAGTCTGGAGCGACTGCTGATGCTGACATCTGGTCCGGACTGAAGGACCTGACAACGATTACGGACATGTCGTCTACTGTCACTGCATATGATTCTCTCACCATTGAAAGAATGGTGGAGGATTATATGAGTGACCGGATCCAAGTAGGCACGTCAGACAGTCCGTACGTATACTGGCAGGAAAAAGAGGCAATTTGGAGGCCCTTGCACAAACTGGCTTTATTCCAACTAAGTTGCCCTCCCACAAGTGTGTACTCCGAAAGAGTGTTTAGTGCCGCCGCTCACCTTGTCAGCAATCTGCGTACGAGGTTACTTCCAGAAAATGTGGAGAAGATGATGTTCATTAAAATGAATTATAATCAATTCCTCCGTGGAGACATTGACCAGCAGCAATTGCCTCCACAAAGTACACAGGGAGCTGAGATGGTGGATTCCAGTGGGGACGAATTGATAATCTGTGAGGAGCGGGATGTACACGGTGATATATCGGAGGATGATGATGAGGTGGATATCTTGCCTCTGTAGAGCCAGTTTGTGCAAGGAGAGATTAATTGCTTCTTTTTCGGTGGGGGTCCAAACCAACCCGTCATTTCAGTCACAGTCGTGTGGCAGACCCTGTCACTGAAATGATGGGTTGGTTAAAGTGTGCATGTCCTGTTTATACAACATAAGGGTGGGTGGGAGGGCCCAAGGACAATTCCATCTTGCACCTCTTTTTTCTTTCATTTTTCTTTGCGTCATGTGCTGTTTGGGGAGTGTTTTTTGGAAGGGCCATCCTGCGTGACACTGCAGTGACACTCCTAGATGGGCCAGGTGTTTGTGTCGGCCACTAGGGTCGCTTAGCTTACTCACACAGCTACCTCATTGCGCCTCTTTTTTTCTTTGCGTCATGTGCTGTTTGGGGAGTGTTTTTTGGAAGGGCCATCCTGCGTGACACTGCAGTGCCACTCCTAGATGGGCCAGGTGTTTGTGTCGGCCACTAGGGTCGCTTAGCTTAGTCATCCAGCGACCTCGGTGCAAATTTTAGGACTAAAAATAATATTGTGAGGTGTGAGGTATTCAGAATAGACTGAAAATGAGTGGAAATTATGGTTTTTGAGGTTAATAATACTTTGGGATCAAAATGACCCCCAAATTCTATGATTTAAGCTGTTTTTTAGGGTTTTTTGAAAAAAACACCCGAATCCAAAACACACCCGAATCCGACAAAAAAAATTCGGTGAGGTTTTGCCAAAACGCGGTCGAACCCAAAACACGGCCGCGGAACCGAACCCAAAACCAAAACACAAAACCCGAAAAATTTCAAGTGCACATCCCTAGTTTGGTCCTGGTTCTGTTACCTCAGGGGTCCCTACTGTATGCTCCTAGAAACGTGCCTTTTGCCCAGATTATGCAAGATTACACGGATACCGATTCTGATGTGGCAGACGGTGATGGGTATGTGCTACGGGGGGCGGCATCTCTTGCAAAAGGGATGCAGTTGATGATAGAGGCCTTTAGAGATGTGTTGAATATTGCTGATACAACACCTGAGCAGGTTGAGGAGGCTTACTTCACTGACAATAAGAAAGCCTTGCTAACCTTCCCTGTGTCTAAGGAATTAAATGCTATATTTGAGAAAGCCTGGGAAAACCCAGAGAAAAAAATTCAGATCCCTAGAAAGGTTCTGGTTGCTTTCCCTTTCCCTGAGGAGCTTAGGAAAAAATGGGAAACCCACCCATAGTTGACACGTCTGTATCAAGACTCTCAAAAAAGGTGGTTTTACCTGTCCCCGGACCTACCGCGTTAAAAGAACCGGCTGATCGCAAAATTGACACTACGCTCAAATCCATATACACAGCTTCAGGGGCAATACTACGTCCTACTATTGCCTGTGCATGGATTTTTAAAGTGGTCAGGCACATTACTTGAGGATTTGGCTACAATGGATAAAAGTGACTTTGAATTGTTTTTACGTAACATTCAGGATTCTGCAGGATTTATGGTGGAATCCATGAAAGACCTGGGTTCAATGGCTGCAGGGATATCTTCGATGTCTGTCTCAGCTCGTCGAGGACTGTGGCAGCGCCAGTGGTCTGCCGACGCGGAATCCAGGAAAGGTGTGGAGACCCTACCCTACACAGGTCAGGCTCTCTTTGGGGAAGCGTTGGATGCGTGGATTTCCACGGCTACAGCGGGTAAGTCACCTTTTCTTCCCTCAGCTGCACCTGCTACGAAGAAACCTTTTTCTTCAGCTGCCTCACAGTCCTTTCGGGCTGCTAAAACAAGAAAGGACAAGCCGTCCAACACCTTCTTTAGAGGAGGTCGGCCAAAATCCAATAAACCTGCTGCAGCGGGTTCCCAGGAACCTGCTTCAGGTACGCCAAATTCCTCAGCATGACGGTGGACAGCGCGGCCTGGAGGTGGGGCCGGTGGGGGCTAGACTCAGGCATTTCAGCCTGAGTTAGGTGTTATCCGACCTGGATCCCTGGGTACAAGATATTGTGTCCCAGGGATACAGGCTGGAGTTTCAAGATCGCCCTCCTCACCAATTCTTCAAATCAGGCTTGCCAGCTTTGCTGGCGGATAGGGCTATCCTACAGGAAGCCATCCAGAAGTTGGTGGAGTCACAGGTCATTGTACCAGTTTCAACCCATTTGCAAAACAAAGGTTACTATTCGAACCTTTTCGTGGTACCGAAACTGGATGGTTCGGTCAGACCCATTTTGAACTTAAAATCGCTAAACCCCTTTCTGAGGGAGTTCAAATTCAAAATGGAGTCTCTGAGGGCGGTGATATCAGGTCTGGAGGAGGGGGAATTCCTGTATCCCTGGATATCAAGGATACGTACCTCCACATTCCGATTTTGCCGCCACATCAAGCTTTTATCCGATTCGCACTGTTAGACAGTAATTTCAGTTCCAGGCCCTGCCATTCGGCCTGTCCACAGCACCGAGGGTATTCACCAAGGTGATGGCAGAGATGATGGTTCTCCTCCGCAGACAGGGGGTGAACATAATTTGGTGGTCAAGTCTGGAAGCCGGCCTACCTATAAACATTCTGGAACTAAGAGCCGTCTACAACGGTCTTCTCCAAGCGGCTCAAGTGCTTGCTTACATTAACCGACAGGGCGGAACGAAGAGCAGAGCTGCAATGTCAGAGGTAACAAGAATCATCCACTGGGCAGAAAAACATGCGTTGGCGCTGTCAGCAATCTTTATTCCGGGAGTAGACAACTGGGAGCGGACTTCCTCAGCAGACACGTGTTTCCTCCACTTCCACTCATTCCAAGAGTTCTAAAACTCATAAGGAGAACAAAAGTTCAGGCAATCCTCATTGCTCCGGACTGGCCAAGAAGGGCTTGGTACACGGATCTATTGGATCTACTGCTAGAAGAGCCGAGGCCTCTTCCTCTTCGGGAGGACCTGCTGCAGCAGGGGCCGTTCGCTTATCAAGACTTACCGCGGCTACGTTTGACGGCATGGAGGTTGAACGCCAGATATTAGCTCGGAAGGGCATTCTGACCAAGGTTATTCCTACACTGATACAGGCTAGGACAGGAGTTATGTCTAAACATTACCATCGTATTTGGAAAAAATATGTATCTTGGTGTGAATCCAAGAAATTTCCTACGGTGGAGTTTCAACTGGGACGGTTTCCCCTCTTCCTGCAAGCAGGTGTGGATATGGGCCTCAGGTTGGGGTCCGTAAACGTCCAGATTTCGGCCCTATCCATTTTCTTCCAGAAACAATTGGCTTCCCTCCCTGAGGTTCAGACTTTTCTGAAAGGGGTTCTGCACATCCAGCCTCCCTTTGTGCCGCCTACGGCACCCTGGGATCTTAACGTGTTGTTACAGTTCCTCCAATCGGATTGCTTCGAGCCTCTACAGGAAGTTGAGGTCAAGTTTCTCACGTGGAAGGCTGTCACTTTGTTGGCCTTAGCTTCTGCTAGATGTGTGTCGGAACTGGGGGCTTTGTCTTGTAAGAGCCCCTATTTGATCTTCCGTGAAGATAGAGT
This sequence comes from Pseudophryne corroboree, assembly GCF_028390025.1. Taxonomy (NCBI): domain Eukaryota; kingdom Metazoa; phylum Chordata; class Amphibia; order Anura; family Myobatrachidae; genus Pseudophryne; species Pseudophryne corroboree. The sequence continues at coordinate 697,613,161 of NC_086449.1, read as the reverse complement.
GAAGATCTGGACACGTCAGCAGTTCTTTCCGAAGGTTGTGTCGGCATTTCATATCAACCAACCTATTGTGGTGCCAGTTGCTACTGACTCCTCAATTTCATCAAAGTCCTTGGATGTTGTAAGGGCTCCGAAAATCTATGTGAAGAGGACTGCTCGTCACAGAAAATCGGACTCTCTGTTTGTCCTGTGTGATCCCAAGAAACTTGGGTGTCGTGCTTCTAAGCAGACACTATCCAGCATGCGGCATAGTGTCTGCTTAGAAGACACTATTCTACGGCAGGATTGCCGTGTCCTATGTCTGTTAAGGCCCACTCTACTTGTAAGGTGGGTTCTTCCTGGGCAGCTGCCCGGGGTGTCTCAGCTTTACATCTTTGCTGAGCGGCTACTTGGTCTGGGTCAAACACATTTGCAAAGTTCTACAAGTTCGATATTTTGGCCTCTGAGGACCTGAAATTTGGTCAATCAGTTCTGCAGGAGCCTCCGCGCTCTCCCTCCCGTTCTGGGAGCTTTGGTACATCCCCATGGTACTAATGTGGACCCCAGCATCCTCTAGGATGTAAGAGAAAATAAGATTTTAAACCTACCGGTAAATCTTTTTCTCGTATTCCGTAGAGGATGCTGGGGACTCCGTAAGGACCATGGGGAATAGACGGGCTCCACAGGAGACATGGGCACTAAAAAGAACTTCAGGTATGGGTGTGCACTGGCTCCTCCCCCTATGCCCCTCCTCCAGACCTCAGTTAGAAAAACTGTGCCCAGAGGAGACTGACAGTACGAGGAAAGGATTTTGTAAATCCAAGGGCAAGATTCATACCAGCCACACCATTCACACCGTATAACTTGGGATATACGAACCAGTCAACAGTATGAAACAAAACCAGTATCAGTCCAAAACTGATCCAACTGAAACATAACCCTTATGTAAGCAACAACTATATACAAGTCCTGCAGGATGTTGTCCGCACAGGGAAGGGCGCCCAGCATCCTCTACGGGCTACGAGAAAAAGATTTACCGGTAGGTTTAAAATCTTATTTTCTCTTACGTCCTAGAGGATGCTGGGGACTCCGTAAGGACCATGGGGATTATACCAAAGCTCCAAAATGGGCGGGAGAGTGCGGACGACTCTGCAGCACCGTATGAGCAAACACTAGGTCCTCATCGGCCAGGGTATCAAACTTGTAGAATTTAGCAAAAGTGTTTGAACCCGACCAAGTCGCAGCTCGGCAAAGTTGTAATGCCGAGACGCCCCGGACAGCCGCCCAAGAAGAGCCCACCTTCCTAGTGGAATGGGCCTTTACCGAATTTGGTAACGGCAATCCAGCCGTAGAATGAGCCTACTGAATCGTGTTACAGATTCAGCGAGCAATAGTCTGCATACAGGATAAACAGAGCCTCTGTTTTCCTAACCCGAGCCGTCCTGGCTACATAAATTTTCAATGCCCATACCACATCTAGGGACTCGGAATCCTCCACGTCCCTTGTAGCCACAGGCACCACAATAGGTTGGTTTATATGAAAAGAAGAAACCACCTTAGGCAAAAATTGGGGACGAGTCCGCAACTCAGCTCTATCCACATGGAAAATCAGATAAGGGCTTTTGTGAGACAAAGCCGCCAACTCTGACACTCGCCGTGCCGAAGCCAAGCCCAATAACATGACCACCTTCCAAGTAAGATACTTCAATTCAACTGTTTGAAGCGGTTCAAACCAGTGAGACTTAAGGAACCGTAACACCACGTTAAGGTCCCATGGTGCCACTGGAGGCACAAAAGGAGGCTGGATATGCAGCACCCCTTTCACGAAAGTCTGGACTTCTGGAAGAGAAGCCAATTCCTTTTGAAAGAAAATGGATAAGGCCGAAATCTGAACCTTAATGGAGCCTAACTTTAGGCCCAAATTCACTCCTGTTTGCAGGAAGTGGAGAAAACGGCCCAGATGGAACTCTTCCGGAGGAGCAGTCTTGGCTTCGCACCAAGACACATACTTCCTCCAGATACGGTGATAATGCTTCGATGTCACCTCCTTCCTAGCTTTTATCAGAGTAGGAATGACCTCCTCTGGAATGCCCTTCTCCGCTAGGATCCTGCGTTCAACCGCCATGCCGTCAAACGCAGTCGCAGTAAGTCTTGGAACAGACAGGGCCCCTGTTGTAACAGGTCTTCCCTGATAGGAAGAGGCCACGGATCTTCTGAGAGCATTTCCTGTAGATCCGGATACCAGGTCCTTCGAGGTCAATCTGGAACGATGAGAATCGCCTGAACCCCTCTTCGTCTTATGATTCTCAGTATCTTTGAGATGAGAGGAAGAGGAGGGAACACATAGACCGACTGAAACACCCACGGTATCACCAGTGCGTCCACCGCAATCGCCTGAGGGTCCCTTGACCTGGCGCAATATCTCGGAAGTTTCTTGTTGAGGCGTGAAGCCATCATGTCTATTTGAGGCAGACCCCACTGACTTGCAATCTCTGCGAAGACTTCCTGATGAAGTCCCCACTCTCCTGGATGCAGATCGTGCCTGCTGAGGAAGTCTGCTTCCCAGTTGTCTACACCCGGAATGAAGACTGCTGTCAGAGCGCATACATGACTCTCCGCCCATCGAAGAATCTTTGAGGCTTCTGCCATTGCCACTCTGCTCCTTGTGCCGCCTTGGCGGTTTACATGAGCCACTGCTGTGATGTTGTCTGACTAAATCAGAACCGGTAGACCTTGAAGTAAGGTCTGCGCCTGATGAAGGCCGTTGTATATGGCCCTTAATTCGAGAATGTTGATGTGTAGACAAGCCTCCTGGCTTGACCACAGACCCTGGAAGTTTCTTCCATGTGTGACTGCTCCCCATCCTCTGAGACTTGCGTCCGTGGTCACCAGAACCCAGTCCTGGATTCCGAACCTGCGACCCTCTAGAAGGTGAGCACTCTGCAGCCACCACAGGAGAGATACCCTGGCCCTGGGGGACAGGCGGATCATCTGATGAATCTGTAGATGTGACCCGGACCACTTGTCCAGAAGGTCCCACTGAAAGGTTCTGGCATGGAACCTGCCGAATGGAATGGCCTCGTAAGATGCCACCATTTTCCCCAGCACTCGCGTGCAGTGATGTACCGACACCCTGTCTGGCTTCAACAGGTCCCTGACCAAGTCCCGCAGTTCCTGGGCCTTTTCCGTCGGGAGAAAGACCCTCTTTTGTTCTGTGTCCAGAATCATGCCTAAGAAAGGCAATCTGGTTGTTGGAACTAACTGTGACTTTGGCAGGTTTAGAATCCAACTGTGTTGTTGTAACACCCTCAGGGAGAATGATACTTTGACCAGCAAATGTTTTCTCGATCTCGCTTTTATCAGGAGATCGTCCAAGTATGGGATAATTGTGACCCCCTGCTTGCGCAGGAGCACCATCATCTCCGCCATTAATTTGTTAAAAATTCTAGGGGCCGTGGACAGCCCAAACGGCAACGTCTGAAATTGGTAGTGACAATCCTCCACCACAAATCTCAGGAACGCCTGATGAGGTTGATAAATGGGGACATGAAGGTATGCATCCTTTATGTCTAGAGACACCATATAATCTCCCTCTTCCAGACTTGCAATGACCGCCCTGAGCGACTCCATCTTGAACTTGAACCTCTTTAAGTATAGGTTTAAGGATTTTAAATTTAGAATGGGTCTGACCGAACCGTCCGGTTTCGGGACCACAAACAGGGTTGAGTAATAGTCCATCCCCTGCTGCAGCAGGAGAACATTGACCACCACTTGTTGGAGACACAATTTTTGAATTGCTGCCAAAACTACCTCCCTCTCTGGGGAAGAAGTCGGCAGTGCCGATTTGAAAAACCGTCGAGGAGGCACCTCTTCGAATTCCAGCTTGTACCCCTGGGAAACAATGTCTATTGCCCAGGGATCCACCTGAGAGTGAACCCAGACTTGGCTGAAAAGACGAAGATGTGCCCACACTGGAGCGGACTCCCCCAGCGGAGCCCCAGCGTCATGCGGTGGATTTAGTAGAAGCTGGGGAGGACTTCTGTTCCTGGGAACTGGCTGTAGCTGGCAGCTTTTTCCCCTTGCCCTTACGTCTGGCAAGAAAGGAAGATCCCCGAGCTCTCTTGGATTATGCGGCCGAAAGGACTGCATCTGATAATGTGGCGCTTTCTTAGGCTGTGAGGAAACATAAGGTAAAAAAGTTGATTTACCAGCAGTAGCTGTGGAAACTAGGTCCGCGAGACCTTCCCCAAACAACTCCTCACCCTTGTACGGCAAAACCTCCATATGCCGTTTTGAGTCGGCATCACCCGACCACTGTCGGGTCCACAGTCCCGCCTGGCAGAAATCGCCATAGCGTTTGCTCTGGACCCCAGTATGCCTATATCCCTTTGAGCCTCTCTCATATAAAGGACCGCATCCTTAATATGTCCCAGGGTCAATAAAATAGATTCCTTATCCATCGTATCCATATCCGCAGATAAGGTATCGGTCCACGCTAGTACAGCGCTACAAACCCATGCCAACGCTATTGCCGGTCTGAGTAATGAACCGGTATGTGTGTAAATTGACTTCAAGGTAGTTTCCTGCTTGCGGTCAGCAGGATCCGAGGGCCGCTGTATCCTGAGACGGCAGCGCCACCTTTTTGGAAAGGCGTGTCAACGCCTTGTCCACCCTTGGGGAGGATTCCCACCGTATCCTGTCCTTGATAGGGAAAGGATACGCCATAAGCATCCTTTTGGGAATCTGCAGCTTCCTATCTGGAGTTTCCCAAGCACTTTCAAATAACTCATTTAATTCAAAAGAAGGTGGAAAAGGCTTCTTTTCTTTAAACATGTGGATCTTAGGATTAGGCACCGCGGGGTCATCTATAATATGCAGCACATCCTTTAGAGCAAATAATCAGATAATGAATACTCTTTGCCAATTTTGGCTGCAACCTCGCATCATCATAATCGACACTAGAGTCAGACTCTGTGTCGGTATCTGTGTCAACTAACTAAGAAAGCGGCCGCTTTTGAGACCCAGAAGGTCCCTGTGACATAGGGAAAGGCAGGGTATGATCCTCTGTGTTGTCCCTGGACTCTGCTTTGTCCAAACGTTTGTGCAATAAATTCACATTTGCATTTAAAATATTCCACATATCCATCCAGTCGGCGTTGCCGACTGCGACACTACACTCATGCGCTCCACCTCCTCTCTAGGAGAGCCTTCCGCTACAGACATGCCGACACGCACGTACTGACACACCACACACTCAGGGAAAGCTCTATCTGGAGACAGTTCCCCCACAAGGCCCTTTGGAGAGACAGAGAGAGAGTATGCCAGCACACACCCAGCGCCAATAATCTTGGGAAAAAGAAAAATTATTACCCAGATACAGCGCTATTCACTGCGCCCAATTATGTGCCCCCCCCCCCCTTCTTTAAAACCCTCTGTCACCGGTGATCAGCAGGGGAGAGTCCGGGGAGCCAGCTTCTCAGCGTGTGCTTGAGGAGAAAATGGCGCTGGTGAGTGCTGAGGGAGAAGCCCCGCCCCCTCAGTGGCGGGCTTCGGTCCCGCTCTTTCTTTAAACTGGCGGGAGCTCTGAAATAATATCAAACTGAGTAATTATATTCCTGAAAGCCAGTGCTGAGGTCTACATTGCAGCCCAGGGCGCCCCCCCCCCCCCCCCCCCCCGCGCCCTGCACCCCACAGTGTGCGCTGTGTGTGTGTGTTGTGGGAGCAATGCGCGTTACCTCTCCGAAGCTCTGAAGTCTTCTGCCTTCCTATAGTCACCCGGCTTCTATCTTCCGGCTCTGCGAGGAGGACGTCGGCGCGGCTCTGGGACGAACCGCTAGGGAAGACCTGCGTTCTGACTCCCTCTGGAGCTAATGGTGTCCAGTAGCCGAAGAAGCAGTGCCTAGCATTTAAGTAGGTCTGCTTCTCTCTCCTCAGTCCCACGATGCATGGAGTCTGTTGCCAGCAGGTCTCCCTGAAAATAAAAAACCTAACAAAATACTTTCTTTTCAGGAAGCTCAGGAGAGCTCCCTGTAGTGCACCCAGTCTCCTCTGGGCACAGTATAAAACTGAGGTCTGGAGGAGAGGCATAGAGGGAGGAGCCAGTGCACACCCATACCTAAAGTTCTTTTTAGTGCCCATGTCTCCTGTGGAGCCCGTCTATTCCCCATGGTCCTTATGGAGTCCCCAGCATCCTCGAGGACGTAAGAGAAAATAGGATTTTAATTACCTACCGGTAAATCCTTCTCTCGTAGTCCGTAGAGGATGCTGGGCGCCCGCCCAGCGCTTCGTGATCCTGCAGTGGTTTCTTGGTTCAGTACTGCTTAGTTCTTGGTTAAGTACTGTTTTGTTACTTGGTAAGTAATGTTGTTCAGCCGCTGATGTTTCAAGCTAGTTAGCTTGGTTTGCCTTGTGTGTGAGCTGGTGTGAATCTCGCCACTATCTGTGTAATATCCTTCTCTCGAAGTTGTCCATCTCTTCGGGCACAGTTTCTAGACTGAGTCTGGAAGGAGGGGCATAGAGGGAGGAGCCAGCCCACACTCTCAAACTCTTAAAGTGCCAGTGGCTCCTAGTGGACCCGTCTATACCCCATGGTACTAATGTGGACCCCAGCATCCTCTACGGACTACGAGAAAAGGATTTACCGGTAGGTAATTAAAATCCTATTTCTGCTGCGGGGTACACTCGGCTCCACAAGGAATAACATCGGGGTGTAGAGTAGGATCTTGATCTGAGGCACCAACAGACTCAAAGCTTTGACTGTTCCCAAGATGCACAGCGCCTCCTCTCTAACCCCGCCTCCGTGCGCAGGAGCTCAGTTTGTAAGTTGGTGTCATGCAGTAAGCAGGCAATCAACAGGGGGGCTGCTTTTGCAGCCTATATTATAGCTTAATTTCAGGAAAAAGTAAGTAATTTGAAGACTTCAAGGGCTGTAGCTTTCATGTATGTCAAATAGACATCCTCTGCTGCAGCTCCATCACTCCCCCAGCGGCGCTGTGTACTCCCGCGCCCTGGTTGCCGGGTCACTCCAGCGGAAGCTCCGGGGTCTTTCCTGTCAGTTACAGGACTGCGTGGATGCAGGTACAATGGGAGGTACGGGTTCTCTTTGGCCCGCTTTTATCGCGATCCGGCGCTGGCGTGGACACTGTAAAGGGCAGCCACTCCACTAGTCACCGGGACACAGGGCACAGGTGGGGGGTTTTCTTTTCATAAAATCCCGTTTTATTACAGCCCGCAGTGTCCAGTGGGGAAGCCAGCAGGGGGATAAGGCCTAACCTGTAGCCACTCCCCCAGCCCCAGGGCGCCATTTGGGAAAATGTTCCCGCCCTGGAGCTGCATATCTCTCCCTCACTCTCTGTCAGCCGTCATGACACGGAACTGCGCTGTTCCTGGGACTGCTGGGGCAAATCCTCCTCTGTAAAGCCGCCTGCTCGCCAGCGCTGTGCATTTTACAGGACACTGAAGTATTCTACCTGTCAAGGGACAGTGTTAGTTAAGAAAGAGTGCATACATTCAGGGTTGTGTGGTACAAACACCCTGTGATATACATCCAGTATCTACTGCGTTTTGTTATTTCTACTGTTTACATATATAGCTATACTGAGTATTACTTTGTATTGCTAGTCCAGTGCAGTATTATGGTGTATAATTTATGCATGGTACGCTTGTGACTATATATGTGTGTGTGCATGTAGCTGCTGCGTGGCTGCCATCTCGGGTATTTCACTCAGCTTGATACTCCTATATATTGTAACCTGAGGGGGCTAAGTGCGTCAGGTTTATAAACTGATATAGGCATTTCACAAGATATACTTGCTGTGTATTTTTCTTTGTGATTTATAGTCACCATATATCTCTTGGATTCCCGGTTTATGCTGATAGGAAGTCACACTACACTGGGAATTCTTGCCAAGGTATATCACTGCTAAGATTGTACTAGGTTGCCTGATATTGTGCTTATCATTATGTCAGATACACGAGGCAATGGAACTGGGGCTTCTCCCACATTGCGTGGTGGTGATACTGCAGTCACTTTTGAGGAGAACATGGCAGCAGAGAGTTCAGGTTCAGGGGGTTTCTTACCCCCCAGTGGGTCTGTATATAACCGGGGGCAACTAATGACCCACCTTGGGCTACCTTCTCCTCATGTTGAATATGCTGGTAACTAAACTTATGCCCCCTGTGGGACCTCCCATGCCACTGCAGCAATTTATGGTCCCTACAGTCAATGCGCCGTGAGCGAATCAAATCTCAACACAGTTACAACACTTGAACTGATTGCTGACTAAAAATAAATCTCACTCTCGCCCACCTAAGACTAAGTCGTCTTCTAAACGGGCCGCTACATCCTCACAATCCACTGCTGTCCCGTACACATTCTCTGAGGAGGATGGTGCATATACTGACCCCACAGACACTGACTCTGATGCTTCTGATGGGGAAGGCAAGTCACTGGTGGATGTCCCTGATTTGATTGAGGCTATTAGGCTCATTCTTCAGGTCTCTGATGAACCTGAGCCTGCGGCTGTCTCTAAAAAGGTACGAAATTCACACCGCATAAGAGACTGTTGGCTCGCTATCCTGTCTCTGCAGAGCTATGTAAAAATTGGGAAACTCCTCCACCTGTAGATTCTCATGTGGCTCGCATGGTAGTTTCCTCAGCTCTGCCAGTAACTACCGTCACCTCTCTGAAGGAACTGATAGACGTGTGGAGGGTTGTCTAAAAGCAATTTATACCCTAATGGGGGCTTTGCATAGGCCAACCATTGCAGCAACTTGGGCTGCTGAAGCTGTTGAAGCATGGGCTCAGGAGCTGGAGGCGGAACTGCCTTCCGACATTTCTGATCATGCTAGACAATGTCTCTCATATATTGCCACGGCTTCTCTGTACCTTAAGGAGGTGGCTTCCGATGCCGGGGTGCCACTACGTCCATCTTGGCTTGCCGTATCCTGTGTTTGAGATTCTGGTCGGTGGATATGGATTCTAAGAAAACCCTGGAGGTGCTACCTTTTCAAGGAGACATTCTTTTTGGTGAAGACCTGAATAAGATTGTGGCTGATCTGGCTACTGCTAAAACAGCTTGCCTACCTAGTACGGCTCCTTCCGCACAGAAGGCTAAAAGTACTTTCCCTCTGCCCTTTTGTCCTCCAGGTAAAGCTAAAGGTCAGGCATACCCAAAGCAGACTCGTGCTTCCAAACCTGCAAAGCCCAGACCGAAGCGGGCCTGGGCTGCCCATCAGCCTGCTTCCAAAACTAACAAGCCTGCCGAATGACGGGGCGGGCCTCTCTCTGGGGGATCCCAGGGTGGGGGGCCGGCTTCTAGGTTTTGCCCAGGAATGGTTGAAGACCACTTCAGATACCTGGGTAAGGGAAGTCGTCACTTGAGGTTACGCTGTACCCTTCAAGAACCGCCCCACTCATCGATTTTGCCTGACAGATGTCCCTTTGGATCCGATGAAGGCAAACACTCTCCATTCAGTGGTAAAATCCCTCCTGACCACAGGAGTGGTGGTACGGGCAGAGCCGGCCCTAACCAATATGATGCCCTAGGCAAGATTTTGGCTGGTGCCTCCTAGCAACACCGCTAGTTACGCCTCTGAACCTGCACCCCTTTCCCAGCACCATCACCCCCCACCCATAGCAGTCATTTTTTTGTTTTCCTACCCCCTGTAATTTAAATAAGAACAGTGTGCACATTCGGCGCACAGCCCAAAAAGGTATTTGTTTTGCTGGCAAGGGGCATGGCCACACAATAGTACCCCCAATTCAACTTATGCCTCACAGTAGTGCAACTTTATTCACAATTTATAATGCGATAGTGTCCCTTATTCACATTACATCACACAGTAGTACCACTTTACCTTATATACGTTACTCCTCACAGTAGTGCCCCACATTCACATAACATCATACTGAATTGCTTTTTATTCACATTAGACCACACAGTAGTGCCCTTTCTATACGTTACGCCACACAGTAGAGCAACTTATACACATAATGCGACACATTGGTAATGCATTTATACACATAATACCACGCATAATTTCCCTTACGCATATGCTGCACATTGTTAATGCCCTTATACACATAATGACACACATAATGTCCCTTACATATATGCAACACATTATTAGTGCCATTATACACATAATGACACACATAGTGCCCCTTACACATAAGTTACACATTATGAATGCCCTTATACACATAATGACACATGTAGTTCCTGGCATGAGTCAATTGGCAGCTCTGCTAACGTTGGGTGCCTTTTTTTATGAAAATGCATCTTATTTGCATTGCTATGTGGCTAGGATGCACAAGCAGCTTCTGCTGATTAAAATGATATGCAGCATGCCTATATACTGTGTGCGACTGTGGCTGTATCTGCATACAAAATGCTACACACAGAATATAGGCATGCCGCATATCATTTTAATCAGCAGAAGCTGCTTGTGCCCCTAGGCATACCAGATGCCCTAGGCAATTGCCTAGTTTGCCTATGCCTAGGGCCGGCTCTGGGTACGGGTGCCTCTGGCTCAGCGAGGCAAAGGGTTCTATTCACCGCTGTTCCTAGTCCCGAAACCGAATGGGTCCTCGCGGCCCATTCTCAATCTCAAGTCCTTGAACAAGCACGTGAGGATCTCCAAGTTTTGTATGGAAACTCTTTGCTCTATTGTTCTGGCCTTAGAGCCTGGGGACTATATGGTCTCCCTGGACATACAGGATGCCTACCTGCATATTCCTATTGCAGTGTCTCATCAGCAGTACCTGAGGTTTGCGGTGGGCAACCTTCATTACCAATTTCGGGCGTTACCCTTTGGTTTGACAACGGCTCCCCGACTTTTCACCAAAGTAATGGCGTTCATGACGGCTACAATCCGCCGTCAAGGGGTCAGGATCCTGCCATACCTAGACGATTTGTAGATCCTGGCAAATTCCCCAGAAATTCTCCTGTGTCATCTAGATCTGACTGTCCAGGTCATGACAGCCCACGGGTGGCTTGTCAACTGGAAGAAATCATCCCTGGTTCCTGCTCGGAGCATGGTACACCTGCGAGCGTTATTGGACACTCACAACCAGCGGTTGTTCTTGTCTCAGGAGAAAGTCTTGAAACTGCAGGACAGGATCCGATGCTTCCTATCTCGTACGCAAGTGTCGATTTATTCGGTAATGCAAGTGCTAGGTCTCATGGTGTCAGCTTTCGACATGGTGGAGTATGCTCAATTCCATTCTCGCCCTCTGCAGAAGTTAATTCTGACCAAGTGGGATGGCCTTCCTCACCGGATCAGATCTCACATGATCTCCTTGTATCCGGAGGTCCATCTGTCACTGAGCTGGTGGCTTCAGGACCATCGATTGAGCAGGGGCCGTCCCTTCTGGATATTCAACTGGGTCCTACTGACGACGGATGCCAGTGTGAGAGGTTGAGGCGCAGTGTTGGAACAACACTCTCTTCAGGGTCGGTGGACCGAGGAGGAGTCTCTACTCCCGGTAAATATTCTGGAACTGCGGGCAGTGTTCAATGCGTTGACAATGGCCCAGCATCTAATACAGAACAGACCTGTTCAAGTACAATCGGACAACGCCACCACGGTGGCGTACATCAATCATCAAGGCGGCACTCAAAGCCGCATGGCAATGAGGGAAGTATCACGGATTCTTCAGTGGGCAGAAGCCATCTGCCGGCCATATCCACAGTGTTCATTCCGGGGGTCCTAAGCTGGGAAGCGGTCTTTCTCAGTCATCAGGACGTGCATGCCGGAGAATGGAGCCTCCATCCTGAGGTGTTTCAACTTCTCGTGGACAAGTGGGGCCTTCCAGATGTGGACCTGATGGCGTCTCAACACAATCACAAGGTTCCGGTCTTCGGATCAAGGACAAGGGATCCCCGAGCAGAGTTCGTGGACGCTCTGGTACTTCAATGGAACTTTCGGCTGACGTATGTGTTCCCTCCGGTGTCACTCCTGCCCACAGTAATACGGAAGTTTAAGTAAGAAGGAGGAAACCTGTTTCTGGTAGCTCCGGCGTGGCCCGGGCTGCACTGGTTCTCCGATCTACAGGGCCTCTCGTTGGACTGCCCTTTTCTACTTCCACAATGACCAGACCTCCTCGTTCAGGGCCCTTGTGTTTACCAGGACTTGGCCCGTCTGGCTTCGACGGCATGGCTCTTGAAGCTTCCGTCCTGAGGGCCAAGGGATTTCCTGAGGCGGTTGTTCAAACTATGTTGAAGGCCCGTAAGCCGGCTTCTGCTCGGATTTACAATAGGGTCTGGAATGCTTTCTTCACTTGGTGTGCATCTCATAATCATGATATTTTCAAGTTTAGTACGGCCAAAATATTGGCCTTTCTACAACAAGGCCTGGACTTAGGCCTTCGTCTGGCCTCCCACAAGGTTCACATCTCTGCCTTGTCGGTTTGGTTTCAGAGAAAGATTGCTGCCCTACCTGATGTTCATACCTTCACTCAGGGCGTGTTGCGGATTCAACCTCCTTACGTTCCACCTGTGGCCCCTTGGGATCTGTCGGTAGTTCTGGAGGCCTTGCAAGAGTATCCGTTTGAACCTCTTGTGTCTGCGGACCTTTAGTGGCTCTTCCTTAAGGTTTTGTTTTTGCTGGCTATCACTTCAGCTAGAAGGGTCTCGGACTTGGGTGACTTATCCTGTAAGTCCCCCTATCTGATTTTTCACCGTGATGCATCCGGGTTATTTACCCAAGGTGGTGTCTTCCTTCCACCTTAACCAGGAGATTGTGGTTCCGGCCTTTAATTCTCCTGAGTTGTCATCTAAAGAGCAGTCTTTGGATGTGGTATGGGCTCTCCGTATCTATGTGAAGAGAACCTCCTCCATTAGGAAATCTGATTCTCTTTTTGTACTGTTTGGTTTTCACAAACGTGGCTGGCCTGCTAACAAGCAGACCTTGGCCAGATGGATTAGAATGGTGATTGCACATGCTTATGTTCAGGCTGGTCTGCCAGCTCCTGCTACCATCAAAGCCCATTCTACTCAGTCTGTAGGACCTTCTTGGGCGGCCAGCCGCGGTGCGACCCTTGATCAATTGTGCAAGGTGGCTATGTGGTCCTCAGTGAACACGTTCATAAGGTTCTATGCCTTTGATACTTCCACCTCCCAGGATGCTTCCTTTGGACGCCGGGTTCTTGTGCCCGCTACAGTGCGTTCCCTCCCATAAGGAACTGCTTTAGGACATCCCCGATGTTATTCCTTGTCGAGCCCAGTGTACCCCGCAGCAGAAAACGAGATTTATGGTAAGAACTTACCGTTGTTAAATCTCTTTCTGCGAGGTACACTGGGCTCCACAAGGCGCCCACCCTGACGCACTTTGCTTCTTTGGTTTGATATGGCATTAGCCGCTGACACCCTCACCTGTGATGGTGAGTGTGCGGCCTGTGTGGCTGTTTATGATTGTCGTCTCTAGTACTTGTTACTGCATTGGGCTGGCTAACAAAACTGAGCTCCTGTGCACGGAGGCGGATTTATAGAGGAGGCGGCGCTGTGCATCTTGGGAACAGTCAAAGCTTTGAGCCTGTTGGTGCCTCGGATCAAGATCCTACTCTACACCCCAATGTTATTCCTTGTGGAGCCCAGTGTACCTCGCAGAAAGAGATTTAACAATGGTAAGTTCAGACCATAAATCGTGTTTTTTTCTCTAATGGGCAAAACCATGTGCACTGCAGGTGGGGTAGATATAACATTTGCAGAGAGAGTTAGATTTGGGTGTGTTATATTGTTTCTGTGCAGGGTAAATACTGGCTACTTTATTTTTACACTTCAATTTAGATTTCAGTTTGAACACACCCCACCCAAATCTAACTCTCTCTGCACATGTTATATCTGCCCCACCTGCAGTGCACATGGTTTTGCCCATTAGAGGAAAATGTTGTTTTGCAATCAACCTTGAATAAGGCCTTAAGTTAACTTGTGTTAATGAAGCTTTTTGCTTGCTGCTCCAGACTATGTGAAAACTTTTTTTTAAAAATCCTTATTTTTATGTAAAAACAAACAGAACACAGTGCAATTCCCCTGGGGAACTCCTCTCAATGATAATACTGTATTTAGAGGTTTTTGAAAAGTAAAAACTATGGAAAATAAACAATGAAAAATGGGTTTAATGACGTGGGACATGTACGATGAGTTGTTAATGACGTGGGACATGTATGATGAGTTGTTAATGACATTGGACACGAATGATGAGTTTTTAATGATGTGAGACCTGAATGATGAGTTATTTCACCAACTTTTTACAAATTTCTATATACACACTTAAATATCACAATAAATGATACACACTTTTATTTGGTGACATACATTACACATGCAGTGACTCAAAAAACGATTATCCCACCACCATAATTGCTTTTAGTGGACATTTCACGTGAAATACATCCACAATTCGCACTGTGACTTGGCCTGGCCTATGCTGAAAGCCGCATTCATAGTCTGTGACTGTATTAAGCTGTTGGCAATTTCAAGAGTCTTCAAAATGAGGTAAAGCCACATTAAATGTCACAGAAGTTGGGGACAAAGGGCCTGATGCTGAGTTTTTCCAAAAATGCATTTAACACAAAATGTATTACCAAAGATCAAATTAACAAGTATATTCTGAGATGTATGTATCTTACGGTGAGTCTCATCACAGTCTACTGAATACAACTGAATTATTACAATATCTTAACTGTTTTAAGCCTATCATGATGCTTTTGATGCACCAGTCATCATCACCAACTACTAAAGCGGATGTCCCCCATAATGGTAATATACCAGTTACTCCCTCCCCACAGATGTCAGACTGGCCAGGATCTAGTGCCTGGGAACCCTGATATTTGGAAGATACTTACCACAACAGTGGTTGTCTAATGACTACTTTTCCTAACATCATCGGTACCGACATCCTCTTGCTTGCAGTGTGTCCAAGACACTGACTTGTCAGTGCCTCCAACCAGAGGTGTAGCTAGGTGCCATGGTGCCCGGAGCAAGGGTATGTTCTGGCGCCGCGTCCCCTCTACTAAATTGGGGGCCTAGCCAACATGTAGTGGCATGATACATTTAAAAAGAAATAATATTTAAAAATCCTAAGTCGGTGACAGGGCTGGTTCATACCTTGTGGAGCTCAGGGCAAATGTTTCCTTTGGGTGCCCCCTATGTTTAAAATATGGTCAGTGCATGCCGAAGGCTTGCAACAACACTATAGGGGCATGGCAGTACGGACGGTGTAATGGTTAGCATTACTGCCTCACAGCACTGAGATCATGGGTTCAATTCCCACCATGGTCATAACTGTTAGGAGTTTGTATATTCTCCCCGTGCTGGCATGGGTTTCCTCCAGGTACTCCAGTTTCCTCCCACAATACAAAATATACTGGTTGGTTAACTGGCTCCAAACAAAAATTAACCTGTGTGTGGTAAGGAATAATAGGATTTTAATACCTAACGGTAAATCCTTTTCTCTTAGTCCGTAGAGGAAGCTGGGGTCACATCAAGAACTATGGGGTATAGACGGGATCCTCAGGAGACATGGACACTTTAAGACTTTCAAAGGGGTGTGAATTGGCTCCTTCCTCTATGCCCCTCCTCCAGACTCCAGTTATAGGAACTGTGCCCAGGGAGACAGACATTTCGAGGAAAAGGATTTAATTTTTTAACTAAGGTGAGATACATACCAGCTCACACCTCAAGCACACCGTACAACATGGCATTCAACACAACGCAAGTCAACAGCATGAACAACATCAGCAACAGGCTGACTATAAACGTAACACAACATGTGTGTAACCACAACTAATAACTGCAGATACAGTACGCACTGGGACGGGCGCCCAGCATCCTCTACGGACTAAGAGAAAAGGATTTACCGGTAGGTATTAAAATCCTATTTTCTCATACGTCCTAGAGGGTGCTGGGGTCACATCAAGAACCATGGGGTTATGCCAAAGCTCTAGAACGGGCGGGAGAGTGCGAACGACTCTGCAGCACCGATTGACCAAACATGAGGTCTTCCCTTGGCCAGGGTATCAAACTTGTAAAACTTTGCAAAGGTATTTGAACCTGACCAAGTAGCTGCTCGGCATAGTTGTAATGCCGAGACCTCCCGGGCAGCCGCCCAGGACGAACCCACTTTCCTGGTAGAATGGGCCTTCACCGAATTCGGTAATGGTAATCCAGCCGTAGAATGGGCATGCTGAATCGTATTACAGATCCAGCGCGCAATAGTCTGCTTGGAAGCAGGAGCCCCAATCTTGCTGGGAGCAAACAGGACAAACAGAGCCTCCGTTTTCCTAATCTGAGCCGTTCTGGCGACATAAATTTTCAAAGCTCTGACTACATCGAGAGACTTCGATTCCACTAAGGCGTCAGTAGCCACTGGTACCACAATAGGTTGGTTCATGTGGAATGATGAAACCACTTTCGGCAGAAATTGCTGACGAGTCCTCAACTCCGCTCTATCCTCATGGAAAATCAAATAGGGGCTCTTGTGAGACAAAACAACTGATACTAAATCAAGCGCTCTGTCACTCCAATCAATATGCTGCCAGTAACATAGGGCTACTCACCCCTGTTAGATAAAAAAATCAAACAAGCAACAAAGAAACTAGTGTTACAGCGCATATGGATTAGAACTAAAAAGGTTTTTTATTAAAACACATATATATATATATATATATATATATAATATGCAATTTGTACCACCGGCCGTTCAATGTACCATTACAATAATATATTCACATATAAACTGGATACAACATGTATTATAACAAATTACTCTTTATCCACTTAAAATCCTTAACAACACCTGCTTTAGTAGCTAAAATGTAGCTTTCTGATGAAGCCGCTGAACCCGGAGGGAGGCGGGGAAACGCGTCATTTACTCATCTAATTGCTGTTTATACCACTGAATCCGGAGATCTCGATAGCCAGCTATAACACTCCAGGGATCCTTCACCTCTATTTATGATCCCCCAGAGATGACTGCATGATAAAGGTTAAAAGCACCAGCAGCCGGGAAGGATTTTCTTGGTGAAAGAATCCACAAATAGGAGTGGTGAGATCATACTGCTTAATTGTCTGGCCAGACACGCTTTTAGAGGAAGCACTGTTTCACTTTATTAACGGACTTTGGCTATATAAATGGGACAGCTTAAAAGCCCACATTTAGGGGTATATTTACTAAGGTCCCGATTTTGACCGAGATGCCGTTTTTTCATCAAAGTGTCATCTCGGTAATTTACTAAACTCAAATCACGGCAGTGATGAGGGCATTCGTAATTTTTGGGTAGTCCATGAAAATAATTACGAATGAATACACCATCGGTCAAAACGCGGCTGTTTAAGTATGAATCTCGGTCATTTACTAAGAAGTGCAAAGCAAAAAAAAATAAAACACTGCCGTGAAAAATTACAACTCGTAAAAAAGTGCTAAAAAAAAACAGACCTGCTTTTTTAATCCGTGATTGTATAGGCATGCAGGGATCCATGAGATCCGTGCATGTATGTCAGTGGGAAGGGATGGGAAAGTGGTTATTTTCTAAAAAAAAATTGCGTGGGGTCCCCCCTCCTAAGCATAACCAGCCTCGGGCTCTTTGAGCCGATCCTGGTTGCAGAAATATGGGGAAAAAATTGACAGGGGTTCCCCCATATTTAAGCAACCAGCATCGGGCTCTGCGCCTGGTCCTGGTTCCAAAAATACGGGGGACAAAAAGTGTAGGGGTCCCCCGTATTTTTAAAACCAGCACCGGGCTCCACTAGCTGGACAGATAATGCCACAGCCGGGGGTCACTTTTATATAGTGCCCTGCGGCCGTGGCATCAAAAATCCAACTAGTCACCCCTGGCCGGGGTACCCTGGGGGAGTGGGGACCCCTTCAATCAAGGGGTCCCCCCCCCCAGCCACCCAAGGGCCAGGGGTGAAGCCCGAGGCTGTCCCCCCCATCCAATTGGCCGCGGATGGGGGGCTGATAGCCTTTTGTGAAAATGAAAAGATATTGTTTTTAGTAGCAGTACTACAAGGCCCAGCAAGCCTCCCCCGCATGCTGGTACTTGGAGAACCACAAGTACCAGTCTGCGGCGGAAAAACGGGCCCGCTGGTACCTGTAGTACTACTACTAAAAAAATACCCAAAAAAAGACAAGACACACACACCTTGAAAGTAAAGATTTATTACATACATCCACACAAACATACAAACATACTTACCTTATGTTCACACGCAGGTCGGTCCTCTTCTCCAGTAGAATCCAAGGGGTACCTGTTGAATAAATTAGACTCACCAGCTCCAGGGTCCCAGGCTCCTCGTAGCATCCATTTGTAATCCACGTACTTGAATAAAATAAAAAAACGGACACCCGAGCCACGCACTGAAAGGGGACCCATGTTTGCACATGGGTCCCCTTTCCCCGACTGCCAGAAACCCACTCTGACTTCTGTCTAAGTGGGTTTCTTCAGCCAATCAGGGAGCGCCACGTTGTAGCACCCTCCTGATCGGCTGTGTGCTCCTGTACTGACTGACAGGCAGCACGCGGCAGTGTTACAATGTAGCGCCTATGCGCTCCATTGTAACCAATGGTGGGAACTTTCTGCCCTGCGGTTGACCGAAAGTGACCTCACCGCTGAGCAGAAAGTTCCCTTCTCTTGATGTCAATATATTATTGTAATGGTACATTGACCGGCCGGTGGTACAAATTGCATATTATATATATATGTGTTTTTTAATAAAAAACCTTTTTAGTTCTAATCCATATGCGCTGGAACACTAGTTTCTTTGTTTCTTGTGAGACAAAGCCGCTAATTCAGACACCCGCCTCGCGGATGCCAAGGCCAACAACATGACCACTTTCCAAGTGAAGAATTTCAACTCTACCTTCTGCAAAGGTTCAAACCAATGTGATTGAAGGAACTGCAACACCATGGTAAGATCGCATGGAGCCACTGGGGGCACAAAGGGAGGTTGGATGTGCAACACGTCTTTCACAAAAGTCTGAACTTCTGGAAGGGAGGCCAATTGTTTTTTAAAGAAAACCGATACGGCTGAAATTTGTACTTTAATTGAGCCCAACTTTAGGCCCGCATCCACACCTGCTTGTAGAAAATGGAGAAAACGTCCTAAGTGAAACTCTTCCGTAGGAGCCTTCTTGGATTCACACCAAGACACATATTTCCTCCAAATACGGTGGTAATGTTTAGACGTTACCCCTTTTCTAGCCTGAAGATGTGTGGGAATGACTTCACAGGGGATACCCTTTCGGGCTAAGATCCGGCGCTCAACCGCCAAGCCGTCAAACGTAGCCGTGGCAAATCTTGATACACGCACGGCCCCTGCTGTAACAGATCCTCTCGTAGAGTAAGAGGCCAGGGATCTCCTATGAGTAATTCCTGAAGATCTGGATACCAAGCCCTCCTTGGCCAATCTGGAACAATGAGGATCGCCTGAACCTTTGTTCTTCTTATGATCTTTAGCACTTTTGGAATGAGAGGAAGCGGAGGGAATACATACACCGACTGAAACACCCATGGTGTTACTAGTGCGTCCACTGCTATTGCTTGAGGGTCCCTCGACCTGGAATAATATCTCTGCAGTTTCTTGTTGAGACGAGACACCATCATGTCTATTTGAGGAATTCCCCAACGACTTGTCACTTCTGTGAAGACCTCTTGATGAAGACCCCATTCCCCTGGATGGAGATCGTGTCTGCTGAGGAAGTCTGCTTCCCAGTTGTCCACTCCTGGAATGAAGATCGCTGAAAGAGCGCTTGTATATCTTTCCGCCCAACGGAGAACTTGTGTGGCCTCTGCCATCGCCGCTCTGCTTTTTGTTCCGCCCTGGCAGTTTATGTACGCTACTGCTGTTATATTGTCCGATTGAATCAGGACGGGCAGATTGCGCAGAAGATGTTCCGCTTGAAGAAGGCCGTTGTAAATGGCCCTTAACTCCAGAACATTTATGTGGAGACAAGTTTCCTGGCTTGACCATCTTCCTTGGAAGTTTTCCCCCTGTGTGACTGCACCCCAGCCTCGGAGACTCGCATCCGTGGTTACCAGGATCCAGTCCTGGATCCCGAACCTGTGCCCCTCTAGGAGGTGAGAGCTGTTCAGCCACCACAGGAGTGAGATTCTGGTCTTGGAAGACAGGAGTATTCTTTATTGCATGTGCAGGTGGGATCCGGACCACTTGTCCAACAGGTCCCACTGAAACACTCTGGCATGGAATCTGCAAAAACTGAATGGCCTCGTAGGCCGCCAACATTTTCCCCAGTAACCGAGTGCATTGATGTACTGACACACTTGTCGGTTTCAGAATTTGTTTGACCAGGTTCTGAATTTCCAGAGCTTTTTCCACTGGAAGAAAGACTCTCTGTAATTCTGTGTCCAGAATCATTCCCAAAAACGACAGCCGCGTCGTCAGCACCAACTGTGATTTCGGCAAGTTTAGGAGCCAACCATGTTGTTGCAGAACTGTCAGGGAGAGCGTAATGTTCTGCAGTAACTGGTCCCTGGATCTCGCCTTTATCAGGAGATTGTCAAAGTATGGGATAATTGTGACTCCCTGCCTGTGCAGGAGAACCATCATTTCCGCCATTACCATGGTGAAAACCCTTGGAGCTGTGGACAGACCAAATGGCAATGTCTGAAATTGGTAATGACAATCCTGAACTGCAAACCTCAGGTAAGCCTGATACGGAGGATAAATGGGAACGTGCAAGTAGGCATCCTTTATGTCTACCGACACCATAAAATCCCCTTGCTCCAGAGTGGAGATTACCGCCCGGAGAGATTCCATCTTGAATTTGAATTTTCTTAGGTAGAAATTGAGGGATTTTAGATTCAGGATTGGTCTGTCCGAGCCGTCCGGCTTCGGGACCACGAACAGGCTCGAATAAAATCCTTCTCCCTGTTGTGACGGGGGAACCTTGATAATGACCTGATTTAGACACAACTTTTGTATTGCGTCGCGTACAACCTCCCTGTCCGGAAGAGAAGCTGGTAAGGACGATTTGAAAAATCGGCGAGGGGGAACGTCTTGAAACTCTAGTTTGTACCCCTGGGATACTATTTCCAAAACCCATGGGTCCAGGGCTGAACGAACCCAGAACTGACTGAAGAGTTTGAGACGCGCCCCCACCGGTGCGGACTCCCGCAGAGGAGTCCCAGCGTCATGCGGTGGATTTGGCAGGAGCCGGGGAGGACTTCTGCTCCTGGGAACCTGCCGCTGCCGGTGACTTTTTATTCTTTCCCCCTTCCTCTAGTAGCAAGGAAGGAAGAACCTCGGCCTTTCTTGTATTTATTGGGCCGAAAGGCCTGCATCTGATAGTGGTGTGTTTTCTTTTGTTGTGCAGGAACATAAGGTAAAAAAGATGACTTACCCGTGGTAGCCGTAGATACCAAATCGGCGAGGCCGTCACCCAACAAGACACCACCTTTATATTGCAGAGACTCCATATTTTTCTTAGAGTCGGCATCAGCATTCCATTGATGAATCCACAATGCTCGTCTAGCTGAGACTGCCATGTCAGGGGACAGAAGAGCCACCTTTTTGGACAGCCGTGATAGAGCCTTGTCCACAATGGGTGGTGACTCCCACTTTTCCCTATCCCCAGAGGGAAACGGATACCCCACCGGAATCCTTTTGGGAATCTGAAACTTTTTGTCAGGATTTTCCCAAACCTTTTCAAATAGGGGGGGTAATTCTGATTTGAGCGCAGCATCAACTTTGTTAGCAATTGGGCAAAACCATGTGCACTGCAGGGAAGGGGGGGCAGATATAACATGTGCAGAGAGAGTTAGATTTGGGTGAGTTATTTTGTTTTTGTGCAGGGTAAATACTGGCTGCTTTAGTTTTACACTGCAATTTAGATTTCAGTTTGAATACACCCCACCCAAATATAACTCTCTCTGCACATGTTATATCTGCCCCCCCTGCAGTGCACATGGTTTTGCCCAATTGCTAACAAAGTTCCTGCTGCGATCAACTCAGAATTAGGCCCAGGGTGTTCAGTTCATGAGAGGGAGGAAACATTACCTCAGGCTTCTTCCCCTTATACATACAGACCCTTTTGTCAGGAACAAGAGGGTCCTCCGAGATATGCAATACGTCTTTTATCGCCACAATCATGTACCGAATGCTCTTTGCTAATTTCGGATCTAATCTGGTATCACTATAGTCGACACTGGAGTCAGAGTCGGTGTCGGCATCCGTGTCTGCCAACTGGGCAAATTATCTTTTTTGTGACCCCGAGGGGGTCTGGACTTGTAACAATACATCCTCCACAGATTTCTTCCATGCCTGGTTCTGAGACTCCGATTTATCCAATCTCTTATTAATAAGAGCCACATTAGCATTCAAAGCATTCAACACATTTACCCATTCAGGAGTCGGCGGTGCCGACAGGTTCACTCCCACAGTCGTTTGTGTCCCTAATACAGCCTCCTCCTGGGAAGAGGACTCCGCCTCAGACATGCCGACACACGTGTATTCACCACTCACAGACACACTGGGCATATAGGCAGGGCCGGTTCCGGGGCTTCTGATGCCTCGGGCGGCATTAGGGGGCGTGGCTTCATACAGGGGGCGTGGTCATTTACGCCCCCTGTACAGATTGAAATTATGTCATCGCGCACCGCACAGCAAAGGTTCTCTCCACGAAGGGAAACTAGACGTAGCGTCTAGTTTTTCTTCGTGGAGAGGACCTTTGCTGTGCGGTGCGCGATGACGTCATCGCGCACCGCACAGTAAAGGACCTCTCCACGAAGGGAAACTAGACGCGTACGCCAAATATTGCACCAAATTTACTGTGCTCCCCCCCCCCCCCCCCCCCCGTTTTTCACCCTGATACTTATGCAGCAGCGAGAGGAAGGACCAGCGTCTCTGCAGCCTGTGTAGAGAAAATGGTGCTGGGCTGTGTGAGCTGTGAGGGCTAAGCTCTGCCCCCGTAATGGCGCACTTCAGTCCCGCAATTTTTTCAAAAACTTTTATACTGGCGGGGGTTAGGACAGTGCCCAGGCACTATGTCCCTTGTTGCCAGTGTCATATAGAGGTTTATATGCTGCCCAGGACACCCCCCGCGCCCTGCACCCTGTAGTGCCGCTGTGTGTGTGGGAGCATGGCGCGCAGCGCGATCGCTGTGCGGTACCTCAGAAGCCATCACTGAAGTCTTCTTTGCTTCTTCTACTCACCTGTCTTCTGACTTCTAGCTCTGCAAGGGGGGTGATGGCCGGCTCTGGGAATGAGCATCTAGGCGTACCTAGCGATCAGACCCTCAGGAGCTAATGGTGTCCTGTAGCCAAGAAGCAGAGCCTTTAAACTCACTAGAAGTAGGTCTAACTTCTCTCCCCTAAGTCCCACGAAGCAGGGAGACTGTTGCCAGCAGCACTCCCTGAAAATAAAAAACCTAACATAAGTCTTTTCAGAGAAACTCAATAGAGCTCCTCAGAGTGCATCCAGTCTCCCTGGGCACAATTCTAAACTGGAGTCTGGAGGAGGGGCATAGAGGGAGGAGCCAGTTCACACCCCTTTGAAAGTCCTAAAGTGCGCATGTCTCCTGTGGATCCCGTCTATACCCCATGGTTCTTGATGTGACCCCAGCATCCTCTAGGACGTATGAGAAATACATTTTTAAGCTCCCATGGGGCACAGACTGATGTGAATGGTGAAATATTCTCTGTATAGCGCTGCAGAATATGTGTGCACTATATAAATAACTGGTAATAATAAATAAATAATGGTTTCATTGGGAAGGTGCGTGGCCACCAATTCACATTACACTGCACAGTAGTGTCCGTTATTCACATTATACCACACAGTAGTACCCCTTATACACATTATACCACACAGTAGTACCCCTTATACACATTATGCCACACATTAGAGCCTCTTATACATGTTATGCCACACAGTAGAGTCCCTTATATGTATTACACTATGGTTGAGCACCTTGCTATGAAAGTAGCTGTATGTAATTATTTACTTGTTTAATTCAAATAAATTAAAAACACTACATACAGTATGCCCTGACTGACCTGACCTCACAACCCCCAATTGTTCAATGAAAATAAAGCCCCAAATGTGACTGCCCCGCCACAGACCTGATAACTCCCCCCAATCTCTGAATGAAAATAATGACCCAAAACTGACCCCCCCCCCCCCGACCTGATAATCTCCCAATGCCTCAATGAAAATAATGCCCCAAATGTGACCTCACCACAGACCTGAAACCTTCCCAAACTCTCAATGAAAATAATGCACAGTGAGACATATAAAGAGGGCGACAGAGCATCGGCATGTGCTGTCAGTGTCTTCTGCTGTCCCTTCTGGTCTGTCCTGTTCCCCCTAGTCTCGCTCCCACTGCTTCTCCTTCATCTGCTCTGCGACTGCCTATACAGTGTCCCCAGTGGCGTGCGGTGAGGTCATTGGCTGGTGAGGCACTGCAGCCATAATGATCCGCAAAGTCCGGCGATGAACCTTACCGCCACTTGTGATATCATGGAAGTAGGCTGACAGTGCCTATTTTTTGCAAATATGTGTTTTAGGTAGTCGTTGAGTTGAAATAGTTGGGGCATTGGGATCAGAGTTAGGTACCCCTTTTTTACACATTACGGCGGACAGCGTCCCCTTTTTACACATTACGGCAGACAGTCCCCATCTTTTACACATTACGGCAGACAGCGTCCCCCTTTTTACACATTACGGCAGACAGTCCCCATCTTTTACACATTACGGCAGACAGCGTCCCCCTTTTTTACACATTACGGCAGACAGCGTCCCCTTTTTACTCATTACGGCAGACAGACCCCCTCTTTTACTCATTACGGGAGACAGCGTCCCCCTTTGTTACTGATTACGGCAGACAGTGTCCCCCTTTTTAATTTTTTTTACACATTACATCAGCAGACTCCAGAGTGTGTCTGTGTGTTTGTGTCTTTGTGTTGTTGGTACTCGCCTTGGGGGGGGGGGGGCACGATCCACCATCCACAGACACACTCTCCTCGGGTCCTGGCAGCTGCGGCGACGCCCCGGAGCAGACAGCCGGCGGCAGCAGGAAGCAGGTCTCAGGGGCTGGGTAGGGACGGCGGCGGCGGGATTCAGGTACGACGGCGGCGGTGGGACAAGGGGAATGCGCGCCTCATACTCGTTACAGCGGCGGGACAGAGACTTGGGCAGAGACCGGGACTCGCAGCTCCCCTCCCGCTCTGCGGATTCCGGCTTGACAGAGGCAGCCGGCAGGATCCCGCTCCACCGCTGCTGCTGCTGCTGCTGGTCAGTCTTAGCGACAGGGGCGTGCTATAGGTTGAAAGCACGCCCCTGTCACTCCCCTGTCAAGGCGGCACTTCCACTAAGCTTCAGCTTCATTTTTTAATGGGCTTTTACTGCCCAATTCTTGCTCCCGCCTCCCCGCTTCCTGCCCTTTGCACTGACAGCGGGAGGCACCGACAGTGGTGCCTCCTAACCTCATTTAAACGAATATTTTAGACACTAGGAATCATTAAAATAAAATAAGAATTTACTCACCGGTAATTCTATTTCTCGTAGTCCGTAGTGGATGCTGGGAACTCCGTAAGGACCATGGGGAATAGCGGGCTCCGAAGGAGGCTGGGCACTCTAGAAAGATCTTAGACTACCTGGTGTGCACTGGCTCCTCCCACTATGACCCTCCTCCAAGCCTCAGTTAGGTACTGTGCCCGGACGAGCGTACACAATAAGGAAGGATTTTGAATCCCGGGTAAGACTCATACCAGCCACACCAATCACACCGTACAACTCGTGATATGAAACACAGTTAACAGTATGAAACAATAGAGCCTCTCAACAGATGGCTCAACAATAACCCGATTTAGTTAACAATAACTATGTACAAGTATTGCAGATAAACCGCACTTGGGATGGGCGCCCAGCATCCACTACGGACTACGAGAAATAGAATTACCGGTGAGTAAATTCTTATTTTCTCTGACGTCCTAGTGGATGCTGGGAACTCCGTAAGGACCATGGGGATTATACCAAAGCTCCCAAACGGGCGGGAGAGTGCGGATGACTCTGCAGCACCGAATGAGAGAACTCCAGGTCCTCCTCAGCCAGGGTATCAAATTTATAGAATTTTGCAAAGGTGTTTGCCCCTGACCAAGTAGCAGCTCGGCAAAGTTGTAAAGCCGAGACCCCTCGGGCAGCCGCCCAAGATGAGCCCACCTTCCTTGTGGAATGGGCATTGACAGATTTTGGCTGTGGCAGGCCTGCCACAGTATGTGCAAGCTGAATTGTACTACAAATCCAACGAGCAATAGTCTGCTTAGAAGCAGGAGCACCCAGCTTGTTGGGTGCATACAGGATAAACAGCGAGTCAGATTTTCTGACTCCAGCCGTCCTGGAAACATATATTTTCAGGGCCCTGACAACGTCTAGCAACTTGGAGTCCTCCAAATCCTTAGTAGCCGCAGGCACCACAATAGGCTGGTTCAGGTGAAACGCTGACACCACCTTAGGGAGAAACTGGGGACGAGTCCTCAATTCTGCCCTATCCATATGGAAAATCAGATAAGGGCTTTTACATGATAAAGCCGCCAACTCTGACACTCGCCTGGCTGAAGCCAAGGCCAATAACATGACCACTTTCCACGTGAGATATTTCAGATCCACGGTTTTTAGTGGCTCAAACCAATGTGATTTTAAGAAACTCAACATCACGTTGAGATCCCAAGGTGCCACAGGAGGCACAAATGGGGGCTGAATATGCAGCACTCCTTTCACAAATGTCTGAACTTCAGGTACTGAAGCTAGTTCTTTTTGAAAGAAAATTGACAGAGCCGAGATCTGTACCTTAATGGAGCCCAGTTTTAGGCCCATATTCACTCCTGCTTGCAGGAAATGCAGAAATCGACCTAGTTGAAATTTCTCTGTTGGGGCCTTTTTGGCCTCGCACCATGCAACATATTTCCGCCATATGCGGTGATAATGCTTTGCCGTAACATCTTTCCTGGCTTTAATAAGCGTAGGAATGACTTCCTCCGGAATGCCCTTTTCCTTCAGGATCCGGCGTTCAACCGCCATGCCGTCAAACGCAGCCGCGGTAAGTCTTGGAACAGACAGGGGCCCTGCTGCAGCAGGTCTTGTCTGAGCGGCAGAGACCACGGGTCCTCTGAGATCATCTCTTGAAGTTCCGGGTACCACGCTCTTCTCGGCCAATCCGGAAACACGAGAATTGTGCTTACTCCTCGCTTTCTTATTATTCTCAATACCTTTGGTATGAGAGGTAGAGGAGGGAACACATAAACTGACCGGTACACCCACGGTGTCACTAGAGCGTCCACAGCTATCGCCTGAGGGTCTCTTGACCTGGCGCAATACTTCTCTAGTTTTTTGTTTAGGCGGGACGCCATCATGTCCACCTGTGGACGACCCCATTGATTTACAATCATTTGGAAGACTTCTGGATGAAGTCCCCACTCTCCCGGGTGGAGGTCGTGCCTGCTGAGAAAGTCTGCTTCCCAGTTGTCCACTTCCGGGATGAACACTGCTGACAGTGCTAGTACATGATTCTCCGCCCATCGGAGAATTTTTGTGGCTTCTGCCATCGCCGTCCTGCTTCTTGTGCCGCCCTGTCGATTCACATGGGCGACTGCCGTGATGTTGTCTGACTGGATCAGCACCGGCTGGTGTAGGAGCAGGGATTTTGCTTGACTTAGGGCCTTGTAAATGGCCCTTAGTTCCAGAATATTTATGTGAAGGGCAGTCTCCTGACTTGACCATAGTCCTTGGAAATTTCTTCCCTTTGTGGCTGCCCCCCAGCCTCGTAGGCTGGCATCCGTGGTCACCAGGACCCAGTCCTGTATGCCGAATCTGCGGCCCTCCAGAAGATGAGCACTGTGCAGCCACCACAGAAGAGACACCCTGGTTCGTGGAGACAGGGTTATTAAACGATGCATCTGAAGATGCGATCCGGACCACTTGTCCAACAGGTCCCACTGAAAAATTCTGGCATGGAACCTGCCGAATGGAATTGCTTCGTAAGAAGCTACCATCTTTCCCAGGACCCGCGTGCAGTGATGCACCGATACCTGTTTTGGTTTTAGGAGGTCTCTGACTAGAGAAGACAACTCCCTAGCTTTCTCCTCCGGGAGAAACACTTTTTTCTGGGCCGTGTCCAGAATCATTCCCAGGAACATTAGACGTGTCGTGGGGACCAGCTGTGACTTTGGGATATTCAGAATCCAACCGTGCTGGCTCAGCACTTCCTGAGATAGTGCTACTCCCACTAACAACTGTTCCTTGGATCGTGCCTTTATTAGGAGATCGTCCAAGTATGGGATAATTAAAACTCCCTTTTTTCGAAGGAGTATCATCATTTCCGCCATAACCTTGGTAAATACCCTCGGTGCCGTGGAGAGTCCAAACGGCAGCGTCTGGAATTGGTAATGGCAATCCTGTACCACAAATCTGAGGTACTCCTGGTGAGAATTGTAAATGGGGACATGCAGGTAAGCATCCTTGATGTCCAGGGATACCATGTAATCCCCCTCGTCCAGGCTTGCAATAACCGCCCTGAGCGATTCCATCTTGAACTTGAATTTTTTTATGTATGTGTTCAAGGATTTCAAATTTAAAATGGGTCTCACCGAACCGTCCGGTTTCGGCACCACAAAAAGTGTGGAATAGTAACCCCGGCCTTGTTGAAGTAGGGGTACCTTGATTATCACTTGCTGGGAATACAGCTTGTGAATCGCTGCTAGCACCGCCTCCCTGTCTGAGGGAGCAATCGGCAAGGCGGATTTTAGGAAACGGCGGGGTGGAGTCGCCTCGAATTCCAGCCTGTATCCCTGAGATACTATTTGAAGGATCCAGGAATCCACCTGTGAGCGAGCCCAATGATCGCTGAAATTCCTGAGGCGGGCCCCCACCGTACCTGGCTCCGCCTGTGAAGCCCCACCGTCATGCGGCGGACTTGGAAGAGGAAGCGGGGGAGGACTTTTGTTCCTGGGAACCTGCTGTTTGCTGCAGCCTTTTTCCCCTGCCTCTGCCTCTTGACAGAAAAGACCCTCCTTTTCCCCGCTTGTTTTTCTGGGACCGAAAGGACTGAACCTGATAAAATGGCGCCTTCTTAGGCTGTGAGGGGACATGGGGTAAAAATGCTGACTTCCCAGACGTTGCTGTGGAAACTAGGTCGGAGAGACCATCCCCAAATAATTCCTCCCCCTTATAAGGCAAAACTTCCATGTGCCTTTTGGAATCTGCATCTCCAGTCCACTGGCGAGTCCATAAGCATCTCCTAGCAGAGATGGATAATGCACTTACTTTAGATGCCAGCCGGCAGATTTCCCTCTGTGCATCTCTCATGTATAAGACTGAGTCTTTGATATGGTCAATTGTTAGCAGGATCGTGTCTCTGTCTAACGTGTCAATATTTTCTGACAGTTTATCTGACCACGCAGCGGCAGCACTGCACATCCATGCTGACGCAATAGCTGGTCTGAGTATAATGCCTGAGTGTGTATATACAGACTTCAGGATCGCCTCCTGCTTTCTATCAGCAGGTTCCTTAAGGGCGGCCGTATCCGGGGACGGTAGTGCCACCTTTTTAGACAAACGTGTGAGCGCTTTATCCACCCTCGGGGGTGTTTCCCAACGTAACCTATCCTCTGGCGGGAAAGGGAACGCCATTAGTAGCTTCTTAGGAATTACCAATTTCTTATCAGGGGAAGCCCACGCTTCTTCACACACTTCATTTAATTCATCTGACGGGGGAAAAACTAAAGGTAGTTTTTTCTCCCCAAACATAATACCCTTTTTTGTGGTACCTAGATGTAAATCAGAAATATTTAACACCTCTTTCATTGCCTCAATCATGCAGTGAATGGCCTTAACGGGCATTAAATTTGACTCATCGTCATCGACACTGGTGTCAGTATCCGTGTCGACATCTACTTGTGCCACCTGAGATAGCGGGCGTTTCAGAGCCCCTGATGACTTTTGAGACACCTGGACAGGCACGAGCTGAAGACTCGGCTGTCCCACAGTCGGCATGTCGTCAAATTTTTTATGTAAGGAGTCTATACGTGCACTCATTTCCTGCCATAATACCATCCACTCAGGTGTCTGACCCCCAGGGGGTGACATCCCTGCTAAAGGCATCTGCTCCTCCTCCACATCATTATCCTCCTCAAACATGTCGACACAGCCGTACCGACACACTCCACACACACACAGGGAATGCTCAAACAGAGGACAGGACCCACAAAAGCCCTTTGGGGGGACAGAGTAAGAGTATGCCAGCACACACCAGAGCGCTATATATATACAGGGACTAACTGAGTTATGTCCCTAATAGCTGCTTTTCAATATAATATACTGTATACAGTGCCAATTTTAATGCCCCCCCCTCTCTTTTCCCTCTTACTGTACTGTAGAATTGCAGGGAAGAGCCAGGAAGCTTCCTTCCAGCCGAGCTGTGAGGGAAAAATGGCGCCAGTGTGCTGAGGATATAGGCTCCGCCCCTTTTTCGCGGTGTATTCTCCCGCTTTTTATGGGATTCTGGCAGGGGTATTTACCTCATATATAGCCCCAGGGGCTATATATTGAGGTATTTTAGCCAGCCAAGGTGTTTTTATTGCTGCCTCAGGGCGCCCCCCCCCCAGCGCCCTGCACCCTCAGTGACCGGAGTGTGAAGTGTGTGAGAGGAGCAATGGCGCACAGCTGCAGTGCTGTGCGCTACCTTGGTGAAGACAGGATGTCTTCATGCCGCCGATTTTCCGGACCATCTTCTTGCTTCTGGCTCTGTAAGGGGGACGGCGGCGTGGCTCCGGGACCGAACATCAAGGCTGGGCCTGCGGTCGATCCCTCTGGAGCTAATGGTGTCCAGTAGCCTAAGAAGCCCAATCCGGCTGCAAGCAGGCGAGTTCGCTTCTTCTCCCCTTAGTCCCTCGCTGCAGTGAGCCTGTTGCCAGCAGGTCTCACTGAAAATAACAAATTCTAAGACTATAACTTTCTAAGAGCTCAGGAGAGCCCCTAGTGTGCATCCAACCTCGGCCGGGCACGAAATCTAACTGAGGCTTGGAGGAGGGTCATAGTGGGAGGAGCCAGTGCACACCAGGTAGTCTAAGATCTTTCTAGAGTGCCCAGCCTCCTTCGGAGCCCGCTATTCCCCATGGTCGTTACGGAGTTCCCAGCATCCACTAGGACGTCAGAGAAATAAAGCCTAACGCATATACTTATGACACAGAATATGTGTCATAAGTAATTTCTTTATATTATTTTAATGATTATGACAGGAGAGGCACTGCCTCCCCTGACTGCATGTCCCTGAGTGTCCCGCAGAAAGGGGGGTGGCTGGTGGCAGCACTTTTTCGGCGCCCGGAGCTCGTGCTCCACTGGAGCCACCCTCGCTACACCCCTGCCTCCAACACATTACCATGCCGTAACATGTCATAATGGTGACGGTTCTAAGTTCTAACGCCAGGAGAATCAGCCATCAGATCAGCCTCTTCCATTCTGACATCTGGGGGAGGACTATTTCTATGGGTGTACATTTCCTTGAACACATCATATTACTGTATACATGGCATGGGATAACGGCGCGACACAGCATTACCTAGAACTGTTTCTACATAAATCTAGGCTGGGTCGGGTTTACACCACACTGGATTTAAATCATACCTTTATTCTGAATTTTTTACATTGATTGATTTCTTATACGTGCCCTAAATGAATGCTGATAGCACATAATCACACCTGCTTTAAGCTGCATACCTCCCAACTGCCCCATTTTCGCTGAGCAGTCCTGTTTTTTTAGGCCGCAGTGTCCTTGGGGGGTGGGGGGGGTGTTGGGGGGGGAGCACTGTCACTTCTGCTCTGCATAGCATGGCAGGGTGTGAATAGAATAGACACAGCATAAAAGGGAGAGATTGGGTCAGACCAGCACCTCAGAGAGTGCTGGACACGCCCTCACAACCCCACGTTGACAGACACAGGGGTTTGCTGAGGCTCCGCCCCTTCAAAGTTTAAGTTAAGAATACAAACTCTGGTCTGCATCTAGATTTTTGCTAGAGAGGAATCAGTTCTTATTATCTGATTGGTTACCATTACCCATGGCAGTAGACTGCCTGGCTGGACCCAGGTGCTTTTCAGGGAGTGTGGCCTAATCACAGGAGGCGTGGTCATGCACCCTTAAATAAAAATGAAACTTTTTTTATTTAAAGCGCCTCCATGGCAACACTGCAGCCCAGCACACAGCAGCATGTGCTGGGTTGAAGAGCAGGTTTGCAGCTGCTGCTACCAGGTCATTTGTACCCTCTCCCCCCTCTCTTGGCACCACTGCTGTTACCTACTTGGTGTGAGCGCTCAGTTGCACATCAAGGCTCCTCTTCACTTTGCTGTAGAAAAAGATACTTTCACCTGATAAAATATGGACACAAAATCTTATTTTTTTATTTATTATGAAGCATTTTATTAGAGAGAGAGATCACAGTGAACAATGGGGACCAACACACTTGAAATCTCATTAACAGACATGACAAAACAAAGTAAAGGTCAGGTCCATACAAACACAAACATGAGCATGATCCATTTTTGAGTAATAACAGCCTACAAGCAGAAAGAAAATCCGGCATACATAGTATAGAAGTAAGCCATAGACAGAGAAAGAAGAAAACCGAAACCAAAAAATAAATAAATAACAAAGTGAAAAGAAAAAAGGTAGAGAAAGAAGAGAAAAGAAAAAATGAAAAGAAAAGAGAAATCCTTGGGTTGGATCCGAAGGCTAAAAATGGGGAATAAGTCAGTATATTGGTTATTACAAGGCAAAAGGGAAAGGGGTGTTTTGAAAGGTCAACCACGGGCCCCATATATTATCAAATGATTTGGTGCAATAATTAGTAATGTTAGTCATATATTCCGTGGGATAGACGTACCAGATGCAAGATACACTTGAAAGCATAGAAGCAGGAGTAAGTTGTTTCTGGCATGTTATGGCACTGACTATATGATACATTCATTTATTTGATGTCTACTCAATGTAGGGAGGCTTAAAGGGAGTAAAATACATTTTAGGGTAGTATGGAATGGACAAAAAAATTACAAAGCGCTTGGTTTACCATGTAAAAATAGGATTTTAATTACCTACCGGTAAATCCTTTTCTCGTATTCCGTAGGGGATACTGGGAATCCATTTAGTACCATGGGGTATAGACGGGTCCCCTAGGAGACTTGGACACTTTAAGCATTTGATAGTGTGCACCGGCTCCTCCTTCTATGCCCCTCCTACCAGACTCAGTCTAGGAAACTGTGCCCGAGGAGACGGACATACTTTGAGAGTAGGATAGATAAGGAAAGTGGAGATTATGAACCAGCACACACAAAACAAAGCCATGCTAACCAAACCTGAAACCAGGAACGGCAACAGCTGAACCAGCCAGAATACTTAACCAAGTAACAGTTCAGGAAGAACGAAGCACCGGGCGGGCGCCCAGTATCCCCTA
Source organism: Pseudophryne corroboree (assembly GCF_028390025.1). Taxonomy (NCBI): domain Eukaryota; kingdom Metazoa; phylum Chordata; class Amphibia; order Anura; family Myobatrachidae; genus Pseudophryne; species Pseudophryne corroboree. The sequence continues at coordinate 697,579,728 of NC_086449.1, read as the reverse complement.
TGGACTACGAGAAAAGGATTTGCCGGTAGGTAATTAAAATCCTATTTTCTCTTACGTCCTTAGGGATACTGGGAATCCATTTAGTACCATGGGGAAGTACCAAAGCTCCCAAACCGGGTGGTAGAGTGCTGAGGTTCCTGCAGAACTGATTGACCAAACTGAAGGTCTTCAGAGGCCAAAGTATCGAACTTGTAAAACTTTGCAAACGTGTTCGAACCTGACCAAGTAGCTGCTTGGCAGAGCTGTAAAGCCGAGACACCACGGGCAGCCACCCAAGATGAACCCACTGGCCTAGTAGAGTGGGCCTGTACAGATTTTGGAACTGGCAATCCTGCTGTTGAAAAAGCATGCTGAATAGTGAGCCTGATCCAGCGTGCAATAGACTGCTTTGAAGCAGGACACCCAATCTTATTGGGATCATAGAGAACGAACAGTAGTCTGATATCCTGTGATGAGCTGTTTTCTTTGCATACACCTTCAAAGCCCTCACAACATCCAAAGACTTTAAAGTAGCAGAGGTGTCCGTAACAGCCAGAACCACAATAGATTGGTTGATGTGAAATGCGGTCACCACTTTAGGAAGAAATTGCTGATGAGTTCTGAGTTCAGCTCTGTCCTCATGGAAAATTAAGCAGGGACTCTTGTGAGACAACGCCCATTGCTCTGACACACTTCTTGCTGAAGCCAAGGCCAACAGTGTGATGTCTTCCACGTAAGGTACTTTACATCAACCTCCTGTAATGGTTCAATCCAGTCCGACTGGAGGAACTGCAGCACCAAATTGAGATCCTAAGGTGCCGTGGGCGGCACAAAGAGAGGCTGGATGTGCAGAACACCTTTCAAGAAAGTCTGGACCTCATGGAGAGAAGCCAATTGTTTCTGAAAGTAAATAGACAAGGCCGAAATCTGGACTTTAATGGAACCTAGGCGTAGGCCCACATCCATTCCTGACTGCAGAAAAAGCAGGAGACATCCCAGATGAAATTCTACCGCAGAATATTGTTTGCTATCACACTAAGAGACATACTTCTTCCATATACGGTGGAAATGTTTAGGTGTTACCCCCCTTTCTGGCTTGGATCGTAGTCAGGATGACCCTGTCAGGAATCCCTCTCCTGGCTAGAATCAGCCGTTCAACTTCCATGCCATTAAACATAGCCGCGGTAAGTCTTGATAGACGAACGGGCCCCGTTGCAGAAGATCCTCCTGAAGAGGTAGAGGCCACGGATCTTCGATTAGCATCCCGAGAAGATCCGCATACCAGGCCCTTCGAGGCCAGTCCGGAGCAATGAGGACTGCTTGAACCTTTTCCCTTTTTATTCTCTTTAGAATTCTTGGGATCAGAGGAAGTGGAGGAAACATGTACACCAGCTGGTAGACCCACGGAGTTGTGGAGCGTCTACCGCCACTGCTTGTGGGTCTCTCAACCTGGAACAATAACGCTTGAGCTTCTTGTTGAGTCAAGAAGCCATCATGTCGATCTGTGGATATCCCCACTGACTTGTCAACCCCTGGAACACCTCCAGGTGGAGGCGCCACTCCCCCGGGTGTAGGTCGTGTCTGCTGGGGAAGTCTGCTTCCCAGTTGTCTACTCCCAGATTGAAGACCGCCGACAATGCCATGTCGTGTCTTTCCACCCAGAGGAGAATTCTTGACACCTCTGACATTGCTGCTCTGCTTTACGTTCCGCCCTGTTGGTTTATGTATGTTACCACCGTAACATTGTCCGACTGGACTTGAATGGCCTGATTCCGAAGTAGAGATGAGGCCTGCAGAAGGGCGTTGTAGATAGCCCTGAGTTCCAAGATGTTTATTGGAGGGACGACTTCCTGACATGACCATCTTCCTTGAAACTGCACCCCCTGTGTGACTGCTCCCCAACCTCTAAGGCTTGCGTCTGTGGTTAGCATAATCCAATTCTGAATCCCGAACCTCCGACCCTCAATGAGGTGAGAAGTCTGTAGCCACCACAGAAGGGAGAGTCTGGCTTTTGGCGACAGACAGATCCTCTGGTGCATGTGAAGATGAGATCCAGACCATTTGTCCAACAGATCCAGCTGGAAGGGCCTTACATGAAACCGTCCATACTGAAGTGCCTCGTAAGAGGCCACCATTTTCCCCAAATGCACAGATGCACCGAGAACCAGGTCGGCTTCAGGACAGCCCGAACCATCAACTGGATTGCCATAGCCTTCTCCAAGGGAAGGAACACTCTCTGAGACTCTGTGTCCAGTATCATTCCCATAAAAGGAAGCCTCTGCATCGGTTCCAGGTGAGATTTTGGTACGTTCAGAATCCACCCGTGATCCAGGAGTAGTCTGGTTGAGCGGCCAATGCTGTCCAACAACTGCTCCCTGGTAGGTGCCTTTATCAGGAGATCGTCTAGGTACGGAATTAAGTTCACTCCCTGTTTGCGGAGTAGAAACATCATCTCTGCCATCACTTTGGTGAACACTCTCGGTGCCATGGAAAGACCAAATGGCAGGGCCTGGAACTGGTAGTGACAGTCCTGCAGTGCAAACCGTAGATAAGCCTAATGAGGCGGCCAGAAGGTACGCATCCTTGATATCCAGAGACACTAAGAACTCCCCTTCCTCCAGACCTGAGATCACTGCTCTCAGAGACTCCATCTTGAATTTGAACACTCGTAAGTACGGGTTCAACGACTTGAAGTTCAAAGTCGGTCTTACCGAACCATCCGGTTTCAGTACTACAAACATGTTGGAATAATACCCCTTGTTTTGCAGATGAGGTGGAACTGGAACAATGACCTGGGTTTGTACCAGTTTTTGAATGGCGTCCTGTAAAGTTATACTTGCCTCTTGTGAAACTGGTAAGCCTGATTTGAAGAATCTGTGAGATGGGAGCTTCTGAAACTCCAGTCTGTAGCCATGGAAAATAAGATCTATGACCCGGGGGGGCGTGGCTTCGCGGACATGGAGTAACAGCCTCTGATCAGAGCTCTTCGTCTCCATTATCCTTCTAACATATCCTGGAATCCCTCCTGCACCATGTGCGGTATCTGAAGTGTGGGGGAACTTGCCCTGCCTGCGGTGATCCTGCTCCGGGCTGTGTGCGGTGGCCGTGAGTACCCGAAGAGTGCTGCGGGGATCGGCGCCATCACGGGCGGGAGAAGCTGGAGCTGAAGCTGCGGCTCGTGCGCAGGACGGCGCCGGGCGCAGCAGAAGACGGGGACAGCGGTTCAGCGGCTCGGAGGCTTGGAGGGGTAAGCTCAGTCACATGCTTGGGCCCTGTTGTGCCTCCTCCTGAGCCCCAGCCCCGACGCCATTACAGCACACGCATATGCCCTGCGGGGGGAGACAGGAGGCTGCTGAGAGGGGAGAAGTGTCATATGTATGGGCTCTATTGCAGTATGCCCTGGCCCCAATAGCTCCTTGCTCATATGTGGCTTGCTCTGCTCCCCTGCTGAGACCCATGGACTTTGAGATCCCCATACCCCACAGAGTTTACAGTGTGGACCATACGGAGGCGGGAAGCGGCGCCATTTTACCCGTACAGTGCCTGTGTGCCTTAAAAGTGTGGTAATTTGCTCCTCTCTGACCGGTGCTTGGTCTGATATATACGCTGCACAGTATCTTTGCTATTTTATTCTATACTATTGACCTCTGCCTGGGTCCCTCTCCTTATACTACAGCATAATGGTGAAACCGCAGCAATCGGCTGCTGCTAAGCTGGAGAAGTATTCCCGGTCGTCTAATCCTACCCGTAAAGAGGTGACTCCTGACCATGACTCCGCTCCTCTGCCTAAATCTCCGTGTGGCTCGGCCGCCTCGGCCGCTTCTCCTGATGCTGCCCTACAGAAGGTCCTGGAGGCTGTGGCGGCTAGCGAGGCTAGGCTGGCGGATAAAATTGGTCAGGTTCAATCTGACCTGTCTATTATACACCATGACCTTCAGAGGGTCCGGGAACGTGTAGGTGAGGTGGAGGCCCGCACATCCTCCCTTGAGGACTCAGTGAAGCCGCTGGGGGCCAAGGTTACTACTATTACAGCCCAATTGACGGATGTACAACACAAACTGCTGGACATGGAGGGGCGTCTGAGGAGATGTAACGTGCGCTTCGTAGGTCTCCCGGAACGTGAGGAGGGCCAGTCTCCTGAGAAATTCATGGAAAAATCGCTCACTGATAGCTACAGAATGGAATCCTTCTCGCCCTTTTTCACCGTGGAAAGAGCTCGTAGAGTCCCCTTCCGCCCTCCCCCACCTGGGGTGCCTCCTCGTACCTTGATAGCTAAGCTCCTTAATTACCGCGACAGGGATGCTCGCTGCTGTGGAATGGCTCCCGTATATCCGTATTTCCTGACTTTGTGGTGGAAGTCCAAAAGAATAGGGCCCAATTTACACCAGTTAAGAGAGGTCTTCGTGAGCTGAACATATCTTATGCCATGTTATTCCCTTCTAAGTTGAGAATTGTGGTGGATGGAGAGGCGAAATTCTTTTCCACTCCTTGGGAGGCCTCCGTGTGGCTGGACACTGCCAGGCCAGCGAGATGGGCTATGGCTAAGGATTGATGATGTGTGTTTATCCTTCTGATGTGGACGCTCTCTGTTACATCTTGATCTGTATTTTACTTACTGTTGGTAGGAATGCTGGGGGGAATATGTACTGAAAATCAGCCTCCTATTCTCCCTTTGTGTACTTACTAAGTTCAGGGGCTCTGGGTGGGCTCTATAGTGTGTCCCCTTAAGGGTTGGTAGCTGGATAGGGTCAGCAAGAGGGTCCGCCTTAGTTGGTTAGACATCGCACTGGTTCTATTTAGGGGAATCTTGGGGTTGGGGCAGTTTAAAGTTAATGCTTCACGTCACGATGTTATGTTATATAGAATGTTTTCTGTAGATCTAATGTGGGAGGATGCCTTACTTGTATAGAGGGCGCTGCGACATGTCTAGTCGCCACTGTATTTTTTGCCCACCGATTTACCATTGGGTATTTAGGATTTTCGTAAGTTTTTTCTGGTAAAGGGGGGTGGGGGTTAGTTTTTTGTTGTTGTAGGGATCCAAGTATGCCAATGTTCGGGGTGATATACAGGGAGGGGGGTGTGGGATCTGGGTGTAAAGGTTTGTCAAGGTTTGGGGTGGCAACTGGAGGAGTAGATACTAGTATTGTTTTGCAACTGTTGAGATGTGTTTTTTTTTTTCTTCAACTGCATTATGGTGTGTCGGAAGTGTGTATTTCTGTGATATTGGGAGTGCATTATGGTACATGCTGGATGGTGTGTGGGCCAGTGGAGTCTCGGTTCTACAACACAATACGGTACTATGACAACTAATTTAATTAAATTTCTCTCCTGGAACGTACGTGGCCTCAACGACAAGGTTAAACGACAGCTCAAACAGCTTGGGGCGGACGTCATCTGCCTGATGGAGACCCACCTAGTCGGGGCTAGAGTTCTGTCATTGAAAAAAACGTGGGTGGGTTGGACTTACCACTCAACCCATACCTCCTCTTCTCAGGGGGTCTCCATCTTGATCAAGAAACATGTTCCGTTTACAATAGAGCAGGTACAGATTGACCCCTGGGGTAGGTCAGTTTTTGTTAAGTGCCAGATTCACTCAGTATCTCTTGTGCTGATAGCACTTTATATACCACCCCCGTATTCCCCGGAAGTCCTTAAAAAAGCTGCAGAGTTTCTTGCTATTTTCCCTGATGCTCCCGTCATTAGCCTGGGGGACTATAATAATACCCTAAATCCGACCCTGGACAGACTTACGGCTGCTGGGATGCCTCCCGGCCAAGGCAGTGGTTCCTTTAGGGCATTGGTGGATGGCATGGGGTTAGTTGACGTGTGGCGTCAAAGAAACCCTGGTACTAAACAATATTCTTGTTTCTCACTTATATATTCTGTTTTTTCTAGGATAGACCTTGCTCTGGTTTCTCCTGAATTGCTACCACGAGTCCGCTTGGTGCAATATGAAACCAGGGGGATCTCTGATCACTCCCCGGTTTCCCTAATTCTAGATATGGGAGGGATGCGAGGTCAGGCATTTTGGAAGCTAAATCCTTTCAGGCTTACCAGGTTGGGTACTGATGGGGGCGTTGGAGGAACAGTGGGCGGAGTTCATGGAGTTTAATGAGGGTACTGCTTCTTTATCTGTACTTTGGGATGCATTTAAGTCCCACCTACAGGGTACTCTTATCCGGGCGGTTTCGACTCTAAAGAAATCGTATAGGGAAAGGGAGGCTGCTCTGGAGACTTCTTGCAGGGCCCTGGAGCTTGCCTACCTGACCGATAATTTGTCTTTTTCCAAGAAGGCTTGGTTGTGAGCACAGAGGGAATGGACTGACTGCTTGACTGACAAAGCTAAGTATAGACTACTCTTTACTAAGCATTCACTTTATGCAATGGGTGACAGACCCGGTGGTTTCTTGGCCAGACTGGCGCGTACTGAGCAACCATCTAATACTGTGGTTAGTCTTGTAGGCCATGACGGCATTGTGTACGACCATACCCCCGATATAGCCAATCAATTTCTTGATTACTATAATCATTTATATAGCACTAGGTTGTCCTGCATGGATGAGGATCTTCTGTCGTATCTTGCTGCTGTCCCTCTGCCGACACTGACCCCTGATGCACAAAATTTTCTTGATTCCCCGATCTCTCTGGCTGAGGTGGAAAGGGCCATAAAGTCCTTCCCTGGCGGTAAAGCGCCGGGGCTGGATGGCATACCTGTAGAATTCTATAAGAAGCACGGGGAATTTTGCGTGCCTAGATTGCTGGCTCTCTATGAGGGGATGTTCAGGAAGGGGACGGTACCAGAATCTATGTCTGAGGCACTGATTATTGTTTTGTTGAAGCCTGATAAGGACCCCATTAGAGTGGAGTCATATCGGCCCATATCTTGCCTGCCTACCGATGTCAAAATCCTAGCTAAAATACTAGCAATTAGACTTAAATCAGTTATTGCCCAGCTGATTCTGTTACGCACACCAGTGCTAACAGGAGTATACCGGTGTATGAACAGAGAGGGAAGCGAAGCAAACGAACTCACAGACAGTATAACATAACATACACAGGAGGTGATGGAATAACTAATAAACACAAAGTGAACGGAGAAGCCCAAAGGCTCAGGAATTGGGTGTCTCCCTAGTGTCAGGAATGCTCAGATGGAATAGAGCGGACAATGAAGCGAGGTGTAGTGATTTAACATGTGGAGCACCTGAAATGATGTTGCTAAGAGCAACAGAAAAAACCCCAAAGGGTTACCAACGGGTGTGGGAATAAACTCCTTGGTCAGAGATAGAAATATAGACACAAGGAGAGTATCCACAATCCTAACCCCCACTTGCAGGGCACAGGTTCAGCTTACTGCCACTAAACTGACACCTGGACGCCCTGCACAGTGAGGGAGGATTAAGCAAGCAGGTCTGAGAGTACAGCCGCAAACCTGCTGGGTTCACAGAATAGCAAAAGAACCCCAGCAGGTCAAACAACTGACTCCAGTCTTACTGCTAGGTCCGGATTGGCAGAATGAAGTATCGAATCCCAAGGCCTATTCGCAGTAAGCAACAAGTAAACACAAAGTCACACAGTACTAGCTAACTCTCTGGAACTGACTAACAAACAAAGATTCAGCAGCATTTGCCTAGCCTGAGAGGATGGTTTATATAGCAGGTGCTGTCCACGCCCCACTCAGACCTCACAGACTGTGAGCACAAAACTAGCGCCGGATTCCCTGCCGTGCACAGAGCCTGTAACCACTACACAGTAAAAACCCGGACCGGAGTATCAGCTGCGCTCAGGTTACTTCGCTAAAACTTGCCTCCCGGTTGCCATGGCGACATGGCAGCACAGAGCAGGAGATCCTAACAGTACCCCCCCTCTGACGAGGGGTCAAAGAACCCCTACCACCGGGTTTATCGGGGAACTGCGAGAAGAAAGAGCGTATCAGTCTGGGGGCATGAAGATCACAACTGCGCACCCACGACCGCTCCTCCGGGCCATACCCCTTCCAGTGCACCATCTTGGGGTCAAGAACCCTTTCAACCACAAACTCCCTCTGACCCCGTATCAGAAGAGGAGAAGGTCTTCCACTGGAAGAAGGATTACTAACCGCCAGTTTTAAAAGGGAACAATGAAATGTTTTATTGATACCCAATGAACGGGGCAGATCTAACTGAAATGCCACCGGATTGATAACCCTGGTGATCTTATAAGGGCCGATGAACCGGGGGCCTAACTTATGAGATGGCTGTCTCAACTTCAAATTCTTGGTGGACAACCAGACGAAGTCTCCTAATTTGAAGCTGCAGGGTCTTCTCCGCTTATCAAAAACCCTTTTGGTCACTAATGACACAGACACAAGGGCTTTCTTCACTTTCCTCCAAATACCCCTAAGGACCGAAACAACAGAGGAACCACCAGGCATGGAATCCAGGGGGTCAAAAGAATTGGCCTTAGGATGATGCCCATACACACAAAGGAAGGGAGAGATCCCTGTAGCAGAGTGAGCCGCGTTGTTATAGGCAAACTTCGCCATGGACAGATGAGCAACCCAGTCAGTATGACACTTGGAGACATAACACCTGAGGAACTGCTCCAAGGACTGGTTCACCCTCTCAGTCTGCCCATTAGACTGTGGATGGTAGCCTGACGACAAGCTCACAGAAATCTGGAGATCAGAACAAAATGCCCTCCAGAATTTGGCCACAAACTGGGATCCACGGTCAGAGACCACATCAAGTGGCAACCCGTGGAGGCGCACAACATGCTGCATAAATAACTCAGACAGGCGTCTGGCCGATGGCAACCCAACCAGTGGAACGAAATGCGCCATCTTCGAAAACCTGTCAACGACAACCCAAATGGCTGTCATCCCCGAGGATTTGGGCAAGTCCACCACAAAATCCATGGAAATGTGGGTCCATGGCTTAGACGGAATAGAGAGTGGATGTAATGGGCCGACAGGAACCCCTCTAGGAGTTTTATTTCGGGCACAAACGTCACATGCCCGAACCCACTGATCCACATCCCTAGCCACCGAGGGCCACCACACCGCCCTAGACAGCAACTCCCGAGTTCTGGCAATACCCGGATGCCCTGCCGACCTCTTGGCATGGAATTCCAGGAACACTCGCTGTCTTAACCTAGGAGGCACAAACAAGAGACCTACCGGAAGGTCTGGAGGAGCCTGCTCCTGTGCTCTAAGGACTAATGACAAGAGGTCCTGGGTAATGCCCACTTTAATACATGATGGGGACACAATGGGCAATGGCTCCTCGTGGTCTCTTGAACTGGAGCAAAACTCCGCGAGAGCGCATCAGCCTTGATGTTTTTTGACCCAGGGCGATATGTTATCAAAAAATTAAAGCGAGCAAAAAACAAAGCCCAACGTGCCTGCCTGGCATTGAGCCGCTTCGCTGACTCTAAATATGCCAGATTCTTATGGTCGGTGAGAATTGAGACCACAAACTTAGCCCCCTCAAGCCAGTGTCTCCACTCCCCGAGTGCATCCTTTATAGCCAACAATTCCCGGTTACCCACATCATAATTCATCTCGGCAGACGAAAATTTATGGGAAAAGTAAGCACAGGGATGAAGGCGATTATCAGACACCCCCATCTGAGAGAGCACTGCCCCAATACCTATCTCAGAGGCATCCACTTCTACCACAAAAGGACGCTCTGGATCTGGGTGTCGCAGCACCTTGGCCGAGACAAATGCCCTTTTGAGACGGGCAAAGGCCGCTTTGGCCTCACAAGACCAGTGAGCAACATCTGCCCCTTTCTTAGTGAGTGCCACCAAGGGGGCCACTATAGACGAAAATCCAGCGATAAACCGTCTATAAAAATTTGCAAAGCCCAGAAAACGCTGAAGCGCCTTCAAACTAGTGGGCTGCACCCAATCCAGGACTGCCTGTACCTTAGAACCCTCCATTTGGAAACCTTCTGAGGAGATAATATACCCTAGAAATGCGATTTGCTGGACTTCAAACTCGCACTTCTCCAGCTTCGCCCCAAGCTGGTGGTCTCTGAGTTTCTGGAGGACTAAGCGTACATGCTTCCGATGTTCCTCCAGGAAATGAGAGAAGATTAGTATGTCATCTAGATAAACAACTAAGAATCTATCCAAATATTCCCTGAGCACATCGTTCATGAATTCCTGGAAGACTGCCGGGGCATTAGAGAGCCCAAAAGGCATCACCAAATATTCATAATGCCCTGAGTGGGTATTAAAGGCAGTCTTCCATTCATCCCCCTCTCTTATTCGGATTAGATTGTAAGCACCGCGCAGGTCAATCTTAGAAAAAATGGTGGCAGTACGAAGCTGGTCAAACAAAACCGAAATGAGAGGCAGTGGGTACGAGTTTTTAATCGTGATACGGTTCAATTCCCTGAAGTCGATGCAGGGTCGCAACGAACCGTCCTTTTTACCCACGAAGAAGAACCCCGACCCAACTGGGGACTGTGAGGGTCTGATAAATCCCTTAGCCAAGTTCTCCTGAATGTACTCTGCCATAGCCTGAGTCTCATGACGTGACAGGGAGTACAACCTGCTCTTGGGAAGCTTAGCATCCGGCAACAAATCAATGGCACAGTCATAGGGGCGATGGGGAGGTAGTACCTCCGCAACGTTTTTGGAGAACACATCCGCAAAATCTGCATAACATCCTGGCAATCCTGGCAAACTTAGCTGCGAGAGCCTGACTGGAAGGCTCAAGCAACTCCTGAAACTACCCCAACTAAGAATCTCCCCAGAGACCCAGTCAAATTGAGGGTTATGGGCCCTTAACCAGGGTAACCCCAAAACCAATGGGGCAAAAGAACAAACAGTCACATAAAAAGACAATTTTTCAGAGTGTGTGGCTCCAATAAACAAAGGAATTTGGCTGGTGCAGGAGGTAATTTTACCCTAGGACAATGGTTCCCTGTTTAACCCACAGATCTCAATCTCTGATGCCAAAGGTACTGAGGGAACAGAGTGTTCCAGGGCGAATTGACGGTCCATGAAAACCCCATCGGCCCCACTGTCAACAAAGGCCTCAGTCTTGACAGTTTGACCGAGGATCTCCAAAGTCACCGGAATGAGAAAAGTCTTTTTGGGAAATTCTGACTTCTGGCCTGACAGGATATTTCCCATCACCCTCAGGCCCTGAAGTTTTCCGGTTTTTCTGGGCATGATACTACAACATGACCTTTATTCCCACAGTACAAACACAAACCCTGCTGTCTCCTCCGCGTCTTCTCACGTGAGGAGAGGCGGGTAGCCCCAATCTGCATAGGCTCCTCGGAATATTCCTCAGAGTCTGAGGTTCCCTTGGGAAAAAAGGAAACTGCGGTCTCCCTTTCAAGCCTACGCTCTCTCAGCCGTCTATCCACCCAGATGGATAACTGCATGAGCTGATCTAAGCTATCAGGCGAGGGATATTGTACCAGTTGGTCCTTTATCTGGTCAGAAAGGCCCCTTCGGTACTGGTTTCTCAGGGCTGGGTCATTCCACTGGGTATCATGAGCCAACCTCCGAAACTCCGTACTATAAACCTCAGCTGGCCGTCGCCCTTGCTTAAGAACCGTAATCTGAGCCTCGGCTGAAGCCATCTTGTCAGGGTCATCATACAAAATGCCCAGTGCCGTAAAAAAAGCATCAACACTTTTAAGCGACGGACAGTCAGGCTGTAACCCATATGCCCAGACCTGTGGGTCTCCTTGTAGCAAGGAAATCACCATGCCCACCCGCTGAATCTCCGACCCAGAAGACTGGGGCCTAAGCCTGAAATATAGCTCACAGCTCTCCTTGAAACAAAAGAACTGCGAACGATCTCCAGAAAAACGATCCGGGAGATTTACTTTCGGCTCCTTAACCCCTGAACTTGCCGCTGCTGCTGCGGGAGCTCCGCTAGTGGCCTGCGGGGTGTTCATTTTAATGGACATCTCATTAAATTGTCGAGTCAGGACCTGCACCTGATCGACCACCTGTTGCAAAGTATTTTGAGGGGTATGCTCCATATTCCCACAAAATTTCAACAGGAGTAGGGCTGCTGAATATGTTACGCACACCAGTGCTAACAGGAGTATACCGGTGTATGAACAGAGAGGGAAGCGAAGCAAACGAACTCACAGACAGTATAACATAACATACACAGGAGGTGATGGAATAACTAATAAACACAAAGTGAACGGAGAAGCCCAAAGGCTCAGGAATTGGGTGTCTCCCTAGTGTCAGGAATGCTCAGATGGAATAGAGCGGACAATGAAGCGAGGTGTAGTGATTTAACATGTGGAGCACCTGAAATGATGTTGCTAAGAGCAACAGAAAAAACCCCAAAGGGTTACCAACGGGTGTGGGAATAAACTCCTTGGTCAGAGATAGAAATATAGACACAAGGAGAGTATCCACAATCCTAACCCCCACTTGCAGGGCACAGGTTCAGCTTACTGCCACTAAACTGACACCTGGACGCCCTGCACAGTGAGGGAGGATTAAGCAAGCAGGTCTGAGAGTACAGCCGCAAACCTGCTGGGTTCACAGAATAGCAAAAGAACCCCAGCAGGTCAAACAACTGACTCCAGTCTTACTGCTAGGTCCGGATTGGCAGAATGAAGTACCGAATCCCAAGGCCTATTCGCAGTAAGCAACAAGTAAACACAAAGTCACACAGTACTAGCTAACTCTCTGGAACTGACTAACAAACAAAGATTCAGCAGCATTTGCCTAGCCTGAGAGAATGGTTTATATAGCAGGTGCTGTCCACGCCCCACTCAGACCTCACAGACTGTGAGCACAAAACCAGCGCCGGATTCCCTGCCGTGCACAGAGCCTGTAACCACTACACAGTAAAAACCCGGACCGGAGTATCAGCTGCGCTCAGGTTACTTCGCTAACACTTGCCTCCCGGTTGCCATGGCGACGTGGCAGAACAGAGCAGGAGATCCTAACAGATTCATGACGATCAGACTGGGTTCATGCCTGGGAAATCTACTTTGATTAATCTTAGGAGATTGTTTAATCATCTGCAGGTCCCTCATGGGGATGACCACTCCTCGATTATAGTTTCATTGGACGTTGCTAAAGCGTTTGACTCGGTGGAGTGGAAGTTCCTTTGGGGGACCATGGAGAAATTTGGGATAGGTCCTGGTTTTATTAAATGGGTTAAATTGATGTACTCGAACCCTAGGGCTAGGGTATCGGTTAACGGCTTTATCTACTCCTCATTCCCGTTGCAGAGGGGAACTAGGCAGGGCTGCCCCCTATCTCCCACCCTGTTCGCACTAGTGGTGGAGCCGTTGGCGTGTCTCATTAGACATACTGCGACTGTACCCGGTTTTAAAATTGGTCCGAGAGAGGACAAGATAGCTTTGTATGCGGATGACATATTGCTTTTTGTCTCCAACTACCCCGTCACCATGCCTATAATCCTTACTATAATTAATGACTTTGGTGTGTACTCAGGCCTTCTGATAAACTGGGACAAATCCTGTATAATGCCGCTCAGGGGGTCAGTGTCCGGAGACTCCTAGAATATCCCTCCCGCTTCAGTGGGTGGAAGTCTTTAAGTACTTGGGAATATGGATATCTAACGACCCATCTCGGTATGTAACCCTCAGCGTACAACCCCAATTGGATTACTTGAAATCACGGATAGTGGTCTGAGGCAGGCTCCCGCTGACTGTCACCGGGAGAATTAATCTCATTAAAATGACGGCACAACCTAAGTTGTTATATATATTGCAGCTTTCCCCGATTTATATCCCGCAAGCGGTATTTAAGCGCATGGATAGTTTCATCTCCTCCATAATATGGTCTAGCAAGAGTGCGAATCAAACTGGACACCCTAACTCGGGATAGAGACTCTGGGGGTATGGCAGTGCCATGTTTTAGACTTTATTATTGGGCCACACAACTGACACATATTTGTGACTGGCTTGGAGACGAGGCTGGGTCGGATCTTCCTTCTCTGGTGGTTCTGCATTGGCTCCTGGACTCACTCCATTGCACTGCTTGCTGTCTGGCAATAACAACTTAATTGGCTTTCCGATATTTAAGCAGGCTGTGATGATTTGGAAGCAAGCTGGGATTCTGCTTTTGAGTGAGGGCTGGGACTCGGATGTCCCATTAGATGGTACCATTGGGTTTAAGGAACTGAGGGGTCTTAGGCTCCGTGACGTTTGGGGTAGATGCAAAGGCAGAACTCTGGGAGGCAACGCAGTCATCTGCCGCCGGGCTCCTGCTCTGAAGGTGGGCACCTCTCCTCCCATTCTGTGACACCATTGAATTAAGTTAATTGATAGCTGTCGCTGTCTTTTCAGTGGCCGACTTCCTCACTGGTCCCTGCACCTTACACATCACACCCTCTTTATTATACTGAAAAGAGGCGTATCTAGCACGGGGCGAGCAGGGCACGTGCCCTGGGCGCCATGGCAGCCCCAACAGAGGGGGGCGCCACCGGCACGGCCCACTCGCCCCATGCGTCAGGGATTCCGCCGGCGCTACCCGCGGCGGTTTCCCTGTCTCCCCGGCTGCTGTGCCTGTCACAATAGACAGGCAGCGGCAGCCAGGAGCCTCCCCCTACTCCCCCCTGCAAAGTGTACGCGATCGCGTGCGCGATCGCGACCGCGGAGGTGCGCGCATGCGCGACCTCGGGGGGCACGCGGCCCCTGAACAGCAGTGAGTGCAGGTGAGCGGGGTAATCCTTCCCTGTCGGGACAGGGGGTGCGGGACATTTTGTGTGTGTGTGTTAAGTGTGTGTGTGGGACAGTGTTCTTGTGGGACAGTGTGTGTGTGTGTTAATTGTGTGTGTGTGTCGGACAGTGTGCGTGTGTGTGTGTGTGTGTGTGTGTGTGTGTGTGTGTGTGTGTGTGTGTGGGACAGTGTGAGTGTGTTAATTGTGTGTGTGGGACAGTTTGAGTGTGTGTAAATTGTGTGTGTGTGTGTGTGGGACAGTGTGAGTGTGTATTAATTGTGTGTGTGTGGGACAGTGTGCATGTGTTAATTGTGTGTGTGTGGGACAGTGTGTGTGTGTTAATTGTGTGTGTGTGGGACAGTGTGAGTGTGTTAATTGTGTGTGGGACAGTTTTGCGTGTTTGTTAATTGTGTGTGTGTGACAGTGTGAGTGTGTTAATTGTGTGTGTGGGACAGTTTTGAGTGCGTGTTAATTGTGTGTGTGTGTGTGTGTTAATTGTGTGTGTGTGGGACAGTGTGAGTGTGTTAATTGTGTGTGTGTGTGTGTGTGTGTGGGACAGTTTGAGTGTGTGTTAATTGTGTGTGTGTGGGACAGTTTGAGTGTGTGTTAATTGTGCGTGTGTGGGACAGTGTGCGTGTGTATTAATTGTGTGTGTGTGGGACAGTGTGCGTGTGTGTTAATTGTGTGTGTGTGGGACAGTGTGCGTGTGTTAATTGTGTGTGTGTGTGTGTGTGTGACAGTGTGAGTGTGTTAATTGTGTGTGTGTGTGTGGGACAGTGCGTGTTTGTTAATTGTGTGTGTGGGACAGTGTGCGTGTGTGTTATTTGTGTGTGGGACAGTGTGCGTGCGTGTGTGTTAATTGTGTGTGTGTGTGTGTGGGACAGTGTGCGTGTGTTAATTGTGTGTGTGTGTGTTAATTGTCCCGGCGGTTATTGGCGTCTGTAGTGTGCGCCCCGTCCTCCTCCGCTGCCGCTGACAGGAGCGGCGGTGTGCGGCTCTCCCCCTCCTCCGCCGGCTCCGTCCTCCCGTCGTGGCCCTGCAGTGTGTGCCGGTCTCCCCAGCAGCAGCAGCAGGTTAGTCTCTCTCCCCCCCCCCCACTCCTCCTCCCCCCCCCTCTCTCTCTCTCTCTCTCTCTCTCTCTCTCTCCTCCTGTGGATTGAAGTTTTTAAGTATGATTTTCATTTTTACAGGTACCCCTATTGGATTCTACTAGACAAGTGGACGTGATCGGCGTGGGATGTTGGTAAGTAATCTGTCTCTCATTTTTACAGGTACCCCTATTGAATTCTACTGGACAAGTGGACGTGATCGGCGTGGCATGTAGGTAAGTAATCTGTCTCTCATTTTTACAGGTACCCCTATTGGATTCTACTGGACAAGTGGACGTGACCGGCGTGGGATGTAGGTAAGTAATCTGTCTCTCATTTTTACAGGTACCCCTATTGAATTCTACTGGACAAGTGGACGTGATCGGCGTGGGATGTAGGTAAGTAATCTGTCTCTCATTTTTACAGGTACCCCTATTGAATTCTACTGGACAAGTGGACGTGACCAGCGTGGGATGTAGGTAAGTAATCTGTCTCTCTATTTTACAGGTACCCCTATTGGATTCTACTGGACAAGTGGACGTGACCGGCGTGGGATGTAGGTAAGTAATCTGTCTCTCATTTTTACAGGTACCCCTATTGAATTCTACTGGACAAGTGGACGTGATCGGCGTGGGATGTAGGTAAGTAATCTGTCTCTAATTTTTACAGGTACCCCTATTGGATTCTACTGGACAAGTGGACGTGACCGGCGTGGGATGTAGGTAAGTAATCTGTCTCTCATTTTTACAGGTACCCCTATTGAATTCTACTGGACAAGTGGACGTGATCGGCGTGGGATGTAGGTAAGTAATCTGTCTCTCATTTTTACAGGTACCCCTATTGAATTCTACTGGACAAGTGGACGTGACCAGCGTGGGATGTAGGTAAGTAATCTGTCTCTCTATTTTACAGGTACCCCTATTGGATTCTACTGGACAAGTGGACGTGACTAGCGTGGGATGTAGGTAAGTAATCTGTCTCTCATTTTTACAGATTCCCCTACTGAATTCTACTGACAAGTGGACGTGACCGGCGTGGGATGTAGGTAAGTAATCTGTCTCTCATTTTTACAGATTCCCCTACTGAATTCTACTGGACAAGTGGACGTGATCGGCGTGGGATGTAGGTAAGTAATCTGTCTCTCATTTTTACAGGTACCCCTATTGGATTCTACTGGACAAGTGGACGTGACCGGCGTGGGATGTTGGTAAGTAATCTGTCTCTCATTTTTACACATTCCCCTACTGGATTTTACTGGACAAGTGGACGTGACCGGCGTGGGATGTAGGTAAGTAATTTGTCTCTCATTTTTACAGATTCCCCTACTGGATTCTACTGGACAAGTGGACGTGACCGGCGTGGGATGTAGGTAAGTAATGTGTCTCTCATTTTTACAGCTACCCCTATTGGATTCTACTGGACAAGTGGACGTGACCGGCGTGGGATATAGGTAAGTATGTGTGAGTGTGTCAGTGTGCTTTAATAAATTTTTACTGTCACGGTGTGTGAGTTGTGTTTTTATTTGGGTATTTTTTCTGTTGTAGAACTACAGGTACCGGCGGTCCCGTTATTTCCCTGCATGTTGGTACTTGAGGTTCTCCAAGTACCAGCAAGCGGGGGAGGCTTTCTGGGCCTTGTAGTTCCACAACAAAAAACAATATTCTTTTTTTACTTACATGGTTATCAGCCTCCCATCCACAGCCCACGGATGGGGGGGACAGCCTCGGGCTTCACCCCTGGCCCTTGGGTGCCTGGAGGGGGGGTGACCCCTTGATTTAAGGGGTCCCCACTCCTCCAGGGAACCCCGGCCAGTAGTGACTAGTTGGGGGGGTAATGCCACGGCCGCAGGGACCTACATAAATGTGTCCCCCGGCTGTGGCATTATGTCCCTGGCTAGTGGAGCCCGGTGCTGGTTTTAAAAATACGGGGGGACCCCTACATCTTTTGTCCCCCGTATTTTTGGAACCAGGACCGGACTAAGAGCCCGATGCTGGTTGTCTAAATACGGGGAACCCCTGTCCAATTTTTTCCCAGTATTTAAACAACCAGGACCGGCTCAAAGAGCCCGAGGCTGGTTATACTTAGGAGGGGGACCTCACGCAGTTTTTTTTTTACATTTTTAACCCATTCAGACCCTTCTCCATTATGTTAATGGAAACCCTGGACAACAAAATTGCATTCATGTCCTCCTCCCACTCCCTTCCCAGTCCCAAACACTAATTATTAATTTTTTCTATAAAAATGTACAATATATCACAAGTATGATGAGCAGGCATGCAGCGGGCATTGGCGGCTTTGGACTGAGTTGCAAATTAGTGGCGGATGGCTGTGTCAGTTGATGGTGGGCGAGTTTGTAAGCCATTGGTGGTGGCAGCGGGCATCGGCTCAGAGGCAGTGGCGGGCATTGGCTCGGTGGCGGTAGGGGTCATCGGCAGGATTCGGCGGACATTATGGCTGTAGTGCCTCACCGCATGCCACTGGTGTGTGGGACAGTGTGCGTGTGTGTTAATTGTGTGTGTGGGACAGTGTGAGTGTGTGTTAATTGTGTGTGTGTGGAACAGTGTCAGTGTGTGTAAATTTTTGCAGTCCAGTGTGTGTGTGGGGGAGAGGAAAGTATGAGAATGTGTGTGTGTAGTCTGAGTGGGTGTGTGTAGGATTTGGGGGTGGCAAGTCTGTGTGTGTGTAATCAGTGTGTGTGGGATGTACTAATGGCCATTTACCGAAGACAGATATGTATTAAATCACGGGCACTGAGATGCCCTTCTCACTCACCATCCAGCTCGGTGGGCGAGCCGGGCGGGTGGAAAGCCAGCAGCAGGGGCAGCATGCCGGATATCAGCAGCCGAGGGTGGGGGCTGTAATGCACGTGCGGAGCCCAAAGCCGGAGATCAGCAGCATGCTGACCGGCAATAAGCAGCTTCTGCTTCCGCGTTCAACATGCTGCTGATCTCCGGCTTTGGGCTACGCAGGGTTCGGGGGATTGGTGTCCTCTGCCGGTGTACTGAAACGTGTGATTTAAATAAAAGACAATGAAATGTATAGATACAGTATATACATTTTTTTCATAACACTCCATACACACACATATATATATAATATACATAGGCAAAACTGAAAGAGCCTTCAAGGAGCGTATGGCGGCACATCGTAGCGCCATTAAGGCAGCTATTAACAAGGGTGGCAGTGAACAGCCCGTCACTTCTGTATGGCAGCACACCCCTTAAGCACTTTACGATATCGTATGATTGATCATGTGCCCCCGATGATTCGGGGGGGCAATAGATCACTCAAATTACTTCAACGTGAATCAGAGTGGATATTCAGGTTGGATACACTCAGCCCCAAGGGGTTAAACGAACGTCTGGGTTTGAATTGGTTTTTATAATTCCAGGGTACCCCTGTCCCAGTAATTTAACTGGGTATTAGCCATTAGGGATATTGTGTAGTGTTTATTTTACCTTCTGAGCAGCAAATGTTTATTATGTCTCCAGTTTAAAATTGATACGTTTGTCATATTTGATACGTATAACAAAATGTACGGTAATTGGTAT
Source organism: Pseudophryne corroboree (assembly GCF_028390025.1). Lineage (NCBI taxonomy): Eukaryota > Metazoa > Chordata > Amphibia > Anura > Myobatrachidae > Pseudophryne > Pseudophryne corroboree. Next base: position 697,560,448 of record NC_086449.1, on the reverse strand, counting down.
AAATATGAGGATAGCAAAGTGTGTATAGCTTTATGCTTTGTATTGTTTTTATTAGTACACTGGGTGTTGATGATCTGACCGGCGCGCCTATGTGAGGTGTGTTCGGGAATGACGTCATTGTTGATGAGACGCCGGGTGTGCCGTGCAGTTTGGCTTCCGGCGATTGGCGTCTTGGTGATGGGAGCACTTATATAGGTAAGACTTTATGCAGTATCTGTTTGTCTGATGAAAGTGCCGATTCAATAATAAAGGGGGCACTGAAACGTTACCCTGTTTGCCGAGTAGACTGGATTGATGTATGCCTAGGAGTGCCGCACGTGGAAACAGCGCTATTGTGAAAGGTGTGGGGGCACCCGGGCTGGCAATGTATGTACTTGGAGAGCAAGACCTACAAGATATATATATATATATATATATATATATACATATATATATATAGTTGTAGCATGGACCGGCACTCCCACAATGGGTAAAATGGTGTGCCCTGGTGCCCTCTGGCATAAATGGATAAGGCGAAAGGCGATGAAGCAATCAGCGGCACTCAGGGTCTTATGTAAAAATCAAGTGTATTAAATTCACTCCATAAATTCCAACGTTTCGGGACACGCAAGTCCCTTTGTCAAGGTGAGTAACGTGAGTTACTCACCTTGACAAAGGGACTTACATATATATATATATATATATATACATACACACGCACACATACATATATTTATCTTAATATAGAAAATAGGGGGGCACCAATATTTATCTTGCCTCCGGGCAACTGTGACGAACTTACGCCACTGGGTAGATGGGGTATATATGCTATTGGACAGTTATACTTTGGGAATGTGTTTAAGTCCTTCTCACAACTACAGTCGGATTATCCGATTTCCCATACTTATTTTTATCGCTACTTACAATTGCGGCACACCTGCTCTGCTCAATTCCCTGACAATTCGATCAAGCTGCAACAGTCCCGTTAGGCTAATGCTGCTGTCCCTGGATGGTTCCCACATCACGTCCCAGATATACTCTAACCTGCTCACTTCACACCATGCGACTGACATGCCACGCCTTCATTTACAATGGGAGGCGGACTTGGGGCCCTTGTCTCAGGACGCCTGGGACGCTGCCCTGACTGGCCCTCGTCCACTTCAGCGAGATTTCAACAGATTCAATTATTCATACTGCACAGAGTATACATTACCCCCTATGCGCCTGCTTCAGATGGGGGGTAGGGGGAATTTTAAATGCCCTAAATGTGACTCGATGGAGGGCACGTTCTGGCACCTTTTATGGTCCTGCCCTGTGGTTAATTTATTTTGGGTTGAGATTATTCGTGTTCTGGTATCCACCGGGATACCCTCGGACGCTTGCACACCTGCTATATGTTTGCTAGCAGCTTTTGATGATGATGCTCTTGACAAAAATATGCAACGGTATATTGCCAACCTCTGTATGCTGGCCAAGGTCTGTATAGCCAGACTGTGGATGTCCGCTAGCGGTCCCTGCACCGCGGCCTGGATATCTCTTACTAATGAGGTTGTCAGACACGAAAAATATGTATATATGAGTAGACGTGCTGAAGCAAAATACTATTGCATCTGGGAGAGGTGGTTGAACTCCCCGTATATACACCGGTAGATGTGTCTCTGACTAGATGTTGTTGGTCGCATGGTGCTGCTTAACTAAAATGTCAGCCGATATGATTATGATTCCATGACTCTACTGTACTAATGCACTTTAATATGTATCTGAACACAAGAACCACACGAGATACCAGAATATTTCGCACATAGGGCGTAATTCTGAGTTGATCGCAGCATGATCTTTGTTAGCAGTTGGGCAAAACCATGGCCCTCATTCCGAGTTGTTCGCTCGGTAAAAATCTTCGCATCGCAGCGATTTTCCGCTTAATGCGCATGCGCAATGTCCGCACTGCGACTGCGCCAAGTAAATTTGCTATGCACTTAGGAATTTTACTCACGGCTTTTTCATCGGTCTGGCGATCGTAATGTGATTGACAGGAAATGGGTGTTTCTGGGCGGAAACAGGCCGTTTTATGGGCGTTTGGGGAAAAACGCTACCGTTTCCGGAAAAAACGCAGGAGTGGCCGGAGAAACGGAGGAGTGTCTGGGCAAACGCTGGGAGTGTTTGTGACGTCAAACCAGGAACGACAAGCACTGAACTGATCGCAGATGCCGAGTAAGTCTGAAGCTACTCAGAAACTACTACGAGGTGTGTAATCGCAATATTGCGAATACATCGTTCGCAATTTTACTATGCTAAGATTCACTCCCAGTAGGCGTAGGCTTAGCGTGTGCAAAGCTGCTAAAAACGGCTTGCGAGCGAACAACTCGGAATGACCCCCCATGTGCACTGCAGGGGAGGCAGATATAACATGTGCAGAGAGAGTTAGATTTGGGTGTGGTGTGTTCAATCTGCAATCTAAATTGCAGTGTAAAATAAAGCAGCCAGTATTTACCCTGCACAGAAACAAAATAACCCACCCAAATCTAACTCTCTCTGCACATGCTATATCTGCCTCCCCTGCAGTGCACATAGTTTTGCCCAACTGCTAACAAAAATCCTGCTGCGATCAACTCAGAATTACCCCCATAGAGCCTAATTCTGAGTTGATCGCAGCAGCAAATTTGTTAGCAGTTGGGCAAAACCATGGGGGTAATTCCAAGTTGATTGCAGCAGGAAATTTTTTAGCAGTTGGGCAAAACCATGTGCACTGCAGGGGGGGGGGGGCAGATATAACATGTGCAGAGAGAGTTAGATTTGGGTGGGTTATTTTGTTTCTGTGCAGGGTAAATACTGGCTGCTTTATTTTTACACTACAAATTAGATTGCAGATTGAACACACCACACCCAAATCAAACTCTCTCTGCACATGTTATATCTGTCCCCCCTGCAGTGCACATGGTTTTGCCCAACTGCTAAAAAATTTCCTGCTGCGATCAACTTGGAATTACCCCCCATGTGCACTGCAGGGGGGACAGATATAACATGTGCAGAGAGAGTTAGATTTGGGTGGGGTGTATTCAAACTGAAATCTAAATTGCAGTGTAAAAATAAAGCAGCCAGTATTTACCCTGCACAGAAACGAAATAACCCACCCAAATCTAACTCTCTCCCCCCCCCCTGCAGTGCAGTACAATTTCCTTGAGATTACCAAATGCAATATTACTATTATACTGTATGTCAGTTGCTGGGGAGGGTTTGTAGTTTGTTTTCTTTTTCTGTACTATATATTACTAAAAAAAAGATCTATGACCCAGGGATCCTCGCACGAACCTGTCCAGATGTGACTGAAGAAGTTTAGTCGGGCTTCCACCTGACAGACTTCCAGGCATCGCAGTCCACCGTCATGCTGAAGGCTTTGAGGAAGCAGAGCTTGAGCTCTGTTCCTGCAGTTGCTGATTTGCGTGGTTTACCTCTAGCGCCTCTGGTGGCTGTAGAAGACAGTGACGTGTGGTGGGGTGAGGCAGGTGAGGCAGAGCCTTTACTGTCATACTAACGTTTGTGCCAGAGGTTTGACTGTATAAAGTATATGAAAAATACAAAGAATTTGTTTGAAATATCTTCTTTGCATTATTTTAATCATTTTTATAGCCAAAACTGTGGAGTAAAAAGTCTATGGCAGGTGAGGCAGTGCCTCACCTGTCTATCTTTTCTGCACATCTCTGATCAAAATACACCAAATTTCCAGGAGTTTATACAGCTGCACCTGTGTATAATGCCCCCATGTACCCTTTGGCTCATATATTGAGTGTAAATCTGGCTCTGGTGCTAGCCAGTGCTGCCTGAGCAATTTAGCTCACTGCATGTCCCTGGTAGAAGAACCTCTGGCTTTGCCCTTAAACTTGGCAGTCCAAGAGGACTGTAGATTACTGTAGGTCCTGAATAGGCCTTCCTGGCTGGGGGAGCTGCAGAAGGAAGATATGTAGACTTACCTGCAGTAGCTTTGGAGTTCCATTTGTCTAGTTCATCTCCAAATAAGGCCTCTCCTGTAAAGGGTAGGCCTTCCACTCCTTTCCTGGAGTCCGTGTCAGCTGTCCACTGGCGTAGCCATAAGCCTCTGCGTGCTGACACTGCCATAGCATTGGTGCGTGCATTAAGAAAGCCTATTTCTTTTATGGCTTCCACCATAACGTTCGCAGAGTCCTGTATATGTTGCAGGAGTAAAATAATCATAATAAGGTATCTAACCCCTCTATTAGGTTACCTGACCATTTGGCGATTGCCTTAGTAATCCACCCACATGCTATAGTGGGTCTCTGGGCCACCCCAGCAGCTGTATACAAGGATTTGAGTGTAGTCTCAATTCTATGATCAGCCGTGTCTTTTAGGGAGGCTGCACCTGGGACAGGCAATACAATTTTTTGTGACAGCCTGGATACTGATGCGTCCACTATCGGAAGATTTTCCCATTTTTTCCTATCCTCAGAAGGAAAAGGAAAAGATGATAGCATCCTTTTAGGGATTTGAATTTTCCTATCAGGATTAACCCACGATTCTTCAAACAGGGTACGTAGTTCCTTTGACACAGGAAAAGTGGCTGAGAATTTATTTTTTTATATTAAAATAAGATTCCTCAGTCTCCTCTGTCACCTTATCAGGGATATGCAGAACTTCTCTGATAGCCTCTATGAGAGCCTCTATTCCCTGTGATAGAGTAGGCTCCACCACCTCTGAGTCCACCTCCCCCTCCTCCATGTCTGACCCCTCATCAGCAGAGTCAGACTGCAGGATATGGGACAAAGTGCGTTTTTGCGGAAAATGGCAGGGGACTGAGACGCTGGCTTGGGTGCTGAGTCTCTTTTCAGAAACTCAGTCAGCAATTGTCTTAAGTATTGCATCTCTTTCTCATTGCGGGACAATTTAGTAGAAATATTGGAAATCATTCCCTTAATGGCGTCCAGACAAGCTGGCTCTGCACTGCTAGCCTGGGAAGGTACGTTAGAAAAGGGAGCATACCGCACAGGCTAGATACAATTATGAATTCTAAGTACCAAGATAGAATAATGAAGTCTGAGAAAATAATATTTTCTATCAAAATCTACATTTGGTGGTGCACCCTGAGTCAGTGTAAAGCTTTGCAGACACAGAGGGAGAAAGAAAAGACTCTTTTGTGGGTGCACTCTTTATATCATAGGAAAATCAATAGAAGTAGTGAATCATGAAAAGAATATAAAATCAATTAAATTTTATTAGATTCCTAGTAAAATATATGAGTAGTTTGGTTGATTTTTTATAATTAACACAATTAATGATAATAACAAAATTGACAATCAAGATTAGTGAGAATTTACAGATCACTACTGTCTGCCATGCTTTGGAAATTAATTGAAAATTTATACTACATGTGATAGATTCACAGATTGATCCAAGTATATAATTAAATCAAATTGGATGATGAAAAAAATATATATAAATAAATAAGTCGCACACCTGAGCCTACGCAATAATACAAAGACGTCTGTTCGGTCAGACAATAAGAGCCGCCAAAAGAAGGTGATAAGTGAAAGAACTTGAGAGCAGAAAAAATGTGAATCTGCTGTCAGTGTTAAACACTGGACATGATATTCATACTCTACTACACCGGATCTTCCTCAGGAGTCTCCTACCTGAGTACTGATTCAGCCCAACACTGATTAGCTTCCAAGATCGGATGGATTCGGGCGTTTCCAGTGTGGTATGGTAGTAGAGTGGTACATGGGTGATTTTAATCACTTTGGAGTCACTGATGAGAGTTCACAGAAAATGAAAAAGGATGGCAACAGAAAAGTGAAGTGGAAAGGAAACGGATGGATCTGCTGCCAGCGTTAGACAGAGACGGGAGACTCTGAATCGTTGGTGAGAGTCCGGAAAAATAGAAATGGAAATAGAGAGGACATATGAGAAAGTGTTATTGACTTGGGAATTTAACACTGGTGCTGAGGGAAATCCCAGCAATAGCACACAGAAATTACTTTGTTGCACAGAAAAATAGTATCAATAAGTACGCAAATCACAGAAAAATAAATAAAGATTCTGTGATATAAATAGTGTCAGTTGAAACTTCAATGAAAATACTGTTGCAAGATGCTTTAAAATAAGTTAAGAAAACAGGTGTCTGATCAGGATGAGAACATTGTTGCCACAGGTTAATCCTGCGACACATTTCTTATATGCATACATGAACTTAAGTTAAAGTCACTTTCATTAATCCAAGAAAGATACAGTGCCCTGCTGGTACAGAATTACCTATTAGTAATAAATAATATGTAATAATTATATGTATATTGGTATATAGATATTGATCTCCCGTAGCGGCGGTCTCTGGTTTAGAAGGCAAAAAGGTTTGGTTTACCAATGTAAGTATTGTGCCGCTGCAGAGGCTGGACTCCAGAGCAATGCAGATCTCTGTTCCTTGGAGAATAGGACCATGCGGCACAGTTCAGACGAGTCGATTACGGAGGACAGCATGATGGTCAGTCCGGAAAGGCAGATAGCATGGTAGGTGCTTGGGAAGAGGACGGCTTCAACAGATCCACTACGGAAGATGGCGGGCGGATCAGTCTGTTCCAGTGGACAGCAGGGCAGGCAAGCGGAGCAAAAGACGGCTCAGACGAATGGGCTGCAGGAGGCGGCAGGAGGATTAGTCCATGATAGCAGACAGCAGTGTATGTGAGCAGGACGGAAGACGCGTTTCGCCCGTACGTCGGGCTTGCTCACTTCCTGTCCCGGTGTGTCCTTTCTCAGGCTTAATAACGCTGCCCAAATCTTTAATCACCAATCACAAAGGGGGGTGTGGGAGTTAGCCCGCAGTCGGAGTTACTCCAGGTGTGGTTAGTTTATGCTGAATGTCAGGTTCATCATTACTCCTGAGGAAGCCGCCGAGTATAGAGGCGTAGAAACGCGTAGAGCTTGATCTTTATGCACGGCTGCGACCTTCTGACCATTGGGACATTAATCTAATGGACTTGGTGCGGCGGGACCCCGGACAAGCCAAAGTGTCATACAGCATTCCTATAGCTGGAGGGGGGATCGGCTCCCAGTACAGTCTGCAGTTACTGGGGGTGATCACTGCGCTAAAAGCCAACCAAGATTCCAGTGTCCATCCATCACCCGTGGTAACGGGGAATGTGTCAAGTTGTGAGTGCATGCTATCTACTAATAAATGTTTTAAAACGTACTAATTTGGAAACGCATCAGTTGTGACCATATACTTTGCTACAGATGCTCTCTGATTGATCCACTAACCAATTGCAACCTTGTCTTGAGCTTCAGCAGAGGCTAATATTTATTCATGCATGCAGCATCTGAATAACAGCTGTGGATAGTGTTTAACATCAATTTTCACTAACGATCTGCATGTCTGCTTGATTTGAACTGAGGTTCTAATTAATGGATGACCAGCAAGGTCTTTTCTGATGACTATGAAAGAGTTATGATCAATTAATTGATTATTAATGTGCACTGATTAATCAACTAACAAGGACTGAGTTTTTTGGTGCTCTTTGGAGAATGGAGAGTATTGTATGATGTATCTCCAATGGTTAGCTTGTGTAGTATTAATGAATTTTTGAATTAATTGTCAAATTTTATAATATTTTATACACCGGCCGTGTGTTTAGTGTTGTATGTTTATGTGTTTTTTTGTCTTTAATTTAATAATAAATTTATAAAAAATATATCTGGCTGTACAGCACTTCAATTATTATTTGGTTTGGTGGTCCAATTTGATTTAATTATATACTTGGATCAATCTGTGAATCTATCACATGTAGTATAAATTTTCAATTAATTTCCAAAGCATGGCAGACAGTAGTGATCTGTAAATTCTCACTAATCTTGATTGTCAATTTTGTTATTATCATTAATTGTGTTAATTATAAAAAATCAACCAAACTACTCATATATTTTACTAGGAATCTAATAAAATTTAATTGATTTTATATTCTTTTCATGATTCACTACTTCTATTGATTTTCCTATGATATAAAGAGTGTACCCACAAAAGAGTCTTTTCTTTCTCCCTCTGTGTCTGCAAAGCCTGGGAAGGTACACTGCACTGAGTACACAGTAGTGAACCCCCTGGAGAAGAGAAACACTGTGCCTTACATGAAACACACACTCTTTGTCTGACATACTGTGACAGTGACAGCACACACACACACACACACACACACACACACACGAAGAGGTTAAATGCACAATTAACCCACAAAGAGCCCTTCCAGGGAGACACAGAGATAGTATGGAGCCAGCACACAGCGCCCTTACCGCTAATGCCAAGCTTAGCCGGGTCGCAGACTAAGTACCCAGATTGGGGACTTAGTACACTAATAATCGCTCCCCCCTGCTATGACCCCCTGGTACCGCTGAGGTAATCTGGAGTCTCTCCGAAGGAGCTACGCGTCCCTGTCAGTCAGCGTCTGTGTCCACTGCAGAGGGAAAATGGTGCTGGTGGTTGCTGGATCTGCTCATAGTGAAGCACCGCCCATTCAATGGCGCGCGGTCTCCCAGCTCTTTTTTATACTGAGACCCAGCCGCCCCATGTAGAAGCCGTGCATCTCTGTACCCTCATGCCGCCATAATGGCCGGCGACCCGTTCTTCTTTCTTCTGGCTCTGTTAGGGGTGGCGGCGTGCTGCGGGAATGTACGCTCGCGGTGGTGGAGCTTGTGAATAGTTCCCTCAGGAGCTAGTGTCCTGTCAGCGGAGAATGGGACCATTAACCCTTCAAGAGGCTGGGCCATTCCCCCCCTAAATCCCATGAAGCAGGCAGGCTGGTGCCATCCAGTCCTGCCTGAAAATAACAAACAGATAAAATAAATGCAGAAAACTCTTCAGGAACTTCCAGCGACGTGACCGGCTCCTCCAGGCACATTTTCTAAACTGAGTCTGGTAGGAGGGGCATAGAGGGAGGAGCCAGCGCACACTATCAATTTCTTATAGTGCTCAAGGCTCCTAGTGGACCCGTCTATACCACATGGTACTAAATGGATTCCCAGTATCCCCAAGGACGTAAGAGAAAATCCCTTTACCTAGCAGCTGTGTCAGTGGTATTTTTTTTTATAAAAGCTCATAATATATTGTATTTTATATGTTGTGGGTTCTTAATATGTTTTCTGTCCATTCGACTGTGGGGTATATGATATTATTATTTTAATAAATTGAATTTGTGGTTTTTTAATACTTTACAAGCGCATGTGTCATTGAATTCTTTCTACTATGGAATGGGAATATTAAGTAAACATGTCAACGTGTCAGAAGGCCAGTTCCTTCCAAAGATTTTATATTTTAGAACAGGACCACCATATGTGGAGAAAGGTGCCCTTGGTAGAACATCCTCTCCAGCATCTGTTGTGGCGGGATACATTCTACTAAATTGAGAAGGCACATAGTACCATCTACACCAGGCATGTCCAAACTGCGGCCCTCCAGCTGTTGAGAAACTACACATCCCAGCATGCGCTGACACAGCTTTAGCATTCTCTGATAGCAAAACTGTGAAAGGGCATGCTGGGATATGTAGTTTCACAACAGCTGGAGGGCCGCAGTTTGGACATGCCTGATCTATACAGTAACTTATATGTATTCTCCAGTGGAGTGACTTCATCCCAGTCGCCCGGAGGCAAGATAGATCTTGCACCCACATGCCAACTTGTAAAACGAGTGACACGCCCATATCTTATAAAAATGAGTTGTATCGTGCGACTCAAATTGCATCATATGATTTAATATTTCCAGCGCAACAGATACCCTCTCTTTTTTACCTTTATAACTTGAAATTCTGTATTTTTGTTTGTATTTGGCAGCAATTAGATGACAAAGTTGGTTCATATCTCTATATTTATCAGGAATGCTTGCTTTGAGACATTTACATGTGACTGAGATAGAAGTTCTCCCATTTAAGCAGTGGCGTATCTAGAGAGGAAGAGGCCAATGCGCAGGCTCCGTCTGGGCCTCCTCCTCTCTAGCCGGTAGCGCTGTAGCTCTGGGCACTAGGGTAGCGCTGTCCCAGAGCCTAGAGTGCATGTGCAGATCTCAGAGAAAATGGCGTGGTGTCCATTTTCTCAGTGATCTTCCTACTGCGCATGCGCAAAATACCAGGAAAATGGCACTGCACCATTTTCCCAGTGATTTCTGCAGCGCTGCTGCTGCGCTGCGGGACTCCAGAGGGTGAGAATTAAAAATAATGGATGCATGATGTGGGGTATGGGGCCCCCCTGGACCTTGGGGGCCCAAAGGCTTCACACATGCTGCACCCATTCTAAATATGCCAGTGCATCTCGGATCACTTCTATCAATTGTAATTGGTGGGAAGTGGACGTAGTTTGGACGTAGTTTGCTTCAGGAAATCCTATAGGTCAGCAAACAGCTATTTGTCCCATACTTATTTTGTCCTATGATTTCTCAAAAAAAGTCCAATGACTTAATGGTGAGATATTCAAAACAGTTATTCTTGTTATCTTTTCAGTTACCTTTTGGGGACCTGTCCGGCATCTGCAGTGTCCTAGGGAATAAATCATACACATTAGATTAACTTTCACAAATCAGATTCAGGAAGACAATTTACCCTAAATAGTAAAATATAGCACTGGAAAGCACTGGACTGCTTACCAGTGTTACGGCGCCGGCGGGTCCAGCAGTGCAAGTGTCCTATAGGACACCCAGCGCTGCTGACACAGAAGGAAAGTCACTAAAAAATAAAATAAAACATAAAAGAAAGCTTGGGGCTTAAAAGCAGCCCCCATGTCTAAAGGTGCATTTGCCGGCATCAAACTCAAACAGGCTAGCCAGGGCTGAGGACGTGGTATAGTGGAGGAGGGACCAAGGCATTCTGGGAGCTGAAAGCTTTATGTTTGCTGCCCGGTCCCCTACAACCACCTACTGTACATCCCATGGTATCCCTGTGGACTCCCTATGGACCCTGAAGAAGAAAATCCTATTTGCAGTGCAGTCTGGGAGTGATATTATTGATCCCAAAATCACATTGCATGATACAATTACACTGCCCAGGTGTATGAAGGAGCACATGCAGGGACAGGTGCTCCGAAAGAAGCTGCCCTGGAGATATGTTCACTTCAGCACTAGGACTCCTGCGCATGAGCAATCTACTGTCCACACATGTGGTGGCCGCTGCAGTTAGTTTTGTGATGTGTAGCCCATAGGCTGATTTCATTAAGCTCAGTGCCGGATTTCCCACTAGGCACGTGAGGCACATGTCTAGGGGCGGCACCTGCTGGGGGCGGCATGGCAATACAACCCCCCCCCCCCATTGTGCAGCTGCAGATAGCGTCCTGCTGTTCCATCCACCTGCCTCCCCGCTGGGCCGGCTCGAGACACGTTCCTTAGGAGCGGCCGCGCAGTTCGCAGGACTCCTAAAGGCGGCCACCAGTTGGCCCGTCATACAACTTAAATATTGCGCCAGATTGTGAGCCAATCAGCTCACGGGCCGGCGGCAGCTCCTGATTAGCTGCCATACTGCGAGCTTTGATTGGGTCACGAGCCGGCGCCTGCCCTGAATTGAGACCAGGCAGTGGCAGCGGGACAGTAGAGGCGGCCGCAGCAGGACAGCAGAGGCGGCGGTGAATAGAACTGCTGGGGCTGGGGGCATGGTTGCATCTGGCACTGGGGGCATGTATATCTTGCGCTGGGGGTATGTGTATCTGGCACTGGAGGCATGTGTCTCTGGCACTGGGGGCATGTGTGTCTCTGGTGCTGGGGGCTTGGGTGCATCTGGCGCTGGGGGCATATGTGCATCTGGCGCTGGGGGCATGTGTATATCTGGCACTGGGGGCATGTGTGTATCTATCACTGGGGGCATGTGTGTATCTGGCACTGGGGGCATGTGTGCATCTGGCACTGGGGGCATGTGTGCATTTGGCACTGGGGGAATGTGTGTTTCTGGCGCTGGGGGCATGTGTGTATCTGGCGCTGGGGGCATGTGTATCTGGTGCTGGAGGCATGTGTGCATCTGGCACTGGGGGCATGTGTGTATCTGGCACTGGAGGCATGTGTATCTGGCGCTGGGGGCATATGTGCATCTCGCGCTGGGGGCATGTGTGCATCTCGCGCTGGGGGCATGTGTGCACCTGGTACTGTGGAGGCATATAATGTTTGTCTGGCACTGTGGGGGCATATAATGTGTGTCTGGCACTGCTGGGGGCATATAATGTGTGTCTGGCACTTATGGGGGCATATAATGTGAATCTGGCACTTGTAGGGGCATATAATGTGTATCTGGCACTGTGGGGGCATATAATGTGTATCTGGCACTGTGGGAGCATATAATGTGTAAAAAGGGGGACTCTGCTGCCATAATGTGTGAAAGGGCACTCTGCCTGACGTAATGTGTGAAAGGGCACTCTGCCTGCCGTAATATGTGAAAGGGGACTCTGCCTGCCGCAATGTGTGATAGGGACTCTACCTGCAGTAATGTGCGATGGAGCTCTACATAGCGCAATATGTATAAGGCGCTCTTCCTGGTGTGTATAAGGGGTACTACTGTGTGGTGTAATGTGACTTACGGACACAACTGTGCGGTGTATTGTGAATTGGTACTATTCTGTGGCCACGCCCCTTCCCGCGGTGTCGGGGGCGGCGTGGGGGGCGGCCAATATCATTGACCCCTAAATCCAGCTCTGATTAAGCTGGAGGGACCAGTCTCCAAAATGCAAAGCTTGGTAATTCTGGCAGCATCGCATCCCCCATAGGTTACTATGGGGGCTGTGGCTACTGTCGGAAATTGAGGGACCACAGCAGATATCAGGGATATGGGACATACATTTGAGTGAAACTAAACATTTGCGATTGACCACCCAAAATAATAATAGGTGGGCCCCTTAGAGATTTGTATGTTTAGCACTTTGGAGGGAATTCAATAAGCAACACTAATTTACTACGGGCTAACTGACCCGAAGAGCGGCTGTCAGCAGCTGTTATTGGGTAAGGACATCCAGCAGGCTCCAAAAAAAATCTCCAATAAATAGCCCGTTTTCACGAAGATGCCAGCAAAAACACATAGGTCAGCAAACTTATCACAGATTCTACAAAAAAAATATTGTGGCTAATTGAATTTCCCCCTTGGTCTTTCTTGCAGTATCAAACATAAACTACTGTATGATTTTGCTGAAAAGAAGGCTTACATGCTCTCCAGCACTATAATCGTGTGGTCCGCTTTTACAAGTCCAAAAGGTTTTTTTCTTTCTTCTGATATTTTCTTTTTGATACTGGATTTGTCAAGGTTTGGCCTGTGATATACAAAAAAACAAGTAAAACAAAAACAAAAGTAATGAAACATATTCTGTTCCTATTATATCTTCTACATGGATTGTGTATTCCAGAATTCCCTCCAAATTTCTATTAATTATATTCGTCATCTTATCCTTGGATTACACAAAACTTGCTATTCCTTATAGGCCCTACACACTGGCCGATCCGCCGCCGAGCTGCCCGACGGCGGATACGGCCGACGGGCGACCCGGCGGCGGGGGGGCAGTGACGGGGGGAGTGAAGTTTCTTCACTCCCCCCGTCTGCATTGAAGTGCAGGCAAATATGGACGAGATCGTCCATAGTGGCCTGCATGTACAGCCGACGGGGGACCAGCGATGAACAAGCCCGGGGACGCGCATCGTTCATCGCTGGAGCCTCCACACTGCACGATATGAACGGCATCTGGTTCATTAATGAACGAGATCGTTCATATCGTGCAGTCATGTCGGCCAGTGTGTAGGGCCCTTTAGACCCACCAATCAGACATTAAATGGAAAGTCACTCACACAAAGGGCCATGGCTGCTACTTTTTGCTATTCAAGGGGAGATGTATCAAAGCTTGGAGAAAGATAAAGAGTGTGATAAAGGGGTCTATTTACTAAGCCTTAGATGGAGATAATGTGGAGAGAGATAAAGTACCAGTCAACCAGCTCCTAACGGTCATTTTTCAAACACAGCCTGTAACACGACAGTCGGGAGCTGATTGGCTGGTACTTAGGGCAGCATCCAATTAATGGTGATCCATTTTCAGTAGATCAATTACAGGCTGTTTTGATCATGTGATAACACATAGGATCCAGGATATGCTCCCGATCCCATGTGTTATTCCGGCTCCAGCAGGCCACTTATCGCGGATTATGCTTCGGGTGCCTAATAGGATAGCCCGACGCTCCTATTAGCAGCAGTAAAGTACCGCTGCTAATGGGACCTACACACTGGCCGATTACACTGAAAGATATGAATGATCTCGTTCATTAATGAACAAGATTTCATATCAATCAGTCTGAATGAACCAACGATGAAAGATGTGCGGCACCGCGCTCGTTCATCGTTGGTGCCGGCTTGTTTAAACATGCAAGCCAATATGGACACTCTCAACCATATTAGCATGCAGGGCTATGGGTTCGGATGACGTCGGGGAGTGAGGGACCCCCCCCCCCCCTCGCGCTGCCTGGTCGCCCGTCGTCTGTACCGGCGGTCAGGCACCTCGCCAAGTGTGTAGGGCCCTTAACAGGATACCTCCTGTTATCTCCATCCACTTTATCTCTCTTCAAGGCTTAGTAAATAGACCCCAAAGTACCAACCACTCAGCTCCTGTCATTTTTCAAACACAGCCTGTAACATGACAGTTAGAAGCTGATTGGTAATTTATCTTCCTGCATTTTTCTCTAAGCTTTGATACATTTCATTGTCAATTTGAAATCTGAATTAAGTTAAGTTGTGTTAATGCGGCTTTTTGCTCGCTGCTCCAGACTAGATGAAAAAAATCTTTATTTTTACGTAAAAATAAACAGGACACAGTGCAATTTTCCTGGGGAACTCTTCTCAATGATAATAATGTATTTAGAGGTTTTTGAAAAGTAAAAACCATGTAAAATAAACACTTGGCAATTTCTCTAAAAATAAGATTTTACTCACCGGTAAATCTATTTCTCGTAGTCCGTAGTGGATGCTGGGAACTCCGTAAGGACCATGGGGAATAGCGGCTCCGCAGGAGACTGGGCACAACTAAAGAAAGCTTTAGGACTACCTGGTGTGCACTGGCTCCTCCCACTATGACCCTCCTCCAGACCTCAGTTAGGATACTGTGCCCGGAAGAGCTGACACAATAAGGAAGGATTTTGAATCCCGGGTAAGACTCATACCAGCTACACCAATCACACCGTATAACTCGTGATACTATACCCAGTTAACAGTATGAAACATAACTGAGCCTCTCAACAGATGGCTCATAACAATAACCCGTTAGTTAGGCAATAACTATATACAAGTATTGCAGACAATCCGCACTTGGGATGGGCGCCCAGCATCCACTACGGACTATGAGAAATAGATTTACCGGTGAGTAAAATCTTATTTTCTCTGACGTCCTAGTGGATGCTGGGAACTCCGTAAGGACCATGGGGATTATACCAAAGCTCCCAAACGGGCGGGAGAGTGCGGATGACTCTGCAGCACCGAATGAGAGAACTCAAGGTCCTCCTCAGCCAGGGTATCAAATTTGTAGAATTTAGCAAACGTGTTTGACCCTGACCAAGTAGCAGCTCGGCAAAGTTGTAAAGCCGAGACCCCTCGGGCAGCCGCCCAAGATGAGCCCACCTTCCTCGTGGAGTGGGCTTTTACTGATATAGGATGCGGCAGTCCAGCCGCAGAATGCACCAGCTGAATTGTGCTACAATCCCGCGAGCAATAGTCTGCTTAGAAGCAGGAGCACCCAGTTTGTTGGGTGCATACAGGATAAATAGCGAGTCAGTTTTCCTGACTCCAGCCGTCCTGGAAACATATATTTTCAGGGCCCGGACTACGTCCAGTAACTTGGAATCCTCCAAGTCCCTAGTAACCGCAGGCACTACAATAGGTTGGTTCAAGTGAAAAGCTGATACCACCTTAGGGAGAAACTGAGGACGAGTCCTCAATTCTGCCCTATCCATATGGAAAATCAGATAAGGGCTTTTATATGACAAAGCCGCCAATTCTGATACACGCCTGGCCGAAGCCAAGGCCAATAACATGACCACTTTCCACGTGAGATATTTCAGATCCACGGTTTTTAGTGGCTCAAACCAATGTGATTTTAGGAAACTCAACACCACGTTGAGATCCCAAGGTGCCACTGGAGGCACAAAAGGGGGCTGAATATGCAGCACTCCCTTTACAAATGTCTGAACTTCAGGTAGTGAAGCCAGTTCTTTCTGGAAGAAAATGGACAGAGCCGAAATCTGGACCTTAATGGAACCCAATTTTAGGCCCATAGTCACTCCTGACTGTAGGAAGTGCAGAAATCGACCCAGCTGAAATTCTTCTGTTGGGGCCTTTCCTGGCCTCACACCCCGCAACATATTTTCGCCAAATACGGTGATAATGGTTTGCGGTTACTTCTTTCCTGGCTTTTATCAGCGTAGGAACGACTTCCTCCGGAATGCCCTTTTCCTTTAGGATCCGGTATTCAACCGCCATGCCGTCAAACGCAGCCGCGGTAAGTCTTGGAACAGACAGGGCCCCTGCTGTAGCAGATCCTGTCTGAGCGGTAGAGGCCATGGGTCCTCTGATTTAATTTCTTGCAGTTCTGGGTACCAAGCTCTTCTTGGCCAATGCGGAACCACGAGTATCGTTCTTACTCCTCGTTTTCTATTTATTCTCAGTACCTTGGGTATGAGAGGCAGAGGAGGGACCACATAAACCGATTGGTACACCCACGGTGTCACTAGAGCGTCCACAGCTATCGCCTGAGGGTCCCTTGACCTGGCGCAATATCTCTCTAGTTTTTTGTTTAGGCGGGACGCCATCATGTCCACCTGTGGCCTTTCCCAACGGTTTACCATCAGTTGGAAGACTTCTGGATGAAGTCCCCACTCTCCCGGGTGTAGGTCGTGTCTGCTGAGGAAGTCTGCTTCCCAGTTGTCCACTCCCGGAATGAACACTGCTGACAGTGCTAAGACGTGATTTTCCGCCCATCGGAGAATCCTTGTGGCTTCTGCCATCGCCATCCTGCTTCTCGTGCCGCCCTGTCGGTTTACATGGGCGACTGCTGTGATGTTGTCTGATTGGATCAGTACAGGCTGGTTTTGAAGCAGGGGCCTTGCCTGACTTAGGGCATTGTAAACGGCCCTCAGTTCCAGAATATTTATGTGTAGGGACGACTCCTGACTTGACCAAAGTCCTTGGAAGTTTCTTCCCTGTGTGACTGCTCCCCAGCCTCGAAGACTGGCATCCGTTGTCACCAGGACCCAGTCCTGTATGCCGAATCTGCGGCCCTCTTGAAGAAATTGAAGATGAGCACTCTGCAGCCACCACAGTAGAGATACCCTGGTCCTTGGAGACAGGGTTATCAGCCGATGCATCTGAAGATGCGATCCTGACCACTTGTCCAAGAGGTCCCACTGAAAGGTTCTTGCATGGAACCTGCCGAATGGAATTGCTTCGTAGGAAGCTACCATTTTTCCCAGGACTCGTGTGCAGTGATGCACCGATACCTGTTTTGGTTTCAGGAGGTCTCTGACTAGAGATGACAGCTCCTTGGCTTTCTCCAGCGGGAGAAACACTTTTTTCTGTACTGTGTCCAGAACCATCCCCAGGAACAGTAGGCGTGTGGTAGGAACCAACTGTGACTTTGGAATGTTTAGAATCCATCCGTGCTGTTGTAGCACTTCCCGAGATAGTGCTACCCCGACCAACAACTGCTCCCTGGACCTCGCCTTTATAAGGAGATCGTCCAATTACGGGATAATTAAAACTCCCTTTTTTCGAAGGAGTATCATCATTTCTGCCATTACCTTGGTAAACACCCTCGGTGCTGTGGACAGCCCAAACGGCAGTGTCTGGAATTGGTAATGGCAATCCTGTACCACAAATCTGAGGTACTCCTGGTGAGGATGGTAAATGGGGACATGCAGGTAAGCATCCTTGATGTCCAGGGATACCATGTAATCCCCCTCGTCCAGGCTCGCAATAACCGCCCTGAGCGATTCCATCTTGAACTTGAATCTTTTGATATATGTGTTCAAGGATTTTAAATTTAAGATGGGTCTCACCGAACCGTCCGGTTTCGATACCACAAACATTGTGGAATAGTAACCCTTTCCTTGTTGAAGGAGGGGTACCTTGACAATCACTTGCTGTGAATACAGTTTTTGGATAGCCACCAACACTGCCTCCCTGGCAGAGGGAGTTGCTGGTAAGGCAGATTTTAGGAAACGGCGGGGGGGGGGGGGGGAGACGCCTCGAATTCCAGCCTGTACCCCTGAGATACTACTTGAAGGATCCAGGGATCCACCTGTGAGAGAGCCCACTGTGCACTGAAATTTCTGAGACGGGCCCCGACCGTACCCGGGTCCGCCTGTGAAGCCCCAGCGTCATGCTGTGGACTTACCGGACGCTGTGCCTTTTTGAATCGGCATCACCTGACCACTGCCGAGTCCATAACCCCCTTCTGGCGGCAATAGACATTGCGCTTATTTTTGATGCCAGCCGGCAAATATCCCTCTGTGCATCACGCATGTATAAGACAGCGTCTTTTATATGCTCTATTGTCAGCAAAATATTGTCCCTATCCAGAGTATCAATATTATCCGACAGGGAATCTGACCACGCAGCAGCAGCACTGCACATCCATGCCGATGCAATCGCTGGTCGCAATATAATGCCCGTGTGTGTATATATAGCTTTTAGGGTAGCCTCCTGCTTTCTCTCAGCAGGTTCCTTTTGGGGTGGCCGTATCCGGAGACTGTAGTGCCACCTTTCTTGATAAACGTGTAAGCGCTTTATCTACCCTAGGAGGTGTTTCCCAACGTGACCTATCCTCTGGCGGGAAAGGGTACGCTGCCAATAACCGTTTAGAAATTATCAATTTCTCATCGGGGGAAGTCCACGCTTCCTCACACACCTCATTTAATTCCTCAGATGCAGGAAAAACTACTGGTAGTTTTTTCTCACCAAACATAATACCCTTTTTTGTGGTACCTGGGGTACTATCAGAAATGTGTAATACATTTTTCATTGCCTCAATCATGTAACGGGTGGCCCTATTGGAAGGTACACTAGTCTCATCGTCGTCGACACTGGAGTCGGTATCCGTGTCAACATCTGTGTCTGCCATCTGAGGTAGCGGGCGTTTTAAAGCCCCTGATGACATTTGAGACGCTTGGACAGGCACAAGCTGAGTAGCCGGCTGTCCTATGTCGTCAAACCTTTTATGTAAGGAGCTGACACTGTCACGTAATTCCTTCCATAAGTCCATCCACACAGGTGTCGACCCCGCAGGGGGTGACATCACATTCACAGGCATTTGCTCTGCCTCCACATCATTATCCTCATCATACATGTCGACACAGCAGTACCGACACACAGCACACACACAGGGAATGCTCTGACAGAGGACAGGACCCCACAAAGCCCTTTGGGGAGACAGAGGGAGAGTATGCCAGCACACACCAGAGCGCTATATAACACAGGAATATCACTATACAGAGTGTTTTCCCCAATAGCTGCTTGTATTATATATACTGCGCCTAAATTTATTGCCCCCCCTCTCTTTTTTACCCTTTCTGTAGTGCAGGACTGCAGGGGAGAGCCAGGGAGCGATCCTTCCAGCGGAGCTGTGAGGGAAAATGGCGCCAGTGTGCTGAGGAAGATGGCTCCGCCCCTTTTTCGGCGGGCTTTCTCCCGCTGTTTGTGTAAATCTGGCAGGGGTAATTTACACCTATATAACCTCTAGGGCTATATATGGTGTCAGTTTTGCCAGCCAAGGTGTTAATATTGCTGCTCAGGGCGCCCCCCCCCCCCCAGCGCCCTGCACCCATCAGTGACCGGAGTGTGTGGCGTGCATGAGGAGCAATGGCGCACAGCTGCAGTGCTGTGCGCTACCTTGGAGAAGACAGAAGTCTTCAGCCGCCGATTTTCCGGACACTTCTTGCTTCTGGCTCTGTAAGGGGGACGGCGGCGCGGCTCCGGGACCGGACGACGAGGTCGGGTCCTGTGTGCGATCCCTCTGGAGCTAATGGTGTCCAGTAGCCTAAGAAGCCCAAGCTACCACCAGTTAGGTAGGTTCGCTTCTTCTCCCCTTAGTCCCTCGTTGCAGTGAGCCTGTTGCCAGCAGGTCTCACTGTAAAATAAAAAACCTAAAATATACTTTCTTTCTAGGAGCTCAGGAGAGCCTCCTAGTGTGCATCCAGCTCGGCCGGGCACAGAAATCTAACTGAGGTCTGGAGGAGGGTCATAGTGGGAGGAGCCAGTGCACACCAGGTAGTCCTAAAGCTTTCTTTAGTTGTGCCCAGTCTCCTGCGGAGCCGCTATTCCCCATGGTCCTTACGGAGTTCCCAGCATCCACTAGGACGTCAGAGAAATTAGATTAATGACATGGGACATGTATGATGAGTTGTTAATGATGTGAGACCTGAATGATGAGCTCTTTCACCAACTTTTTACAAATTTCTATATACACACTTAAATAACACAATAAATGATACACACTTTTATTTGGTGACATATACTTGCAGTGACTCAAAGAACGATTATCCCACCACCATAATTGCTTTTAGTGGACATTTCACGTGAAATACATCCACAATTCGCACTGTGACTTGGCCTGGCCTATGCTGAAAGCCGCATTCATAGTCTGTGACTGTATTAAGCTGTTGGCAATTTCAAGAGTCTTCAAAATGAGGTAAATGCCACATTAAATGTCACAGAAGTTGGGGACAAAGGGCCTGATGCTGAGTTTTTCCAAAAATGCATTTAACACAAAATGTATTACCAAAGATCAAATTAACAAGTATATTCTGAGATGTATGTATCTTACGGTGAGTCTCATCACAGTCTACTGAATACAACTGAATTATTACAATATCTTAACTGTTTTAAGCCTATCATGATGCTTTTGATGCACCAGTCATCATCACCAAATACTAAAGCGGATGTCCCCCCCATGACGGTAATATACCAGTTACTCCCTCCCCACAGATGTCATGAATGGCCAGGATCTAGTGCATGGGAACCCTGATATTTGGAATATACATACCACAACAGTGGTTGTCTAATAACTACTTTTCCTAAAATTGTTGGTACCGACATCCTCTCGCTTGCAGTGTGTCCAAGACACTGGCTTGTAAGTGCCTCCAACACATTACCATGCCGTAACGTGTCATAATGGTGAAGGTTCTAAGTTCTAAAGCCAGGAGAATCAGCCATCAGATCAGCCTCTTCCATTCTGACATCTGGGGAGGACTATTTCTGTGGACACATCATATTACTGTATACATGGCATGGGATAATGGCGTGATACAGCATTACCTAGAACTGTTTCTACACAAGTGTAGACGGGAGGGGGTTTCATATCACACTGGATTAAAATCTTAATTAATTAATCTGAATTTTCTATTTTGATTGAGTTTTTATTATGTGCACTAAGTGAATGCTGATAGCACATAATCACCCCCTTTAAGCTGCATACCTCCCAACAGTCCCGTTTTCGGCGGTGCAGGCCCATTTTTGGGGGACTGTCCCGATGTCCCACCTGTGGGCCACAGGGCATACCTCCCAACTGTCCCGATTTCAGCGGGACAGTCCCGCTATTCAGACACTGTCCCGCTGTCCCTCCCGCGGGTCACAGTGTCCCGCGGGCGGGGGGGGCAGTTGGGGAGGCTTTGATCACCCGCTGCTCTGCTCGGAGATAGTGTACTTGCACCTGACGAAATACAGACACAAATTCTTATTTTGTTTATTATGAAACATTTTCTTAGAGAGATCACAGTTAACAATGGTGACCAATACACTTGAAATCTCATTAACAGAAATTAAAAAATAAAGTTCAGGTCCATACAAAAGCAAACATGAGCATGATCCATTTTTGTGTAATAATAATAGGCTACAACCAGAGAGAAAATCTGGCATACACAGCATAGAGGTAAGCTATAGACAGAGAAAGAAGAAAAACAAAAGAAAAGAAAAAAAAAGTGAAAAGAAAAAAGGGAGAGAGAGAAAGAAGAGAAAAGAAAAAAGGAAAAAAAAAAATCCCTGGGGTGGATCTGAAGGGTAAAAATGGGGAATAAGGGGGTTATTCAGGTCGCATCGCAATATCCCCATTTGCGGCACCACTGTGCATCCACAGGTCCTGTCCTGCGCGTGGCAGCCAATGTGATAGGCATTTGCGGGGAGAGGGTGAGCAGCGAGCAAGTTGCGGTCACAGCTGTTGGGTGGCCTTGCCCTGCGTTGGGCGACCCCCACCATGCAAAACAGTGGATTGCTGAGTCTGCTTGAGCAGAATCTGCAATCCAACCTGAATAATCTCCTAAAGCTGGGAACACACTGGGCGATTTCAGCCTAAAAAAATAAACATTGTTATAATTTATTTTTTAGGCTTATATCGTCCAGTGTGTATGGGGTAATATTGGTGAACGATGACCGATGCACGCTCCCGCACACCATTCAGCGATCACTAATATTGAGCTGACATGCAGCTCAACCTGTCAATGTCTGGCTGAGCTGCATGTACGGGTAAGCCGGCGGTGATGTCACCGATCGTTATCGTTGAACGATAACGTTCAGTTTGTATGGCTATATCGTTGAGCACTATATTGTTCAACGATATAGTCGTTCATCACCGTCATTTCATTATCGCACAGCGTGTACCCGGCTTTAGTCAGCATGTTAGCTATTACAAAGCAAAAGGGTAAGGGGTGTTTTGAGAGGACAATCACGGGCCCCATATATTCAGGGCCATTTCTTGGGGCAGGCGAGCAGTGCAACCGCACTAAGCGCCCGCCGCGGCACTAACTGTGGCTCCCTGCTTCCCCCTCCTATTTCTCCCCGAGTAACCCGCTCGGGGGGCGGAGTTTCACGGAATGACGCGGTTGCATCGTTACGTCACGACGCAACCCCGTCACTCCGCGAAACTCCCCCCCGAGCGGAGTACAGAGGGGGATCCAAGTTAGGAAGAGGGAAAGGCCGGCGCGAGGAGCGACTGGTGAGGCGGGCCGAAGAGCGGTAATCGCCTCTGTAAGGATTCTCTCTCTCTCTCAATGTGTAAAATGGGGACTCTTGCCTGCCGTAGTGTGGGGATTTAATGTATCAAGGGCATTGCGGTGTGTGGCATAATATGGTGCAGGGGGCATTCCTGTGTGGGGCTTAATATGGTAGAATTTTTTTTCCTGTGGTGATCGTGATCTGTTGGAGCAGGGTCAAAAACTGAATTGTGAGGTAGTCTTTTCAGACGAGGCCACACCCATTTAGATGAGGCCACGCCCCCTTGTCGGGTGCGCGCACAAGTTTTTTTTTTTTAAATCTAGGTGTGTGTGGGGGGGGGCACATTTTTTTATGTCATGGGGGGGCGCATTTTTAAATCTCGCACTGGGAGCCAAATTGGCTAGAAACAGCCCTGCATATATTATCAAATGATTTGGTGGAATGATTAATAATGTTAGCCCTATATTCCATGTGATAGACGTACCAGATGCAAGATAAAATTGAAGGCATAGAAGGAGGAGCAAGTTGTTTCCAATTCGCCACTATCGGGCATGTTGTGGCACTGACTATATGATGCATTCATTCATTTGATGTCTAGTCAATGTAGGGAGGCTTAAAGGGAGTAAAACACATTTTAGGGTAGTATGGAATGGGAATATTAAGTTAGAATGTCGGAAGGCCAGTTGGCTTCCTTCCAAAGATTTTATATTTTAGAACAGGACCACCATATGTGGGGAAAGGTGCCCTTGGTGGATCATCCTCTCCAGCACGGCCGGATTAAGCCTTGGGGGAGCCTGGGGCACTTAGGACAGGGGGGCCCTGGTGGAGGGGGAGGGTGTATATTAGATTGTGCATACCTCTCAACATGACCCATTCTGGGAGGGACAAAATACTCTTTACCTGCACCTTTTTTTATTATACGATTGGCATCACATGTGTTGAACTATTTAATTGATAAAAAAAAGGTATTTCAACAAAAATGATTACAATCATAAATTAAGAGGGAAGTTCAGGTAGAGAGCATTTCATCCCTCCTGGAATGAGTCATGTAGGGAGGTATGGATTGTGTTATAGTGATGTGCACCGGAAATTTTTCGGGTTTTGTGTTTTGGTTTTGGATTCGGTTCCACGGCCGTGTTTTGGATTCGAACGCGTTTTGGCAAAACCTCCCTGAAATTTTTTTGGCGGATTCGGATGTGTTTTGGATTCGGGTGTTTTTTTTTACAAAAAAACACTCAAAAACAGCTTAAATCATAGAATTTGGGGGTCATTTTGACCCCATAGTATTATTAACCTCAATAACCATAATTTCCTCTCATTTTCAGTCTATTCTGAACACCTCACACCTCACAATATTATTTTTAGTCCTAAAATTTGCACCGCGGTCGCTGGATGACTAAGCTAAGCGACCCAAGTGGCCGACACAAACACCTGGCCCATCTAGGAGTGGCACTGCAGTGTCAGACAGGATGGCACTTCAAAAAAATAGTCCCCAAACAGCACATGATGCAAAGAAAAAAAGAGGTGCAATGAGGTAGCTGTGTGACTAAGCTAAGCGACCCAAGTGGCCGACACAAACACCTGGCCCATCTAGGAGTGGCACTGCAGTGTCAGACAGGATGGCAGATTTAAAAAATAGTCCCCAAACAGCACATGATGCAAAGAAAAAAAGAGGTGCACCAAGGTCGCTGGATGGCTAAGCTAAGCATCACAAGTGGGCGACACAAATACCTGGCCCATCTAGGAGTGGCACTGCAGTGTCAGGCAGGATGGCACTTCAAAAAAATAGTCCCCAAACAGCACATGATGCAAAGAAAAATGAAAGAAAAAAGAGGTGCAACATGGAATTGTCCTTGGGCCCTCCCACCCACCCTTATGTTGTATAAACAGGACATGCACACTTTAACAAACCCATCATTTCAGCGACAGGGTCTGCCACACGACTGTGACTGAAATGACTGGTTGGTTTGGGCCCCCACCAAAAAAGAAGCAATCAATCTCTCCTTGCACAAACTGGCTCTACAGAGGCAAGATGTCCACCTCCTCCTCATCATCCGATTCCTCACCCCTTTCACTGTGTACATCCCCCTCCTCACAGATTATTAATTCGTCCCCACTGGAATCCACCATCTCAGGTCCCTGTGTACTTTCTGGAGGCAATTACTGTTGGTGAATGTCTCCACGGAGGAATTGATTATAATTCATTTTGATGAACATCATCTTCTCCACATTTTCTGGAAGTAACCTCGTACGCCGATTGCTGACAAGGTGAGCGGCTGCACTAAACACTCTTTCGGAGTACACACTGGAGGGGGGGGGCAACTTAGGTAAAATAAAGCCAGTTTCTGCAAGGGCCTCCAAATTGCTTCTTTTTCCTGCCAGTATACGTACGGACTGTCTGACGTGCCTACTTGGATGCGGTCACTCATATAATCCTCCACCATTCTTTCAATAGTGACAGAATCATATGCATTGACAGTAGACGACATGTCAGTAATCGTTGGCAGGTCCTTCAGTCCGGACCAGATGTCAGCACTCGCTCCAGACTGCCCTGCATCACCGCCAGCGGGTAGGCTCGGAATTCTTAGCCTTTTCCTTGCACCCCCAGTTGCGGGAGAATGTGAAGGAGGAGCTGTTGACGGGTCACGTTCCGCTTGACTTGACAATTTTCTCACCAGCAGGTCTTTGAACCTCTGCAGACTTGTGTCTGCCGGAAAGAGAGATACAACGTAGGTTTTAAATCTAGGATCGAGCACGGTGGCCAAAATGTAGTGCTCTGATTTCAACAGATTGACCACCCGTGAATCCTGGTTAAGCGAATTAAGGGCTCCATCCACAAGTCCCACATGCCTAGCGGAATTGCTCTGTTTTAGCTCCTCCTTCAATGTCTCCAGCTTCTTCTGCAAAAGCCTGATGAGGGGAATGACCTGACTCAGGCTGGCAGTGTCTGAACTGACTTCACGTGTGGCAAGTTCAAAGGGTTGCAGAACCTTGCACAACGTTGAAATCATTCTCCACTGCGCTTGAGTCAGGTGCATTCCCCCTCCTTTGCCTATATCGTAGGCAGATGTATAGGCTTGAATGGCCTTTTGCTGCTCCTCCATCCTCTGAAGCATATAGAGGGTTGAATTCCACCTTGTTACCACCTCTTGCTTCAGATGATGGCAGGGCAGGTTCAGGACTGTTTGCTGGTGCTCCAGTCTTCGGCACGCGGTGGCTGAATGCCGAAAGTGGCCCGCAATTCTTCGGGCCACCGACAGCATCTCTTGCACGCCCCTGTCGTTTTTTAAATAATTCTGCACCACCAAATTCAATGTATGTGCAAAACATGGGACGTGCTGGAATTTGCCCAGATGTAATGCCCGCACAATATTGGTGGCGTTGTCCGATGTCACAAATCCCCAGGAGAGTCCAATTGGGGTAAGCCATTCTGCGATGATGTTCCTCAGTTTCCGTAAGAGGTTGTCAGCTGTGTGCCTCTTATGAAAAGCGGTGATACAAAGCGTAGCCTGCCTAGGAACGAGTTGGCGTTTGCGAGATGCTGCTACTGGTGCCGCCGCCGCTATTCTTGCTGCGGGAGGCAATACATCTACCCAGTGGGCTGTCACAGTCATATAATCCTGAGTCTGCCCTGCTCCACTTGTCCACATGTCCGTGGTTAAGTGGACATTGGGTACAACTGCATTTTTTAGGACACTGGTGACTTTTTTTCTGACGTCTGTGTACATTTTCGGTATCGCCTGCCTAGAGAAATGGAACCTAGATGGTATTTGGTACCAGGGACACAGTACCTCAATCAAGTCTCTAGTTGCCTGTGAATTAACGGTGGTTACCGGAAACACGTTTCTCACCACCCAGGCTGCCAAGGCCTGAGTTATCCGCTTTGCAGCAGGATGACTGCTGTGATATTTCATCTTCCTCGCAAAGGACTGTTGGACAGTCAATTGCTTACTGGAAGTAGTACAAGTGGTCTTCTGACTTCCCCTCTGGGATGAAGATCGACTCCCAGAAGCAACGACAGCAGCGCCAGCAGCAGTAGGCGTTACACTCAAGGATGCATCGGAGGAATCCCAGGCAGGAAAGGACTCGTCAGACTTGACAGTGACATGGCCTGCAGGACTATTGGCTTTCCTGTCTAAGGAGGAAATTGACACTGAGGGAGTTGGTGGTGTGGTTTGCAGGAGCTTGGTTACAAGAGGAAGGGATTTAGTGGTCAGTGGACTGCTTCCGTTGTCATCCAAAGTTTTTGAACTTGTCACTGACTTCTGATGAATGCGGTCCAGGTGACGTAAAAGGGAGGATGCTCCTAGGTGGTTAACGTCCTTACCCCTACTTATTATAGCTTGACAAAGGCAACACACGGCTTGACACCAGTTGTCCGCATTTCTGTTGAAATAATTCCACACCGAAGAGGTGATTTTTTTTGTATTTTGACCAGGCATGTCAATGGCCATATTCCTCCCACGGACAACAGGTGTCTCCCCGGGTGCCTGACTTAAACAAACCACCTCACCATCAGAATCCTCCTTGTCAATTTCCTCCCCAGCGCCAGCAACACCCATATCCTCATCCTAGTGTACTTCAACAGTGACATCTTCAATTTGACTATCAGGAACTGGACTGCGGGTGCTCCTTCCAGCACTTGCAGGGGGCGTGCAAATGGTGGAAGGCGCAACCTCTTCCCGTCCAGTGTTGGGAAGGTCAGGCATAGCAACCGACACAAATGGACTCTCCTTGGGGATTTGTGCTTTAGAAGAACGCACAGTTCTTTGCTGTGCTTTTGCCATCTTAACTCTTTTAAGTTTTCTAGCAGGAGGATGAGTACTTCCATCCTCAGGTGAAGCTGAACCACTAGCCTTGAACATAGGCCAGGGCCTCAGCCGTTCCTTGCCACTCCGTGTCGTAAATGGCACATTGGCAAGTTTACGCTTCTCCTCAGACGATTTTGATTTAGATTTTTGGGTCATTTTACTGAGCTTTATTTTTTTGGATTTTACATGCTCTCTACTATGACATTGTGCATCGGCCTTGGCAGACGACGTTGATGGCATTTCATCGTCTCGGCCATGACTAGTGGCAGCAGCTTTCAGCACGAGGTGGAAGTGGATCTTGATCTTTCCCTATTTTACCCTCCACATTTTTGTTCTCCATTTTTTAATGTGTGGAATTATATGCCAGTAATAGATCAACGTATAATACTGGTGGTCACTGGTCAGCAAAACTCTGCACTGTACTCCTCCTATATAATACTGCTGGTCCCCAGTCCCCACAATAAAGCAGTGTGAGCAGATATATGCAGCACACTGAGCACAGATATGGAGCGTTTTTCAGGCAGACAACGTATACTGGTGGTCACTGGTCAGCAAAACTCTGCACTGTACTCCTCCTATATAATACTGCAGGTCCCCAGTCCCCACAATAAAGCAGTGTGAGCACAGATATATGCAGCACACTGAGCACAGATATGGAGCGTTTTTCAGGCAGACAACGTATAATACTGGTGGTCACTGGTCAGCAAAACTCTGCACTGTACTCCTCCTATATAATACTGCTGGTCCCCTGTCCCCACAATAAAGCAGTGTGAGCACAGATATATGCAGCACACTTTGCACAGATATGGAGCGTTTTTCAGGCAGACAACGTATACTGGTGGTCACTGGTCAGCAAAACTCTGCACTGTACTCCTCCTATATAATACTGCTGGTCCCCAGTCCCCACAATAAAGCAGTGTGAGCACAGATATATGCAGCACACTGAGCACAGATATGGAGCGTTTTTCAGGCAGACAACGTATAATACTGGTGGTCACTGGTCAGCAAAACTCTATACTGTACTCCTCCTATATAATACTGCTGGTCCCCAGTCCCCACAATAAAGCAGTGTGAGCACAGATATATGCAGCACACTGAGCACAGATATGGAGCGTTTTTCAGGCAGACAACGTATAATACTGGTGGTCACTGGTCAGCAAAACTCTGCACTGTACTCCTCCTATATAATACTGCTGGTCCCCAGTCCCCACAATAAAGCTGTGTGAGCACAGATATATGCAGCACACTGAGCACAGATATGGAGCGTTTTTCAGGCAGACAACGTATAATACTGGTGGTCACTGGTCAGCAAAACTCTGCACTGTACTCCTCCTATATAATACTGCTGGTCCCCAGTCCCCACAATAAAGCAGTGTGAGCACAGATATATGCAGCACACTGAGCACAGATATGGAGCGTTTTTCAGGCAGACAACGTATACTGGTGGTCACTGGTCAGCAAAACTCTGCACTGTACTCCTCCTATATAATACTGCTGGTCCCCAGTCCCCACAATAAAGCAGTGTGAGCACAGATATATGCAGCACACTGAGCACAGATATGGAGCGTTTTTCAGGCAGACAACATATAATACTGGTGGTCACTGGTCAGCAAAACTCTGCACTGTACTCCTCCTATATAATACTGCTGGTCCCCAGTCCCCACAATAAAGCAGTGTGAGCACAGATATATGCAGCACACTGAGCACAGATATGGAGCGTTTTTCAGGCAGACAACGTATAATACTGGCAGTCACTGGTCAGCAAAACTCTGCACTGTACTCCTCCGATATAATACTGCTGGTCCCCAGTCCCCACAATAAAGCAGTGTGAGCACAGATATATGCAGCACACTGAGCACAGATATGGAGCGTTTTTCAGGCAGACAACGTATACTGGTGGTCACTGGTCAGCAAAACTCTGCACTGTACTCCTCCTATATAATACTGCTGGTCCCCAGTCCCCACAATAAAGCAGTGTGAGCACAGATATATGCAGCACACTGAGCACAGATATGGAGCGTTTTTCAGGCAGACAACGTATACTGGTGGTGACTGGTCAGCAAAACTCTGCACTGCACTCCTCCTATAATACTGCTGGTCCCCAGAATAAAGATATTTACACTGCAGCCCCCTGAAACAAAGTGAGAGGACGCCAGCCACGTCCTCTCACTATCATTTCCAATGCACGAGTGAAAAATGGCGGCGACGCGCGGCTTTATATAGAATCCGAATCTCGCGAGAATACGACAGCGGGATGATGACGTTCGGGCGCGCTCGGGTTAACCGAGCAAGGCGGGAAGATTCGAATCTGCCTCGGAACCGTGTAAAAAGGGTGAAGTTCCGGGGGGTTTGGATTTCGACGAACCGAACCCGCTCATCACTAATTGTGTATATTAAATATAAACCAACGGTGTATATTATATTTAACTAATAGTTTAATAAGGCCTGGGAACTGTTTATATCTCCACCTAATATAGAGACAACTATTTTATAATGTATTCCTGTAGTTGAACAACGACAATTTTAGCTTAAAATACACATAGAAAAATAAAATGTAGAATTTATCTTGCAAAAATGCAATAGCAGCAGCCTCTGTATTACTAACACACTGGGCAAGGACTAGGGAGGCCAATCCTAAGATTGGCAGGATACCTGGATTTGGCCCCAAAATTGCCGGGATGGTAATACCGGGATTGGACCTTCAAATCCCGAGATTTTCTGGAGTATTCATGCGCATTTGATGTGGCTGGTCTGAGTGTGGCTGTGTGGGGCGCCATGTGATGTCACAGGTCATTCTGCGCAATCCCACACTGGCCCGCTCCTTCAGCTGCGCCAGCCGCTTTACGCAGAGGCCGGAGTTACCTTCTGACGTTTAAACTTATCAGGTTTCTTAGACACCGTAGTGGAATCCTCATCATCGTCAGTGATTTGTAGGATCTGCTTAATAGCAACCACTAAGTCAGTGTCACAACTGAGGGCCTGAGCTGACGGGAGGCAGCCTCAGTTGTAGGGGCTGAGATGTACCGGAACCTGGGAGGTTGTATCAGACCCCTGGACATGTAAGTAACATGAATAATAACTGCCCGAAGGCGTGACCACGACAACTTGGATAAAAGTCAATGATGTTTATTATGACAACTCCGCAACACAGCAGCAGTAAAAGAAAACGTAAAAGTCAGCAAAGAATAAATACAGTTCCTGGGTACTACAGGATGGCAGGAGCCACAGGGCACTGGTAGTGTGAGATAGTTCTTATGATCTTCTAGATGGAAAGTCCTTACCAGGCCCGACTGTAGCAATGGAGATAACCCAGGATTGTGCCAGCTGGTGTTCCAGGAAAAGCTGGGTTGCTGAAGATAAAACAGCTGCTGTGGATACTGGCTGGAACCAGACTGTTGTTAGCACGGAGTGGATACTGGCTGGAACCAGTTAAATAATAAATGAACTTGGGAGCGATGAAATATGAACTGAAATGTAGAACTTGAGAGCGGAGAAATAATAATACCGGTGGAGAGTGGTAAAGTGTAGAAAGGACACCGGCCCTTTAAGGGAAGCTGTACTCTGCTGGAAGCTGAGCTGGGAGCAGGTAATGTTGTAGCTGGAAACAGATGAATCCACAATGGATTGGAGAGTCAGGCTACACCGCAGGTGGAATGCTGGTGCGGGTCTCTATGGTGGAAGTCTTGAGACAGGAGCTGGAACCTGGAAGACAATCACAGGAGAAAGACAAACAGGAACTAGGTTTGACAACCAAAGCACTGACGCCTTCCTTGCTCAGGCACAGTGTATTTATACCTGCAGCAAGGAAGGGATTGGCTAGGCAATTATGCAGATTATCAATACTGAGAACAGATTGGTGGAAATGATCAGCTGACAGAATCCAAGATGGCTGCGCCCATGCAGACACTTGGAGGGAAGTTTGGTTTGTAATCCATGTGGTAATGAAAACAGTAATGGCGGCGCCGGCCACCGGAGACAGGAGGCGCCAGGCTGACAGATGCACATCCAACCACGCGGACACAGCGGAGGCCGCGGCTGACGTAATCGCCACTCAGACACTCTGCATGCAGAAGTTCAGGGACGGCGGCGGAGGCCGCGGGAGACGCCATGCCAGGTGTAATATGGCGTTTACTGTGACAGCGTCCCAGAGTGACAGGAGAGGATACAGGAATGTACACATCAGGATAACAGATGGGATCCGGTCCTGGAGCGCTGAGCCAGCCTTAGGAGGCATCTGATGGGTAAGAAATGGCGTCCAGATACCCGGATCGTGACAGCACCCCCCCCTTTAGGAGTGGCCCCAGGACACTTCTTTGGCTTTTGAGGAAACTTGGAATGGAATCTCCGGACCAAGGCAGGAGCATGGACATCAGAAGCATTGGTCCATGAACGTTCCTCAGGACCATAACCTTTCCAGTCAATAAGATATTGTAGTTGACCGTAACGGTGACGTGAGTCCAGGATCTTGGCCACTTCATACTCAACGCCTCGTTGAGTTTGGACTTTCGGAGTTGGAGGAAGTGAGGAATGAAACCGATTCAAGATCAGCGGTTTCAACAGGGAAACATGGAATGTCCTGGGTATTTTTAAGAAGGGAGGCAACTGGAGTCTGTAAGCAACAGGATTGATGACTTGTTCAATCTTGAAAGGACCGATATAGCGAGGTGCAAACTTCATACTGGGAACTCTTAACCTCAAATTCTTCGTGGATAACCATACCTGATCACCCACCTTGAGAGCAGGAACTGCTCGACGCTTCTTATCCGCAAACTTCTTGTACCTGAACGATGCCTTGAGCAGAGCTGATCGTACGCTCTTCCAGATATTGGCAAACTGATGCAAGGTGATATCCACTGCGGGAACAGAAGTTGCTGGAAGCGGTTGGAACTCAGGGACTTTAGGGTGGAATCCAAAGTTAGTGAAGAATGGTGTTGAAGCAGATGAAGAATGATACTGGTTGTTATGACAGAACTCGGCCCAGGGAAGTAATTGAACCCAGTCATCTTGAGAGGAGGACACATAGATGCGGAGGAAGGCCTCCAAGTCCTGATTCACCCTCTCGGTTTGACCATTGGTCTGAGGATGGTAAGCCGTGGAAAACTTTAGCTTGACTTGGAGGACTTGACATAAACTTCGCCAGAATTTGGCTGTGAATTGAACTCCTCGATCTGAGATAATTTCTTCAGGAAGACCGTGGAGTCGGAAGATCTCTTGTATGAATACTTGAGCCAACTTGGAAGCTGACGGAAGACCGGTGAGAGGAATGAAGTGTGCCATCTTGGTGAACCGGTCAACTACCACCCAGATGGTATTGAACTTGTTGCACATGGGTAAGTCTGTAATGAAATCCATCGACACGTGGGTCCATGGTCGACGGGGAACGGATAGTGGAACCAGTTGCCCCGCAGGCGACTGGCGGGATACTTTATGTTGGGCACACTTTGGGCAAGATGCAATAAACTCCAAGACGTCCTTTTTCAGAGTTGGCCACCAATAAGACCTAGAGATAAACTCCAGGGTTTTTTGGATACCTGTATGTCCGGCAAAACGGGAAGCATGGGCCCAATGCATGAGCTTCTTCCTTAGCATCGGCTTCACAAAACTTTTCCCTGATGGGGGCGTAGAGTCCATCCCTACCGTGGAGAATGCCAACGGATTTATAATAGGATGCTTGTCTGAAGACTCTGACTCATTTTCTTGCTCCCATGAGCGGGAAAGGGCATCGGCCTTGCGATTCTGAGAGCCCGGACAGAACTGGAGTTTAAAGTCGAACCTAGAAAAGAAAAGTGCCCATCTGGCCTGACGAGGGTTGAGACATTGTGCGCCCTTCAGGTATAAAAGGTTCTTGTGGTCTGTAAGTATGGTGATTGAATGAGAAGCTCCCTCCAACAGATACCTCCACTCTTCTAGAGCGAGCTTGATGGCTAGCAACTCCTGGTCGCCAATGGCATAGTTGCGCTCAGCTGGGGAGAACTTCCGGGAGAAGAAACTGCAAGGGTGTAAATGGCCATCTTTAGCCCTCTGAGATAACACCGCTCCTACTCCAACGGAGGAGGCATCCACCTCTAAGATGAAAGGAGAGTCGATGTCAGGCTGTTTCAGAACAGGCGCAGAGATGAACCTTTGTTTTAAAAGATGAAATGCTTGCATGGCTTCTTCAGACCACTTGGACGGGTCAGCACCCTTCTTAGTGAAAGCAGTAATAGGCGCCACAATGGTGGAAAAGTCTCGTATAAACTTTCGGTAATAGTTGGCGAACCCTAAGAACCTCTGGACCCCTTTGAGGGTTAAGGGTACCGGACAATTTTGGATTGCTTGTAGTTTCTCAGGATCCATCTCTAGTCCGGAACCGGACACAATGTACCCTAGAAACGGAATGGACTTGACTTCAAAGACGCATTTTTCTAATTTGCAATAGAGATGATTGACACGGAGACGGGACAGAACCTCTTTAACCCAAAAACGATGTTCCTCTAAATCGTTGGCAAAAATGAGGATATCGTCTAGATAGACCACGACATGACGGTATAGAATGTCTCTGAAGATCTCATTGACAAAATGCTGGAAGACAGCTGGAGCATTGCTCAATCCGAAGGGCATGACGAGGTACTCATAATGTCCGTCACGGGTGTTAAAGGCGGTCTTCCACTCGTCACCCTCACGGATCCGGATGAGATTGTATGCACCTCGCAAGTCCAGCTTTGTAAAGATGGTAGCTCCGCTAACTCTGTCAAAGAGCTCAGTAATCAGGGGTAAAGGATAACGGTTCTTGATGGTAATGTCGTTCAAACCTCTGTAGTCGATGCACGGCCGCAGACCACCATCTTTCTTTTTTACAAAAAAGAAGCCTGCGCCGGCTGGAGAAGAAGAAGGTCGAATGAACCCCTTTGCTAGGTTCTCTTTAATATATTCCTCCATAGAATGCGTCTCAGGCAGAGACAACGGATAAGTTCGGCCTCGAGGTGGAACCTTCCCTGGAACGAGATCAATCGGACAGTCCCATTCTCTATGAGGAGGAAGGATATCAGCAGAAGCTTTACTGAACACATCCGTGAAATCTTGATATGGAGGAGGTGGAACATCAGACGACCTGGGGGAGGAAGAACAGACAGGCAATACTTTAAACAAACATGTCTCAGCACAGGAGGAACCCCATGCCAGGATTTGCGTAGTCGTCCAATCAATTGTAGGATTGTGAAGACGGAGCCATGGAAGGCCCAGGACCACAGGATGTGTGGCTCTTGGAATCACTAAAAAAGAAATAAGTTCGGAATGAAGAACTCCCACTCTCAGACGAACTGGTAGAGTCCTTAAAGAAATAACTGCATCAAAAATTTTGCTGCCATCCACGGCAGTTAAAGAAATGGACGAAGGAAGTCTCTCGGTGGGTAGGGACCACCGTTTAACATAGGCTTCGGTAATAAAGTTCCCAGCTGCTCCGGAATCAAGGAGGGCAATGACGTTCCGGTAACGTTGAGCAACTTGAAGCGAGACTGGGAGATTACAATCTTGAGGAGATGGAGAGGAGATCATTACTCCTAGCCGGCCCTCTCCTTGGCGAGCTAGGATTTGGAGTTTCCCGGACGTTTGGGACAGGCATTAATGGTGTGAGACGGAGCTGCACAATAGAGACAGAGAAACTCGGAGAGACGTCTTCGGCGCTCAGCAGGAGTTAAACGGGAACGGCCAAGTTGCATGGGCTCATCTTTAGATGGTGACAGTTGACGAGGAGGAGGAGCAGAAGATTTTGGAGCAGATGATCTTCCACGCTCAGTTGCTCTCTCTCCGAAACGTAAATCAACTTTCGTGCAGAGTGAGATTAGCTCATCTAACTTAGAAGGTAAGTCTCTGGTAGCTAACTCATCTTTAATACGCTCAGATAAGCCATGCCAGAATGCAGCATACAGGGCCTCGTCGTTCCATGCCAGTTCGGATGCCAGGATCTGGAACTGTATCAGATATTGTCCTACAGTACGTGACCCCTGGCGTAAACGGAGAATCTCGGATGAAGCTGAGGTTACCCGGCCTGGCTCGTCGAAGATGCGCCTGAATGTTGACACGAAGGCAGTGTAGGAAGATAGCAGGGTGTCGGACCTCTCCCATAACGGTGATGCCCAATCAAGGGCTGAGCCACTGAGAAGAGAAATAATGTAGGCAATTTTTGTACGGTCACTGGGAAAATTGCCAGGTTGTAGCTCAAACTGAATCTCACACTGGTTGAGAAATCCCCTGCAGAATCTTGGAGATCCGTCAAATTTTGCTGGCGTTGGAAGATGAAGACGTGGAGCAGAAATGGGTAAGGTGGGTGGGGTTATAGCTGGAGTCACTGTGGTTGACGCACCAGACGCGCCTGATCCACGGAGAGTTGTCTGAATCCCATCCAGCCGAGTAGAGAGATCCTGGAGACAGCGGATGATGTGGCCCTGTGCAGCCTCCTGATGTTCTAGTCGGGCTGCCAGTTCTTGCATCGGCCTGGCCGCTTGATCCTGGTCTCCGGCTGGATTCATTAGGTCAGTGCTTACTGTCACAACTGAGGGCCTGAGCTGACGGGAGGCAGCCTCAGTTGTAGGGGCTGAGATGTACCGGAACCTGGGAGGTTGTATCAGACCCCTGGACATGTAAGTAACATGAATAATAACTGCCCGAAGGCGTGACCACGACAACTTGGATAAAAGTCAATGATGTTTATTATGACAACTCCGCAACACAGCAGCAGTAAAAGAAAACGTAAAAGTCAGCAAAGAATAAATACAGTTCCTGGGTACTACAGGATGGCAGGAGCCACAGGGCACTGGTAGTGTGAGATAGTTCTTATGATCTTCTAGATGGAAAGTCCTTACCAGGCCCGACTGTAGCAATGGAGATAACCCAGGATTGTGCCAGCTGGTGTTCCAGGAAAAGCTGGGTTGCTGAAGATAAAACAGCTGCTGTGGATACTGGCTGGAACCAGACTGTTGTTAGCACGGAGTGGATACTGGCTGGAACCAGTTAAATAATAAATGAACTTGGGAGCGATGAAATATGAACTGAAATGTAGAACTTGAGAGCGGAGAAATAATAATACCGGTGGAGAGTGGTAAAGTGTAGAAAGGACACCGGCCCTTTAAGGGAAGCTGTACTCTGCTGGAAGCTGAGCTGGGAGCAGGTAATGTTGTAGCTGGAAACAGATGAATCCACAATGGATTGGAGAGTCAGGCTACACCGCAGGTGGAATGCTGGTGCGGGTCTCTATGGTGGAAGTCTTGAGACAGGAGCTGGAACCTGGAAGACAATCACAGGAGAAAGACAAACAGGAACTAGGTTTGACAACCAAAGCACTGACGCCTTCCTTGCTCAGGCACAGTGTATTTATACCTGCAGCAAGGAAGGGATTGGCTAGGCAATTATGCAGATTATCAATACTGAGAACAGATTGGTGGAAATGATCAGCTGACAGAATCCAAGATGGCTGCGCCCATGCAGACACTTGGAGGGAAGTTTGGTTTGTAATCCATGTGGTAATGAAAACAGTAATGGCGGCGCCGGCCACCGGAGACAGGAGGCGCCAGGCTGACAGATGCACATCCAACCACGCGGACACAGTGGAGGCCGCAGCTGACGTAATCGCCACTCAGACACTCTGCATGCAGAAGTTCAGGGACGGCGGCGGAGGCCGCGGGAGACGCCATGCCAGGTGTAATATGGCGTTTACTGTGACAGCGTCCCAGAGTGACAGGAGAGGATACAGGAATGTACACATCAGGATAACAGATGGGATCCGGTCCTGGAGCGCTGAGCCAGCCTTAGGAGGCATCTGATGGGTAAGAAATGGCGTCCAGATACCCGGATCGTGACAGCCAGGGACATCAACCTGAGTAGTAGATTCCTCGTCAGAAGCAGCTGTGTCAGTGTCTCACGGGACAGTATACTCCCCATCCTCAGAAGAATCTTCTGAGAGATTAGTGGATTGTGACGAGAAAGTAGCCCGCTTAGATGAGCCCGTGACGCGAGAGTGACTTGGGGCAGTTTTATGTCTAACAAAGGATTGACTCAATTGCTGCAACTGGGTAGACAAATTATCCACCCAAGACGGGTTTACCATAGGGACAATATGTGGCTGTAATTGCACAGGAGGTCCCATAGGGGGCATAAGGTGTGTCACAAGCGTATTTAGCATAGCTGAGAATGCCGCCCAAGGTGGGTCCTGATTGGTTACAGGAACTGTGGACTGACTGGGAGATGTATGGCACATAGGGGGTCATTCCGAGTTGTTCGCTTGCTAGCAGTTTTTAGCAGCCGTGCAAATGCTATGCCGCCTCCCACTGGGAGTGTATTTTAGCTTAGCAGAAGTGCGAAAGAAAGGATCGCAGAGCGGCTACAAAATAATTTTGTGCAGTTTCAGAGTAGCTTCAGACCTACTCAGCGCTAGCGATCACTTCAGACTGTTCAGTTCCTGTTTTGACGTCACGAACACGCCCTGCGTTCGGCCAGCCACGCCTGCGTTTTTACTGGCACGCCTGCGTTTTTCTGAACACTCCCTGAAAACGGCTAATTGACACCCAGAAACGCCCACTTCCTGTCAATCACTCTGCGGCCAGCAGTGCGACTGAAAAGCTTTGCTAGACCTTGTGTGAAACTACATCGTTCGTTGTAATAGTATGACGCGTGCGCATTGCACCGCATACGCAGAAATGCCGAATTTTTTTTGCCTGATCGCTGTGCAGCGAACGAAAGCAGCTAGCGATCAACTCGGAAAGACCCCCATAGTACACAGACCGTCATACAAAACTTCCCCCTCAGGCAAATCCTTAGCGCATGTGCTGCAGGATGCAGGAGCGTCCTCGGATTTCCTGCCCTTTGTGTTAGACATTTTTAGTGAATGCAACCGCATGTTGTATTAGTACGATACAGCCAGACAGAGTACAATACCTGCAAAAATAAATTCCCTACTATGTGACTGCACACACAGACACAAACACCAGCGAATAAGTCCGGTATTATGCGACTAAGTGCCCAGTACACAACACCAGCGAATAAATCCGGTATTAAGTGACTGAGTACACACTTTAATCAGTAAATACTGTGAAGCACTATATATGTACCCCGACGCACCTTGTCCCTTAGGGTACAGAATACAGTGATAGATATAGCTGGGATACACTGAAAGTGAAATCCACACATCAGATATAGGCACACACAGTGACAATGCAGATAATTATTTTAGTAACACAATAAAACTGCACTGGACTAGTATATGTATATTATATATAACAATGCATGGTCTCAGAATACTCGTATAATATAGGGGTGTATTCAATAACTGTCGGAAGCTGCCGTCTTGTTGGAAAGTCCCCCGACCAGGCACCTCTCTCCCTGCAGCACCTCCCCCCGCCACCGCAGACATGTTCCCCCATAGCCAGCTCCTCCCGCCGGCCGCCGATCTGTGCTCTCCCCGCCGCCCGCAGGCACATCTCTCCCTACCGCCGATCTCTGCTCACCCCGCCGCCCAGCTTACCCCCACCGCTGTCCCGCTTTTAGCCGCCACCATCTGCGCACTGCAGCCGCTGACATCAGCGGCAGGACGGGTCCCTGTGTACGCCCAAATCCGACAGTCGGATTTGGCGGTCCATTGAATAGGGGTTGTCGGATCCATTCTGACAACTGTATGTCGGAATGGATCCGACTCTTATTGAATATACCCCATATTCTGGCACAGGTACACTTGTTCTTAGCTAACGCTGTCTTAATATTGACATGTAGAATACTTAAGTGCTTGTAAAACCACGGCGCTGATGTACAGGTGGGTTTACAACGGAGACCTTGCCCTGCTGTCCCGGAGACCAGTCGCATCTATTTTAGAAAATGGCGCCCAGCGTCTCAGTCTGGGAGTGAGGGAGAGTGTGAGGCAGCTCCAGCGTGGGAACACCAGCAGTAGATGGCACCCTGGGCTGGACTTCACCACCTGGTACTATGGAGTCTTATTAAAGTGGATATTAGTATATCCGACCTGTACTCCTATGCCCTGGTGGATAAAGTGTGGTCCCTGATCTGTTACAGTGTCCATTCCAGCATCGCAGTCCGTCTCCCTAGACTGCGATCGTAACGCGATTTAATGGCGGGTCCTGCCTGGGGGACCCTCTTACCTCCTCCCTTCAGTAGCAGCCACGTGAACTAGGAGAGCGTCTGCGACCATGTGCCTAAGCCGGGCCGTCTCTGACGCAAGTACCCGGGAACAGAGTCAGCGGGCATATGCAACGCAGCTGGGGAGGTGACGGAGCCGTAGCACAGAATGTCACCCTGACATGTAAGTGCTGCGGCCCTTGAAGTCTTCTAAAAGCTTTTTCAGGGCTGCCCAGTGCAGCCACCCTGTTAAGTGGCCTGCTCATGCAGGCACCAACTCGAAATGACTAGAAATAAATCTCAAGGCTTCTACAGGTGCGGCACCTGTATTATGTGCCGAACATGTAAAAGCAAAGAAAGCAAAATCACCCAGTACAGGTCCATACAGACTAATAAAACCTATACCATCAGGGATTTCATAACATGTAACACAAAGAATTGTGTATATTTACTTGAATGTGCTTGTGGTCTTCAGTAAGTGGACGAACAACCCGCAATCTTAAGACGCGTATGGCAGAGCACATTCGGAACATTAAAAAGGGTTTGGAAACTCACAATGTTTCCTTTAATTTCAGGAAGCCCCATGAGTGTAACATTGATCAATTGGTAAGCTTTTGTGGGATAACATCTATAGCTCCAAATTGGAGAACGAATGACGGAGAGACACTGCTCGCTAAAGCAGAGATGAGAGCGATATATGAATTGAGGACCCTTGATCCCAAGGACCTCAATAGTGACTTTGAAATCAAATGGTTTTTGTGATGAAAAAATAAGATTTTAAACCTACCGGTAAATCTATTTCTCCTAGTCCGTAGAGGATGCTGGGGACTCCGTAAGGACCATGGGGTATAGACGGGCTCCGCAGGAGATAGGGCACCTAAAAAGAACTTTGACTATGGGTGTGCACTGGCTCCTCCCTCTATGCCCCTCCTCCAGACCTCAGTTAGAGAACTGTGCCCAGAGGAGATGGACAATACAAGGCAGGATTTAGCAATCCAAGGGCAAGATTCATACCAGCCCACATCAATCATACCATGTAACCTAGAACATACATAACCAGTTAACAGTATGAACAAACGACAGTAACGGTCCAAGACCGATGTCAACTGTAACATAACCCTTATGTAAGCAACAACTATATACAAGTCATGCAGAGTTTCCGCACTGGGACGGGCGCCCAGCATCCTCTACGGACTAGGAGAAATAGATTTACCGGTAGGTTTAAAATCTTATTTTCTCTTACGTCCTAGAGGATGCTGGGGACTCCGTAAGGACCATGGGGTTTATACCAAAGCATCCAATCGGGCGGGAGAGTGCGTATGACTCTGCAGCACCGACTGAGCAAACGGTAGGTCCTCATCAGCCAGGGTATCAAACTTGTAGAATTTAGCAAAAGTGTTTGACCCCGACCAAGTCGCCACTCGGCAAAGTTGTAATGCCGAGACGCCTCGGGCAGCCACCCAAGAAGAGCCCACCTTCCTAGTGGAATGGGCCGTAACCGAATTTGGTACCGGCAAACCAGTCGT